>NC_090662.1:69144780-69447810 GCF_013368605.1 Nyctibius grandis | reverse complement strand
ACAGACAAATACACGAAATTAATGGGCTGGACAATCTTCATTGCACTGGTGTCTCATGGAGAGCTTGTCTTTGCTGCAATACTATTTTGCACTGAACCTCAGGTGGGGACCTGAGCTCAGAGGGGTTTCTTCCTAGGACGTGCTCACCTGCTTGAGGATGTGAGCTGACATTCAAGTGCTGCTGATACACATACTGGTAATTAAGTCACAAAAACTCATAAGTAGTGAATCTAGCCACTCTTAATTGAAGCACTGTTAATAAAAATTGCTGTGTTTTCCTCGGTGGTCACTCCAACTCAAACTAACTAATTTCTTGGGGAGCTAACTACAGAGCACTGACTCTACCTGTTACAGAGTAAACAAACTATGAAAGCCCAGTATCTGGAAAAAGAATGCTGGAAAGACTCTTGAACAAGAACTTAACAAGATTATTTATTTTCGCTGAGCCAATCAATCAAAAAAAAACCCCAACCATAACTGCTTCATATAAAAAGAAACAAAACAATAGTATGTACATGTACATTGATGGGAGAGATGGAGAACATAGTGACTCTTGCAAGATTTTATTTTTTCCACAGAGTTGTAAATGTAACTGAACACAGAAATATTCTCATTTTCACATCCTGAAAGTAATACTTCTATGCTTCACATAGAAATGGTACTTGATGCTTTACATAAGAACAGCTTCTTGGATAGTATGAGTGGCTGAAGCTCTTACCTAAGCAGAGCCACGCCCTGAACAGGACAATAGTTGTAGTCAACAGACTGATGTGATATATTTATAAAAGCAAAAATATCTACTGCTGGCGGCAGCAGCGAAAGCGGCGGCAGCGACTTGAGGTTAGTGCGGGGGCGAGGGCGACATCGGGCTTAACCGGGCGGTTTTTCGTACTCTGGGCCCCCCCGAGCCCCCCGCGAGCATCAGCCCCGAGCTGCGAGCATCAGCCCCGCGCTGCTTCCCCCCAACCCCGGACCCGGACCCGGAGGTTCCCGGCAACGAATCAGGAGAGGAGGGGGCGTAGCCGGAGGCACCGCGGAGGCACCGCGGGCGATTTAAGCGACTTAAATGCTCCACCCCCTGTTATCGGGTGATAAAAAGTCTCCTGGAGGACAGGGACTAGTCCCTGCCCAGAGGGGAGAGGGAGACTTAGCTGTGACTGGGTGTGTCCCAGGGCGGGAGAGGCCGCAGCCGTTTGCAGCTCGCTGGGGAGGGCGCTGACTCCTTCACAGTGCACAAGGCGAGGAAGGTGCCAAGGAGCTGTGAACCAGGGGTGCCACCAACAGGTATTTCCCAGTCCAGTGAAAGAACAATGGTATCTACCCTGTGGAAGAAGACCAAAATGGATGTGGGAACCCAGACAGAGCTCCCATGGAAGGAGGCGATGGTGCAGGTTGCGGGCTGCAGGGAATGCTACACCGTCTCTGTGGTGTCAGGGGGCTGTGTGCGCTGTGAGCAAGTAGATGATCTGCTCGGCCGAGCGGCGCAGCTGCAAAGCCAGGTTGAAAGGCTTCAAGCCGAAGTAGAAAGGCTTAGGAGCATTCGGGAGGCTGAAATGGAGATAGACTTGTGGAGCCAGGCTCTGCCCTCCCTGCAACAAAAATGGGAGCCCCTGCCGGAGAGCTCCCAGGATCGAGGGACCCCTGTACTCTGCCCCTCTCAGGTGGAAAACGATAACCTAGAGGAGAGGAGTGAGTGGAGGCAAGTCTATGGCTGTGGCAAAAGGCGAGTGCCCTCCTTGCCTACCTTGCCTCCACAGGTGCCTCTGAGCAATAGATATGAAGCCCTAATGGAATACAGCCGGTCCAACGGGGACGTGGTGGAGAGGCAACCTATATCAGAGGTCCCACCACAGTCAGAAAAACCTGACAGACGTATAGCTACCTCCTCCACAAGGAAGAAGAGAAGAGTTTTAGTGGTTGGAGACTCCTTCCTAAAGGGATCTGAGGGCCCAATATGCAGAGCTGACCCCCATCACAGGGAGGTCTGCAGCCTGCCTGGAGCCCAAATCAGGGATATCACCAGGAAACTCCCCAACCTGGTGAAGGCCACAGACTACTACCCCCTGCTGATCTTCCAGACAGGTGGGGAAGAAGCTGCATCCCGTAGTCTGAGGGGGATGAAGAAAGACTACAAGGCCCTAGGATGGTTGGTGAAAGAGTCTGGGGCACAAGTTGTTTTCTCCTCCCTCCTTCCATTTTCAGGTGATGACGTGGGATGGAATAGTAGGATTCTCTCTATTAATGCCTGGCTACGAGACTGGTGCTACAGGCAGGGCTTTGGGTTCTTTGATAATGGCTGGTTTTATAAGACAACAGGCGTTACAATAATACATGGGAAAGGTTTATGTCGTGGGGGCAAAAGGGTTCTGGGACAGGAATTAGCAGGGCTCATTCGGAGAGCTTTAAACTAGATTCGAAGTGGGATGGGGTAGTAGCTGGGCTTGCACCACTGGGGCAACGCTCTAGTGTTGAGGTAGACCAGGAGGCCTCCCATCCCCCTGGGGTGAAATCGGTGTGCCCAGCTCGCTCCCTGAAATGCCTGTACACCAATGCACGCAGCATGGGGAATAAACAGGAGGAGTTGGAAATCCATGTTCGGTCGGGGGGCTATGATCTAGTGGCAATTACAGAGACTTGGTGGGATGCCTCGCATGACTGGAATGTGGTCATGGATGGCTATGTCCTATTCAGGAAAGACAGGCCGCTAAGGAGAGGTGGTGGAGTTGCTCTTTATGTGAGTGAGCAGCTAGAATGTATTGAGTTCTGTCCAGGGGCGGATCAGGAGCGAGTTGAGAGTTTGTGGGTGCGAAATAAGGGGCAGGCTGGCAGGGGTGATACTGTTGTGGGTGTCTATTACAGGCCACTGGATCAGGATGAGGAGGGTGATGAGGCCTTCTACAGGCAGCTGAGAGCAGTCTCGCAATTACAGGGCCTGGTTGTCATGGGGGATTTCAACTACCCTGATATTTGCTGGGAGGCCTACTCAGCCAGCCATCCTCAGTCCAGGAGGTTCCTCCAGTGCATTGATGATAACTTTCTGATGCAAATGGTGGATGAGCCAACTAGGAGAGGAGCGCTGCTGGATCTTATCCTCACTAACAAGGAGGGTCTGGTTGAAGCGGTGAAGGTTGAGGGCAGCCTTGGCTGTAGTGACCATGAGATGGTAGAGTTCAGGATCTCATGTGGCAGGAACAGAATAGCTAGCAGAATTGCAACCCTGGACTTCAGGAGGGCCAACTTTGGCCTTTTCAAGCAATTGCTAGGGGAAATCCCATGGGACAGGGTACTAGAAGGTAAGGGGGCCCAAGATAGTTGGTTAGCATTCAAGGACTGCTTCTTCCGAGCTCAAGATCAGAGCATCCCAGCAGGTAGGAAGTCAAGGAAGGGTACCAGGAGACCTGCATGGTTGAACAGGGAACTGCTGGGCAAACTCAAGTGGAAGAAGAGGGTGTACAGATCGTGGAAGGAGGGGCTGGCCACTTGGGAGGAATATAAGTCTGTTGTCAGAGGATGTAGGGAGGCAACTAGGAAAGCTAAGGCCTCCTTGGAATTAAACCTTGCGAGAGAGGTCAAGGACAACAGAAAGGGCTTCTTCAAATACATTGCAAGTAAAGCCAACACTAGAGGCAATGTAAGCCCACTGATGAATGAGGTGGGGGTCCTGGAGACAGAGGATAAAAAGAAGGCGGAGTTACTGAATGCCTTCTTTGCCTCTGTCTATACTGTTGGAGGCTGTCCTGAGGAGCCCCGGACCCCTGAGGCCTCAGAAGAAGTCAGGATAGAGGAGGAATCTGTCTTGGTTGATGAGGGCTGGGTCAGGGACCAATTAAGCAATCTGGACGTCCATAAATCCATGGGCCCTGATGGGCTGCACCCGCGGGTGCTGAGGGAGCTGGCGGAAGTCATTGCTAGGCCACTCTCCATCATCTTTGCTAAGTCGTGGGCAACAGGAGAGGTGCCTGAGGACTGGAGGAAAGCGAATGTCAGTCCAGTCTTCAAAAAGGGCAAGAAGGAGGACCCGGGTAACTATAGACCCGTCAGCCTCACCTCCATCCCCGGAAAGGTGATGGAACAACTTGTTCTTGGTGCTGTCTCCAGGCACATCAAGGATAGGGGGTTCATTAGGGGCACTCAGCATGGCTTCACCAAGGGGAAGTCATGCTCAACCAACTTGATAGCCTTTTATGAGGATGTTACCCGGTGGATAGATGATGGTAAAGCTGTGGATGTGGTCTATCTCGATTTCAGTAAAGCGTTTGACACGGTCTCCCACAGCATCCTCGCAGCTAACCTGGGGAAGTGTGGTCTGGATGATGGGGTAGTGAGGTGGATTGTGAAGTGGCTGAAGGAAAGAAGCCAGAGAGTGGTGGTCAATGGGACAGAGTCCAGTTGGAGGTCTGTGTCTAGCGGTGTCCCGCAAGGGTCGGTACTGGGACCAGTTCTATTCAATATATTCATTAATGACTTGGATGAGGGAATAGAGTGCACTGTCAGCAAGTTCGCTGATGACACAAAACTGGGAGGAGTGGCTGATGCGCCGGAAGGCTGCGCAGCCATTCAGAGGGACCTGGACAGGCTGGAGAGTTGGGCGGGGAGAAATTTATTGAAATATAACAAGGGCAAGTGTAGAGTCCTGCATCTGGGCAAGAACAACCCCATGTACCAGTACAAGTTGGGGGCAGACCTGTTGGAGAGCAGCGTAGGGGAAAGGGACCTGGGGGTCCTAGTGGACAACAGGATGACCATGAGCCAGCAGTGTGTCCTTGTGGCCAAGAAGGCCAATGGCATCCTGGGGTGTATTAGAAGGGGTGTGGTCAGCAGGTCAAGAGAGGTTCTCCTCCCCCTCTACTCTGCCCTGGTGAGGCCGCATCTGGAGTATTGTGTCCAGTTCTGGGCCCCTCAGTTCAAGAAGGACAGGGAACTGCTAGAGAGGGTCCAGCGCAGAGCCACGAAGATGATTAAGGGAGTGGAACATCTCCCTTATGAGGAGAGGCTGAGGGAGCTGGGTCTCTTTAGCTTAGAGAAGAGGAGACTGAGGGATGACCTCATTAATGTTTATAAATATGTAAAGGGCAAGTGTCAAGAGGATGGAGCCAGGCTCTTCTCAGTGACATCCATTGACAGGACAAGGGGCAATGGGTGCAAGCTGGAACACAGGAGGTTCCACTTAAATATGAGGAAAAACTTCTTTACGGTGAGGGTGACCGAACACTGGAACAGGCTGCCCAGAGAGGTTGTGGAGTCTCCTTCTCTGGAGACATTCAAAACCCGCCTGGATGCGTTCCTGTGTGATATGGTCTAGGCAATCCTGCCCCGGCAGGGGGATTGGACTAGATGATCTTTCGAGGTCCCTTCCAATCCCTAACATTCTGTGATTCTGTGATACTTTTACCGTGATATACATAGAGTCACTATGGAGTCACCCAAGTGTTGAGGAAGACCATCAGCCTGAAAACAGCTGCGCTTTACTTAAAGAGCAAAGCATTCGCTTAAGAACACTGCATTGAGAATAGTTCTTGCTTGCTTTTGAGATAAAGGAACCGTGACCAGTTCACAGGGCTCCTTGAGGCATGAAACAAGTAAACATGTGCTGAAGGTCAGTTCTGAACACAGAACTGAAAACAAAGAATGATTGTTGGTGTTTTGAGCCCAGAACACTGTAGCTCCTGCCAGACTGGGTGATGGGTGCTTAGCGTGTGAATGTTGATGTTGTCTTGAACTGCATAGTCCGCTTCCTACTTGTAGCATTTAAATAGGGTAGTAGAACAACAATAAACATCTTTGCTTCCTTGAGCAGCAGAGCCTGTGCCTTCTTTCCAGCTCGTTGCAAAGTGTGACTACTTTTAATACTGTGCATCAATTTTGGTTGATAAAGTTACAAAAGACTGAGAGACTTCGCTGTGAATATGCTGTTCTGCCTTAATAGAGGATGAAAAAGGCATAAGCTGGAAAAATACGATGCTATGGAAAAGTTCTCTCTCAGCAACTCAGTGGAAGGATTATATGTGGATAATTGCAGGATAATGGTCTATTTTCAGGTACCAAACCACAGTGCGACATCTGCTCTGCTAGTACTGAAATCAGTCATCAAAAAGCAGTGAAGCTGAGGAGGTTTGTTGAGATCCAGGTGAGGAGGGCACAGGATTTGCAGTGGTCTGTTGTGACCCAGAGACAGCCTGAAGGAGCTGAGTTCTCCGAAAAGCAGGAAATTGTAAGTCCTCAGGTATCAGCTATGCACATAGACTGACTAGTTTGATTCATTCTAAACACTTTCGTTTGGGGAAGCCATTTGCCTACTGAAAATCTGTTTCAGTGCTGTTGGAGGGAAGAGAAATGCATTGCTCAGCCTGTGTTGGACCTGCTGAGATAACTGCCACCGATAATACAAGGACTGCAATGCACAAGACCTGTCAGAGAGCAAGAGAAAATTGTGATGCCTCCCTTCTACACATGGTCATTTAACCGAGGTGATGGCTAGGAAGGGTGAGCTGGGAAGGCTAGAGTTAGCCAGCCCAGGGTCCATGTTACGTTGCATTAATCTCTTTAGATTCTGAAACAATGTGCTTGTATTTAAATTGCAAGCTCCTTAGCAGAGGATTACTCTTTGTCACATTTTCCCTTCTTACTGTTGGGTTTTCACATGGTTACAAAAGCATCCCTCCCACCTGCAGCGCATGATTACTGATCTAAACTGCAGCAGGACAGGAGAGCTTAGCTCACGCTGCTTCTAAAGAAGCAGCGTTAACAGGATTTAATGTGCCACCTCCAAGGACTCCTGTCCCAAGAGTTTCCTGTTCCAAAGCTGCCACACTCAGTGCCCGTTACTGTGCTGTTGGCCATGCAAGAGGGTAGCATCACCCTGCCAGCGGAGCGCATAGTCTGGCTCTCTGCTTCTCCCAGGAACAGGAGCAACAGTGAGGTTTGATCTAGCAGGGCAATAAGCCAGGCCAGGAGCCTGAAACCTCTCTGCCAGGCATGGATTAGGCTGGAAATTAATATTTGAACTTTACATCTTCTTCGTCTTAAAAACAAACAAAAAATCCCCTACCCACACACATTTCTCAGCAGCCTGCCTTGTGAATGCTCACTGATAATAAGCCCTTGCTCCTTTCTTTATAGCACCTCACCAACAATTACCAAAAAAAAACCCCAGCTTCCCCTCACTGTTGCAACTGCTCATTACCAAGTCTGTGTAAGTAAGTCTGTAAATAATGTGGAAGACCACGGCAGGTGTTTCTCACTCTCTCTGCCTACTGAGATCAGGACAGTAGAGATGGGATGTTAAATCTGGATTGCTAACCTGGCTGTAAAAAAAAAGCAACAACAAAGCAGCCCTTAACATTAAGTAGGTATTAGCTTATTAACTGCTACAGTTAGTATTGTTATAAACAAAGACAGAAAGATACGAAAAGACTTTTAATAAGGTTTTCAACAATAGCAATTTCTCAGTGACACTAAGCTGTGAGAAAATAAACAACTTCACCCCCTCAGGAAGTAAAGAGAAAACCAATAAATAATTAACTGTAAACCAAATAAAAATATGCTTGTTAACATTGTCATAATGTCCTGGTTTTGCAGGGATAAAATTTATAAAATCAATTTTCTGTTACATTTTGTTTCAGTTTGTGGCCAGCCATGATCACCAAGGCCATTAGTAGTTAAATCCAGGGCAGCTGACCCAGGCTGGCCCACAGGTGTATTCTATAACATTAATGTCGTGTTCACTATAAATGGGAAAGCTGCGGGGGATGGAGAGGCTCTTTGTTCTGTTTTCCTCTTCATTCTTCTCCTCAATGGTTATTATCCATGGAGGCCTTGTCACCACTCTATGAGCTAAGTATAATTTTATGTCTTTTCTGTTAATATTGATATTGGTTTTCTTATTTTATTAAATCTGCTTAAATTTCAACCCACAAGTCTCCCTCCTTTTCCCAGTTTCCTTTCTTAGTTGAGGACAGGACATTGGGTGATAGAGCAACTGGTTATTGCTTAGCCTTGGGTGTGGGCTAAAGAGAGACACATAAATAAACCCTCGAAGTGGGGACTGCTGATTTATTGTGTGCATGTCAAAGAGCAATGCTTGTGGGAAGAGTCAGGTCTATTGTGTATGAGCTGGGTACTTATTCCAGGCCTGAGAGCAGAGCCCCATTTTGCCCCAGGCACAACAGCAGTCCAGTGATACAGGAAGAGTGATGGCATGTGCCCTTTTGCTCACATGGGCAGAAGAGTCTTGACTTGGGTCACCCAGCCAAAGCTGAGGGGTGGGCATCATGATTTTGACCTGTTAATAGAAGTAGAAATAACCTTGGAATTAGGAACTGGAGCCTTGTCTCTTCTAGCTGAGTGCTTATACTTTCACATGGGTCCTAAGACAAATTTGATGAGGTAGTTATTCCTTTATAAAGTAACCAGAAGGATTTAGCATTCACTCTTTTAGATAGTAAATCTATTTTTTTTTTTTCTCAGTGGATTCACTTTGCCCCCTTTAACTCAATGGGGGAATCACATTTGCTATCTTTCTCTAGCCCGGCATAGTTCAGTCACTTCCAAGCAAAATCACTCCTTCAACAGAAAGAACTGACTAAACCTCCTGTACCTTAACACCTACTTGTCAGGAAACTCTGTTGGAGCTTCTTCAAACAGGTAGCAGATGACCAAGACCTAAGTTTCGGACTTAGGTACCTAAATTTCATTTTATGTGTCAACATTCTTTTGCAGACCTGGACCTTTAAAAGCTTGCTTTCTTGTTCCCAACCAAATGGAGGGGCTTTCAAAAATTATCTTTGGTCTTCCTCTGTGTGTTTACATATCTAAATAACTTAGCAAGTTCAGCCTGAAGTCATGTAAACTGTTTTGACGCTCTTTGTCCTTTGTCGCACAATTCATGATTGTCCCAAGGCTTTGATCCCACAGACTGAACATTCAGCACATTAGCACTGCAACTGAAATTGTGGAATTACACATGCATAAACATTAAGGAATATTTATAAGATCAGGACACTTGCTTTAGGGATATCTTAGGGTGAGAAGATATAATGCCATCTCTGTGTGAACAAAATAATTTTTGTCACTGCTTGTCTCATTTTTGGTGAAAGGGACAGTGAGTCAAGTCAATAAGCAACAGGGAAATTATTATCATCTGTTTCTTACAACTAAAAAAGTATACAGAAGAGCTGAAGCCAGGCAAGTCTCAGAAAGGCCTTTAAATATGCCCATATTCTTTAAACCACATGCTTTATATATGGCCATGTTAGTTAAATTAAAAATAGTTATGTGAAACTAGTATTTAGTATCCTATACACTTGGCCTGTTTTTTCATCCCACTGAAGTTTGAGCAGATACATCATCTAACCTGCATCATTTTAGTGATTCTCCAGAAATTCCTGAAGTCACACAAGTACTGAAGCCTGGAACAGGCTCTGAAATGGTGTAGTAATCATCTTTTAAAATTCATTAATAATGTTCAAAGAATGACTAATAGTGTACTAGAGCCTTCTTGTAACACTAGATTCACAGAACTGCAGAAAAAAAATAGGGTGGAGATCCTTGGAGATCACCTGGTTCAATCTGCTCAAAGCAGAGCCAGCTACAAAAGCAGGTAGCTCAGGGTCTTGTCTAAACAAGTTGTAAATATATCCAAGGATGGACACTGCTTCTAGTGTCTGTTAGAGGTTTGCTAATCAGAATCACAATCACTGATCACTTTGAGAGGACACCCTCAAAGTGTTTTTTCACTGTCCCATTTCCCAATACCAGGCCTTTCAGTAGGCTGAGAAGGGCTTTTTGATGAAGTTGGGTTAAATCTAAAGAGATGATTGTCTAGCTAAAAGTTGAGAAACTGACCAAGGTGTCTTGCATTGTTTAAATTGCTTGGGCCCAATTCAGAAGCCCTTCCTTGGGCCAGACTCCCACTTAAGTCAGTGCCAGTTTAAATATGTAGCTTATTTGTGGCTGTCAGATTCATCCCCTACCCCAGCTCCTGGTCTGGACTCGCTGTTGAGGTTCAGTCATTATAACTCTTGTCATTAGTTAACAAGAAGATTTTTACAACACTTCTCTCCTTCCTGAATATGTGTTACCAAAGGCACAGTTGAATGCATTTATTTTTATAAGTCAGGCTGACTTGAACACTCAGGAAGCACGGCAAGAGCAATGAATGAATGTTTTAAAGGACAGTTGTCCATCAGTGACCTTCTTAAGTGTCTGGTCACAGTTTCCCTGTTTGTGTCCCTGTTTAAGAGTTTCACAGCATGTGCTTCAGAGCAATGCCTCTAGTAGCTGCTTCTTAGTTGCTTCTCCAGCGTCTTTCTTTGCTGACTCCCTCAAAGAGGCTCAGGTCTCACCCATACCTGAGAAGCCAGCTCCTGGCCAAACCTCAGCCTCTAATAAAGGCAATGGAAAGGGGAAGCTTGAGAGCTTCTGCATTCACTGGGGTGATTAGACAAAGGGAGAGAGTGTTCTCCCATTATCTTTAATCACCTTAGGGCCTTGTGGGGGAACAGTTGCAGCACTGCTGTGCAGCCTTTTTCCTTTCCTCTGCTCATCTATAGATGGATATGGTTCAAAGAACCAGCATGTGGAAGAAACATGGATCCAGAAGAAAAACGTCCAATCAGCAAGCAAGAAATTTGGCAGGGAGTGTACCTCTGATAGGAGAACATAAAGGAAATACTATAATCTATGGTCTCTGAGGAGGTCTGGGGAACGGCACAGAACGGTACTAAATAGCACAAAGGTTTAAGTGTGGATGTGTGGTGTTATAAAAGTGTCCATATGACAAATAAATCCAGCACAGATTTTTTTCAGCACAAATCCTGAATAACATTCAGCCTTTGGAAATGCATGGGCCCTGAGCTTGCTTTCTTTACAGAAGGAAATAAGTGCAGTGAAAAATTTCACTGATCATGATAGCAGTATCTGGCAAAACCAAAATCTTGACAGTCTGGCAAACTCCAGCCAAAAAAAATACTGTGGGCTACTTCTTAAAAATGATGTGGTTTTAAGGACAGACACAGAAAACTGCCTGTGCAATCCATCCATAACACATTCTAGCACCAACTAGATCCAGGTTCAGAAAACAGATGTCGTCACCAGTGTGGAGCAGGGAAAAGCTTTCTTACACAATGTGTTGTGGCTTGAGAAAACTTTTAGGAGCTGAAATAAGGTTACCTACATTTTCTTTCTGGAAAATAATAAAAATGATGAAAAATTGCCAGCCAGGGTTTTGGAGTTCTGATCTAAAACCTCCAGGGACTGGTTTTAAACCATACAATAACTTCTTTCCTTCATCTGCTGGTGGTTGCTCTAGGCTTACACTGGCACAAGGTGATTAGTAACACACCTTTATCCACCCCATGGGACCTTAATTGGCTCACATCCTCCCTCCTCCACCTCATCATATGTGTGTGTAAGGAGGAAAATACAGTACACACCATGTAAAACAACTGCAGTTGTTTTTGTTTTTGTTTTTTTTTTTAAGCAACCTGGTATGCAGGCAGAACTTGTCACTAGAAAGAGTAGAGGGGAGATTTCCTAGAGAGATGGGGCAGGGAGGAGAGATGATCTGCCTTAGAAGTGAGCCTGTTAAAAATCATATGGCTGGGAGTTTCCAAGGCTCCTGAGGAAATTAAGCAATAAATCCAGCTGAAGGTCAGAGGAGGCAAGTATCAGCAGAGTTCTGTGTCAGTTCTTCTTGGGAGTCTGGGCTAGACTGAAAAAAACAAAGAAAAAATCACTGAAATAATGTCATATGTGGATTTTTCAGCAACATTTTGTATATTCTAGATATTTGAAAGAAGTAATTTTGTTATGAGAAGCAACCTTCTAACTGGATATGGGACGAAAACTCTGTCCCAAGCTTTGGGAAATTAAAATTGGATCCAATTTTGAGGTTTGGAGCTGTCTCAAGTTGAATAGTTTGGACCGGGAAAGAAGCCAGTAGAATGTCTATTGCCAGGAGAAACAAAGAGCAAGAGGTATGTGGTGTAGTCAGTGCACATCACCTACTGGCCCATGACAGCTTATGCTAATGGAAGGAAGGATGGGTTCCCACCCTGTAAGTATCCTTTTTTCTCCAAAGAGCTTTCTGTCTGCTCCCCAGCACTGCCAGAACTCCTCACAGGTCCCTAAGTTCAGCGAATGATCACAATGTCCTGTTCTAGTCAGGGACTACAGGAATCAAAAATGTTCCTTAGTCAAAACTCAAATGTAAGTTATATTTTTAGAAAGGTCAAAACCAATTGGGAGGAATTTAGAGTAAATATGCAAGAATGTTACTGCAATTTTTTTATGACACCAGTTAGACTGTGCATAAAAAAGAAACCGAGAAACCAGGATGCAATCAAACATCTGTGCCGAATTAACAAAGAGGCCATTCAGCAGTGGGAATATGAAGTTGCTATTGGCCTGGTTAGGCCTTTATTCAAATACAGTCACCTTTCCTTCACTGGAGTTGATGCTGTCATCATAGGAAGCCCCAATTAATAAAACTAAAAGCCTGAGCCTTCCCAAGTGAAGCTCACCAATGGATGATGTGATCAGCATATGTTTACATAATCCATCTTTACAAGCAAAATGCCTACAGGAACATGGTGCTGATGTTGATTCTTTGCTACTTCTCTCTCCCTTCTCAATATTAAGGCCTGATCCCACCTTTGTGGCTCATTTTCCCTTCCATTTGCCTTACCAAAGCCCTGCTGCATCCTGCTGTGAAGGATTTGTTGCTGCTATAGGCTGACATTCTCCTGCACCAGCAAAAACAACAGCCTTCACAGTTGCTGTATTAAGGCTGCAGCTGTGGGTAGCCTTGTTGCTAACACTGGGCCCTGGTTTTCCTGCACATCAGCCAGTGGGTAAGCCTGCATGCCACAAGGCAGGGTGTTGAACAACTGCTTTGGCTATGTTGAGGGGACAGTGTGACTGATGTTTAGCATTCCCTGCTCTTCCTAGCAATCCCAGGCAAAGGAGATGCCTTGCAAAAAATATCTTCTGAGCTATCTCTGCATAAGGTAGCCTGGGGACAGTATAACTGTCTCTACTCAGCACTCTGTCCAGGCTGACTTTCTCTGTTGGGTGCTGTATCAGCAAACACATGCTAATGTTTACACGAGCAACAGTTTGGCACAATCAGGGCAGATCAATAGGTTGAAGAATATGTTGCTAGGGGCACTCTAACTATACCACGTGCAGTTTTACTAGACTAGATATAGTCTGGTGTCCTGAACCAATCATCCCTAATGTGAATATGGCCACAGCAAAGTCCTGATTCAGCCTGCCAAACTTCAGACATTGAACAGAAGCCGTCCTCTCTCTGGAGCCCCTCTCTCTTTGTTGACTTCCAGGGAACAGAATGCCACCAAGCTCCACATTTTGGCTTCTGAGTTTTAAGTTCAGTGATGTGAAACTTGCCCCAGTCCATGGACCTACTCTTAATCAAAAGAGGTTCTGCCAACACTCTGGACATATCACATGAACTTGCTGTTTGTTCTAATGCTTGATCTTCTCCTCATTTTGTGAATAACATTCTTAATGTAAAAATAACAAACCAGACTAAAAATTATCTCCTTGCTACATTGAACACTGTTATATCTGAAGGGGCTGTTAATAACAAAGGAAGCTTTCCAAGCAGAAAAAAAAGAAAAGTTTTCAGACTTCCTTTTTTGCTGCTTAAGACTTCTGACAGTCTTTTTTTCTTTTTAATATCCTTTTTTATTCCACTGCCTACCATCTCTCAGTCATTTTAAAATTTAAAGCATGTGTGTCCCAAATATGACTTTATGGCAATGCATCTTGCACTAACCTGTGTTTTTGGTTTTGTTTTTTTTTTCTTTTATATTCAAGTCAATAGAATTTTCTTCCATATTTTGCGTTATTTAAATGGATATGGGAAAGCAGAGCAGCTAATGAGACACATCTGACACTTCTTCCAGTCAAAGGGTAAACCTAGCTGTGAAGCTTGAGCAGCTTGGGCTGTAAAGAGCTCATTAACCTCATACTTTAAAAGCTGTGTGCCACAGTTATTGAACCAGCTGTGAGCAGAGGGACTAAGAGGTGACTTTGAGCTCCCTCCACACCAGTAGGGCTGTGGGTGGGCTCCACCAAAGGAGGTAGCACTCACTCCAGCTGCTAGGGAGGGAAAGGATCCAGCGCAGCCCTTTTCTTTCACAAACTTCTACTACCTGTTCTTTTCTTTGATAGAGAACAACTTCCCCCACCTTTCTTCTCTGCCTCTATGCTCTGACCCCACAGATCATGTGGCTCTTCTCATGTTCTCTACCTCATGCTGCCTCTTGTAGCAGGACTCCTGAGCAACAGCAGCCTGGTAATACTCACGTCCAAATGTCTGTTTGAAAAGCATCACTCTTCCGAACTGCATAAATAATCCAAGGATTAGCTGTAGGGCATTTGATCTCTGATCAAGACATTTGTTGCTATTGTCTAGTTTTCATTTTGTACTGCTAATATAACAGGATTCTCTTGGATATGAAGTCTTTCAGGCTTGCTCTTTGCCAAGAATCACAGAGACTGAGTCTCTGGTGATAAAAGTTTTGTTCTGCAAGTTATGATTTTCTCCTTTCCTCTTAATATTCATTTCCATCTCTTCTGATCAGCCTGCTACTTTCCTTAAAAAGCTCACAGATTAGGATGGTAAAAGTTAGCTGGGCTATGCTGATTTAATTTGTGTAAGAGTTAGCCTGCTGTGGAAATCCACAGCTGGCAGGGAGAAGCCTGCCAGTCTGGCATTTTTCAGTAATAAACTCCTGGTTGAGTTTATCTTCTCAGTCTTAGAACTACAAAGCCCACGTAAGTCTTCAGATCAGAAAGTTGAACTTGTCTGTTGAAGGTTTTGCGCCTTCAGTGTTCAGGCTGGAGACTTTCCTTTGGATAGTGACCTCCTGAATATTTCTCAAACCTTTGTTGATGGAGGCACCTGCCCTTCATTTTGCATAATATAAGCAAAATGTATGTGAAGGGATGGTTTGATATTTTCTGCATTTTCCCACAAGATGGCACACTTTTCTTATGATAACTGTACAGCGCATGCTAAAACAGAGTAATGCTTTCTGCATATGACAGTAATACAGCAAATTAACTTACTTTATAGAAGTCCATTGCTTTATTTCACTCATAATTAGTTGATTTACCCTGGTTAGTTGCCTTAGAGAAACGCCTTCTCTCCTAACTTCCTGTTCTTCTCCCATTGCTTCTTTCCCAGCTCTCAGAGGACCTGTGTCTATGCCATCACAAGGTAGGCTTTCCACAGGCTTGAACTTCAGTGTGTGATGCTTGAAGAACACATTTTAGGAACTATGCCCGTTAGCTTAGTGACCACTTCAGCTTGTAGGAAAACCATTTCTGGTGTTCAATGAAGCGAATACTTTGAGCTCCACACTGACCACGGAGAGAAGAACAGAGACAAGAGAGTTTCTCATCAAAATATGTGTAGAAAATTTGGAGTTAGTTTCTGGCTTATTTTGGTTTTGCGGTGGGGTTTTTTGGTGCAAAATGCGCAACCAGTTATACCTTGTTTCCCATCTGTGGCAATGCACTTAACACACTCCAGGCTTACTGACAAACTAGTTACAATCTGCACAGGAAGGTGCTGTCACCCAATATTTTTACCAATGATCTACGCACAGTTTGGTTGACAGGATTGGAATTTTTTCTGGAGGTATGCTCTAATTTAACCAAAAATAGATTTGAAATTACTTTTAGTTTCTGTTATGAAGCATCCATCAGAGCTCTTTCTTTCTGGCTTAATAGAATCACAGAATCACAGAATCAATCAGGTTGGAAGAGACCTCTGGGATCATCGAGTCCAACCGTTGCCCTGACACCACCCTGTCAACTAGACCATGGCACTAAGTGCCATGTCCAGTCTTTTCTTAAACACATCCAGAGATGGTGACTCCACCACCTCCCTGGGCAGCCCGTTCCAATGTCTAATGACCCTTTCTGAAAAGAAATTCTTCCTAATGTCCAACCTGAACCTCCCGTGGCGAAGCTTGAGGCTGTGTCCTCTTGTCCTATCGCTAGTTGCCCAGGAGAAGAGACCGACTCCCACTTCACTACAACCTCCCTTCAGGTAGTTGTAGACTGTAATACTCTGAACCACTCCATGAACAAAACTTTTATCTTCATAGATAAAATTTTGGACTGGGCACTAGGCAACTTAGATGGCCAAGGAAGGAACTTCATAGCATGAAATCCTTGGCTCAGCTTAGTTTTAAAAAATAAGCATTGTGTTAGTGACATGAAAATGCCTACAGGAACTTTCAGAAATTATTTTTCCCTTTGGAATGGGAGAAAAATAGTCTGAATGTTTCATAGGATAGTGAATCTTTGACTCTGTTCTGGACAAGTTATTAACTGAAGTCATGCACATTGAGTAGCCATGTTAAAGCAAATACAGAACCCTGCAACAGTGTCAGGAGTCAAGAGCAAGGTGTTAACATCCCTCAACCCCTCTACTTGCACAAACAGTTTATTCCATTTTTCCCCTCCTTTAGACTCAAAGACTTATTTTTCCCTGACAAAAACAGTCAATTACAATGAGTGAGAAAGAACCACCTTAGGTCTTAAAGTCTATCTTAAATCTTAAAAAGGAGTCTTAAGATGTCTAGGTGGAGGGTTGGTTTGGTTGCTTTCTTTAGTTTTTTCACATAAGGGAGGTGGCCAGCCAGCATGCCTCAACCTTTTTTCCCTGCATAGCTCTGCCTCTGTATTCTGTAATTAAACATAATAAAAGGTATGCTTCTATTCTACACACTCCTTATATGCTGGGCATATATCTCTTTAATATGTGGCAAATGGCACTACAGTTTCATTCTGTTGTCCAGAGAAAATAAAGACAGACCTCATGGAGATCAGTTTAATAGAAATAATCATAAAATAAGCTGCCAGCCTACCTTATTAACTTAGCTGAAATATTTTCTATCATATGCTTGCAGCATCATAAACGTACTAATAAATGTATGCAATTGCTACATAGGATTATGGGCATGTAGTGAGAGGACAAGGGGTAATGGTTTTAAACTGAAAGAGGGTAGATTTAGATTAGCTACTAGGAAGAAATTCTTTACTGCGAGGATGGTGAGACACTGGAACAGGTTGCCCAGAGAAGCTGTGGATGTCCCCTCCCTGGAAGTGTTCAAGGCCAGGTTTGATGGGGCGTTGAGCAACCTGGTCTAGTGGAAGGTGTCCCTGCCTGTGGCAGGAGGTTTGGAACTAGATGGTCTTTAAGGTCGTTTCCAACCCAAAGCATTATATGGTTATAGTAACTGAATCCAATGAAAGAAGACACAGAAAGAGGGAGTTAATGTTTCAGCACCCTACCCAGTGCATAGGTACAATGAATCAACATGTTCAGTAGCTGGAGAAGGACCTGGGAGAAGCAGCCAGCTAATCAGCTACTCTCCTACTGTCTGCAAGTCTTTTTTCCCTTAGAGCTGATAATAGATGCTGAAAAGCAGGCTCACTGTCAGTGCTCTTTGTAGCATTTTTTTTCTTTTTCTTGCATACCATGAACTTGTCTTTTCTTCCTTAAAGTTTGCTATGGATGTCTTTTGGAAAAAAAAACATGCCAACCTGCAGCAACAAGTTTCACTGTTAGAGAGTCAGCACTGCTTCTCTCAGGATGGGAATGTCCCATTCGTTTGCCTCTGTCATGCCAGTGGATCCTGTCTCCCAGACAGAATGTCTATAGGGCATAATCATCTATTCAGAAATATCTTCTACTTGAACACTTCAAATCCTATTATGTCAAAAATCATGTGACTTATTTCTCATGCTCCTTTACAGGCCAAGTTCCTTCATCCCACCCTATATTTCCCCTAAGTCACTGCAGATTCATCTCAAAGCCAGTGGCAAGCCAGGGACCTGCAGCACCATTGGCAGAGGTATGTCCATTTTGAATTGACTTCAAATAAAGTTTCAGCTGACTTCAGCCAACCAAGCATTCTAATTTGGGAACATCAACACTATTCATTTCAGTCAAAAATGTTAAAACAAAATATGTCAACTTTTCAGAATATTATTTCGAAAAAATTATCAAATATCAGCAATTCCTCTGGAATGGCAATTGTGATTCATAGTCTTGTCTATATATAGGCAAAGAGAATCAGTGTGTGAATGAGATAGAAAAAGACTTTCTGAGCAAAATCAAGGGAAGGAATATTAAAGAGCCCTGCTGTTCAAGCCCTCCACTACTGAGGGTCAAATATGGAAGACAGTATCAAAGTCACCAACTGATTGTGCATAATGCCACATGGTAAGATGATGTCAGCAGTCCAGGTTTTAATAGTCTCTGGCACTTATATAGGCATAAGTCACCACCATACAACCCCCTGTATATTTTTTTGAGGTGAATGATAATTGTTGAGCAGCCTAAGAGAGATGCAACATTGCTCCCTCCCCCTCACAAGTCTGTCAGCTAGGCAGAAGACAGGGAAATGTTGGCCTTTATTGATTGCTTAGAGCAGTCTAATCCTTGGTCTTGCTAAATCATCATCTTCTGACACACTGCTTGTATTTTCTTGGGGTTTTATAGATTTTCCTGTTGCTGTTTTTGTCTTAAGTCTTCGGATGAGTATAACTTACTGAATAATTCCATGTCTGTCTTTGTTCCATCCTTTCTTCTGTTGCAAGGCTTTGGCTTATGCATTCATTCACAGATCAGACATGACTTTTTTGTTCAGGAGAGCTGAGCCAACTTCACAAACAAAAGAACCTTACCAAACTGGGCCCTGTCTCCCCCATTCCATTGGCAAGGACAACCACAACCCCTAAATCAACACTGGACTGGCTCATGCCCAAACTGTTGAAGACTAGCAGCTCACAGCCTCTAGAGCACACTGGCTATGTGCATGCTGCCTAAGCCTTGGTCAATTGTAGTACGGGGAAAACCGGGGGAGGCGCGCTCGCGGGTGCTGGGGAACGGTCTGGAGTAAACTTCACGATCTCAATGTGAGTATGGAAGCTTCTCGTTTATTAACAAAGAAAGCAGTAGTTATATAGGCTATGCATATGTTAATCGCGCGCCCCGATCGCACTTGTGATTGGTCCATAGGTTTACATATTCAGAGCCGTGACCGCCCCCTCCCCTCCCGGACGTAGTTTTGCTTCCCGCGAAGCAGGCACCATGAGGTTCTTTGTTCTGCTCCGTGCAAGGGGAGTGCAAGGTCGCTAGCTCTGGGCTTAACCCTTGCTCAAAGCCTGGGTTGCTCAGACTGCTCAGTGACTGACACAGGATCGTGCCCCTTCTCACTCAACCAAACCTCTACAATTCCCCCTTCTTGTTTGTGAGCAAGCCAGGCCTGATTCACAAGTTTCATTAACGCTTTCTGCAAACAAGAAAATAAACATGGTAACATTAACAAGATAACTGCAATCACAAGAACTCCTGTAAGAACCATTTTTACCAGTTCCATCACCCATCCGATTTCTCGGGGAGGTGTGGTTTTACTGATCGGCTCGGCACCCAAAGTGGTCCCTGGTCTGTGGCCACGCACATATATCCCCGGCCACTAGGGATCACTGGCACCGGTCCTTTCCACTCCCCTGTAGCAGGTTCCCGATAAATCACCTGTAACTGAGGTATAATGGTGTTGTTATTAAATTTCAACTGCTGGTGATGTACAACAACCGGTGGTTCTTCTCGGTCCCCTGTTAAACACAGAAAATTCAAAGTAAACAACACTTTATGCAACCGCGATGTTGGATCAGTATCTACCTCCTTCTGTCTCCTTAAATATTCCTTTATGGTTCTATGGGTGCGTTCGATGATCCCTTGACCTGTCGGGGAGTGTGGTATACCAGTAACATGTTTCACTCCCCAGCGTGTTAAAAATACACGAAACTTTTGGCTGGTGTATGCTGGCCCATTATCTGTTTTGATCTGTTCTGGCATCCCCATAATGGCAAAACACGCCAACAAATGTTTACAAACCTGTTGCGCCTTTTCTCCGGACATCGCAGATGCCCAGATTAACCTCAAGAAAGTATCTACTGTGACATGTACATATTTTTGTCTCCCAAACTCTGGAATATGTGTTACATCCATCTGCCATAGCTCAAGTGCTGCCAAGCCCTTCGGGTTTACACCAATACCAATGCCTGGTCCCTGAGCCCCACACCTCGGACATGCTTGAACAATAGATTTTGCTTCATTTTCTGTTATTCCAAATTGTCTCTGTATTCCTTTTGCATTTTGATGGAAATGCTCATGACTTTGTCTAGCTTGTTGAAATTTGTCTAAAGGAGGAATATGGCAAGCAGGGCTAACTAGAGAGTCTGCCACCTGATTGCCCTTCCCCAGACCAAGATCCCATTGATGACTCCGCACATGTATTATGCAACAAGGCGCACTGCGTTGTCGCATAATAGACCGTAATTGCAAGAATAACTGCCCAAGGCGGGGATTTTGTGTGTTTCGGAGCAATGCCTCCTCCAAGCGTGGGATGACACCTGCTACATACATAGAATCTGTGACTATATTTATAGCCCCATCCAGCCAATTTGTTAAGGCCCAGCCTACGGCAGATAGTTCCAGAGTCTGTAAGGTATCATCGGTCTGACCATACAGCATGTGGTGTACCCAATTCCCTTTTTCCTGCCACACACACACTGCTTTGCGCTGTTTCTTTCCCGCATCTGTATAGACTGTTAACCCTTCCACTACTGGTGTTTTCTGTACTTTAGATTTTTCTATCCATTGATTTTTCTGTAATATCTGCCATAATTTACCTTTCGGTTGCTGTGAATGGACTCTTCCTTCGTACCCCAAAAACGCCTCCTGAATGGGTGGAGAATTGCGGAACCACCATTCTAGGTCTACAGCATTAACAGGAATACTAATGTCCGCTGGATCCAGTCCTGTTAATTCTACAGTCCTAGATCTACCCTTTCTCACTAGTTCCCCTATGGCTTCTGGTCTAGTCTGTATGCTTGTCTTTGGTTGTACACTAAGAAATACCCATTCCAACACCCAAAAAGCTTCATCTTTATCGTGGCATTTGTAGTGGCATTGGTTGTAACCCTGGGGGAGTTGCCCTTTTTGTTTTGCCACTGACAAACGACACCACAAACCATATTTTTACTGTTAATTACAAGCAGAGACACAGGTAGTTCACGAATGTGTCGTGATGACTATGCAGTTTGTAATTTGGCGATGATTGACCGCAACGCGCTTTGTTGAGTCTCAGACAGCTGTATGGTGTCAGCAGGGTGTGATCGTCGCAGCAGTTCAGTGAGGGGGGCAATCTCGGTGTTCGAGATACCGACACAGTTACGGACCCACTGAATATCTCCGAGAAGTGTTTGTACATCCCTCAGGTTCTTCAAATCTGTATATAGCTCCACCTTTTGAGGCCGGATTTGAGCATCCGAAATTGTCCATCCTAAGTATTTCCAGGGATCAGTTCGTTGAATCTTTTCTGGTGCAATCACGAGACCTTTCTCCGCCAACGTTGTTGTTAGTTTGTGGAGACTTTCTTCTGAAAAAGGAACAGCCTGACATAACAAAATATCGTCCATATAATGATAGATGATAGTCTGTGGCCATAGCTGGCGCAATGGTTTCAGTGCCCATGCCACATAAAGCTGACATAACGTAGGTGAATTTTTCATGCCCTGCGGAAGAACTACCCATTCATACCGCTGAGCTGGTTCCGCTTTGTTGATAACAGGAACAGAAAAGGCAAACCTCATGGTGTCCTGAGGATGTAAAGATATGGTGAAAAAACAGTCCTTCAGGTCTACAATCAATATATGCCATCCTGCTGGTAACATGTTAGGTGACGGAATACCTGGTTGCAATGCTCCCATTGCTTGCATTTGCTCATTAATTTTCCGTAAATCATGTAATAATCTCCACTTTCCACTTTTCTTAGGGATGACAAAAATGGGTGTATTCCAAGGACTAACTGAGGGTTTGATATGTCCTGCTTTTAACTGTTCCTCCACCAGTCCCTTAGTAATCTGCAGTCGCTCTTCAGTCATAGGCCACCTCAAAGCAGTTGTAACATTAGGTTGGTCAATTTAAATACTGTGGCTCCCTGTTGGATATACACACTCTTTACACCCAAACATTAATGCATACAAAGCAACAAGGCATTGTTGAATAAATCAGCAACAAGTTAATTACTGCAACTTAGGCCCTATAACCAATTACACATGACTAAAATTACTTCCCACATTCACATCCACAGTACTCCTCCACCATTTAACATCTCAACCAAAACCTTACACATGTAAAACATTCACTAACAGGCAAAAAAAGTACTAAACCTGTATATTTGATATTGCTACAGCGTCTGATTTTACTCCATACTGTGTAGCTGCAGCTTTTGTTTGTTAAAGAATTTTCCAATCACGTGATTCCCATGCCGGGAATCGAACCCGGGCCTCCGGGGTGAAAACCGAGAAACCTAGCGGATAGACCACTTTCGCAACGGCGCTTGGCGATCTTGATTGACAGGGCCAAGGCGGGAGGGGCGGGTACTCCGGCGGCGTGGAGGGGAGGGACCGGCCCCCCCTCTCCGGACGCTGGCTGAGCAGGGTGAGGGGCTGACCACCCCTCCCCCTCCTGTTTCCGCTCCCTTTGCCATGCGGTCCCAGGAGTGCCACATGGTTCTTTGTTCGCAACCTCCTCCTCTAAATTCTTGCTGCGCCATTTCTCCCGGGAGTTCGCCGCTTCTACCGCCGTACGAATCTCAGCCACGGATGGCTTTATGTTTGCCGACATGCCCTTAACCGCCGGTAACCCAAAGAAACGAGCCAGAACCCCAGGTTTTTCTGTTTTAGCGGGGGGGTTGGGCTCCGGCGGCGCCGGCCGCATCTCAGCAGCCGCGCGGGCGACCTCTCCTTCTGCCCTCATAGTTTTTAAAGTCTCTATCACGTTTTGCCAGAGTTCACGCACCTCCTTAATTTCTTTTTCCTCGGGGTCCCTCTCAACAGTCTTTTCCCACATAATGTCTCCCACTTCTTTCCATTCCTCCACAGAAAATACAAGCGCTGTGTCTTTAAAATGTCCCCAGCGCTGGCCCAACTTTATCAGCTTAATTAGCTGTTTCTCCACTGTCTTGCTTCTTCTCTTAGAGAAGATATATGCAATCAGCACCACTGCAGCCTCTATTTCCATGGCTGCCCTTTTTCCAGTGTCTGCTCTGCCCTTAATTGAACCTGAACATCACCTGAACTCTGGGAGCTGGGTGGCCAACCCTTCCAGTGTCTGTTCTGCCCTATTTGACCCGAACATCACCGCTCCCAGCCGTCTTTTTCCCAACACCTCCTTTTCGCTGCTTACCGCAGTCTCGGAGAGAGCACGCCGAAGGGAACCATCCTCTGCTACCAGTTGTAGTACGGGGAAAACCGGGGGAGGCGCGCTCGCGGGTGCTGGGGAACGGTCTGGAGTAAACTTCACGATCTCAATGTGAGTATGGAAGCTTCTCGTTTATTAACAAAGAAAGCAGTAGTTATATAGGCTATGCATATGTTAATCGCGCGCCCCGATCGCACTTGTGATTGGTCCATAGGTTTACATATTCAGAGCCGTGACCGCCCCCTCCCCTCCCGGACGTAGTTTTGCTTCCCGCGAAGCAGGCACCACGAGGTTCTTTGTTCTGCTCCGTGCAAGGGGAGTGCAAGGTCGCTAGCTCTGGGCTTAACCCTTGCTCAAAGCCTGGGTTGCTCAGACTGCTCAGTGACTGACACAGGATCGTGCCCCTTCTCACTCAACCAAACCTCTACAGTCAATGTTATCCCCCTGTTTGGTGCCCTTGTTGGTCTTGTATGCATGTAAGCTTTCAGTCCTGTGTCCAAAGTAATGAAAGCGTGGTGATGCAGTCAACAACGGGTTCTCTTCACAGCATGCTAAAGGTGTGTTGTGTATCCTGATGTACATTGGCAAGGCATATGTGAGGCCACACATATCTACAGGGAGGGTGCTAGAGGAGGAAACCAAACTTGTTCTGGACCACATCCAATCTTTCTAACTGGAAAGTTTCTGAAGCAAATGATCCTGCCAGTTGCACCCTACCTTCCTTCTGAAGAAAAAAAATTGACTAAGCCTAACTCTCAGCCAGGGGGTGAATGAGATTGTACACAATATGGAAAAGCAGAGGACAAGGATCCTCTGATGAAACAGTGTGGACATATCCCAAGACACTCTTATTCAGACCTAGGTATTCAAAACAGGTATTCAAAACTACTATTTTTTTCCAGTCTTCATTGGCAAGATGGAGAGAGGTGGGGATGAGAGAAGGTCCATTTAAAAAAGGACATTCAGAAGATGCTTTTGACTCTTGCACATATCATTTCAGGAATACTTTCATCCCTCACCTACTGTTTCTATCGCACCCTCTTTCTAGACCCAGGAGAGAGAAGCATATCAATAAGCAGTGACATGTTATGAAAACCAGAGAAAAGAGCATGTGAAGCTATGGCCACCCATTTTTTTTTTTTCTCTGAGTAGTGAAATGAAAATAAATATTGAGATAAAACTTTTAATGCAGACATCAGTGAAACAGTTTATGACCTCCTGCTTTGCATCTGTGGCTACGTCATGTGGATCAGTAGTTACCTTCCTGTTACTACATGATTTTTCCCAGCAAGCTCTGGAGGAGGATGGTGGCTGTGGAGAGGATAAGATGCCATTTTTAACTTTCCTTCACAGTATCTGAATTTAAGAGAGGTTGTTGGGGTTTTTTAAGTTGCCTTAAACAATCTTTCCTTCCTACTCTTCTTCATTCTAATCACTTGGGATTTAAATGTATTCAAGTCATGGAGAGATAAAAGAATGAATGCGATTGTAATATCATGTCTCCTGTCTCTCAACCTCAAGCAGCGAGCTTCCTCCTGAGCAAGGTTATTATTTTCAGGGTGGGGAAAGATAAGGAGAGATTTCATTTTCTTGCATGGGGGACCTGTCAGGCACACTGAAAGCCCCTGTGTTCCCATCACCCCTAGACTCCAGCTCTGCACACACTGCTAGTCCTTATCATTTCCCCATGCGGCTGCACTGCAGTCTCCTTTCTGATTTCCTTCTGTACCTACCCAAGCCCAAGGAAAGAACGACTGTGTAGGACGCAGATGATACTACAGGAGGGCCAGCAGCAAGACTGGCCTTTGCAGTAGGCAGCACTCGCTGCTGTGAAGAAACAGTTTTCCATGACACCTTTTCCATGGTTACCAGCCTGCCTTTCCAGTGAACCCTTGGCCATCCAAGGTGACTGCAAGAGGCAGCCCCTCAACTCCACCTGAGCAGCTGCATCAGCTCACCACGCTGGTTCCCAGCAGGGCCAGGGAAGCAAAGCTGGGCTACGGACAATCCTGATGAATCACTGATGCTAGCTCCAGTGGCAGGAGGAAACAAGGGGCTAAATGAGCCAATGAGTTCAAGAGGAGGAGCAGGGTGAAAGGAACAGCTGTCAACGTCTGCCCTCAGGGATGCAAAGGTAGAGTTGTAGTGTTTCATCCAACACTGTGGGTAGCAGGGGCTTCAATTCTTGCAGCCATCAATTCTATATAGGACATTGGACCTGGTAATCTCCTTGCAGCTGGGGGATGCCAACCTCCAGTCCACCTTGATGCTTTTAATAACATTAGAAGAAAATCTCTTTGTGATAGGATTTTAGAGACAAAATGCTTAAACACAAAGAAGAGTGATCAGCTCCTTGATCTCAAGCCAGTTTGCAGGGTGGAGACTTAGGTCTGTGCTTTGATCTAGTTCTGACCACTGAAAGGCACTTAATGAAGCAACTAGACTCTACCAAGGTGAGGAAATAAGGCAGTCTCAAGTGAAGCTCATGGAGCATGAATGATGCATTGGCATTGTCAACTTGGTAGAGCATCCAGAGTATTAAATTAAATACTAACTTCCGAGGCAGAAAGGAATATGAAACCTGATTTCAGAGACTGCAAAACATCATCTAATGTGGTGACTAAATTAATGATTTCGTTTTACAACTGGGAAGACCTTACTGGATAACCTCATTTTATCTGAGTTTTCAAGTGCAAGCATCATTCACTCAGACACATTATTTGTAGGCACATTTAGGCAATGCCGTAGCAAAAGATGAATGGATGTAGTGGATGGGTGGCCACTTGGCAGCATAGGAACTCCTGTCCCAAGGGAAGAGCTCCAGATCCACACTGTCATGGCAGCACCTCAGAGGCAAATCAAAAGTCATTGAAGCACTGAAATGTCGATCCACATTTAGAGTACTATGTTACATCACTGATGGTTGTTAATTATTATTAATGCTATGTTTGTCTGGAAGGAAGATGTGTTGATATTTATCTTCAAGAAATTTTTGCAAAAGCCAGTTGTGCTGAGTTGAGTTGCATAAAGTTGACATTATATGAAATTTATTATTTGGCATTTGGATACTGAGTGAACCAGACCACACCGAAGTGCCATCCCGTTTTTTCCAGTGTGACTCCAGCTTTGAGAGGAAGAAAGCTGAAATTGTGTCGAATAATAACCATGTCAACACTTTTTTTACATTGTCATGAACATTAATGGCTAAAAAACATTGTACTGGGCATAAACCCCAGCACTTTCTGGCTTGCAGAGAGAATAGATTGCCTAAAGACGGTAATTTAGTAAGATAAATTTGGATCTCAACTAAAGGGCACTGGAATAATGTAAATGCTAATACTTCTCTCTGTGGATTTTACCTTTAAAGAATACACATTTCTGATTTCTCTTTCCCTCTATAGGCTGAGGAATATGCATTGCCATATAGCTTCTTATTGTTCCCATTGGATGCTCAGTCTGAGAGCTGCTGTAACTAGGATTATAGTGAAGTTAAATTAAGTTTTACATTTGAGAATATATTTCATCTGTTTTTTTCAAGTTATCTTTCTAGAACCAAGCCAACTAAAGAGAAAAAAAAAAAAAGGTTTTGGTGTAGCATCAAATACTTCATATCGTAACATCCCTAATGTAGTAATCTAGACCACAGCCCAAATGCTAATTCAGTCTTTTACTGTCCCAGTGGGGAAAATTTAGCAATATTACAGAAACCATAGTGGAAATCTTATGAAAGGGAGAATATCTCATGTGCTGAAGAAGGTAAAGTTGCTCTGGGCTTTGAAATTGTTGCTCTTTATGCTTTTTTACATTAGAAATATCCAGAATAATGCAGCAATTTCTCTGCTGCTGTAAGGTGGGATATCGAAATATATCAATGTCCTGCCTGCAGCTTTCTCGTTCCTGAAACTAAAGTCAGTTTTGTGTTTGAGAATAAAATAGCAATGAACACCTTTATGTTTCATGACTCGCAATGGTAAAAAACTCCATATTTCTGTTCCATGGTAACTTTAAAATTTTCAATAGACGAAGTTGTATATCAAAATGAAATACATAGTGAAGTTTCCTATGGAAAAGGAAGTTTCTTCTAAATTCCAGAGAAATAATAAAACTTTTTGTTTTGAAATGAAATTTAAGTCAATCTCTGTGCTCTCTTGCAAAGCACACACTAGAGCAAAGAGACTAGCCACTGCAGTTTGCCTTTGACACCCTTCTTGAATAGTCAAGGTTTGACCTTCAGGGCTATATTTTTCCTGTTCTGTTTCCTTGATGATAGTTTGTACCACTTGCTTTCCTCTGCCAATATGATCAAAGATTCATAGTGATGTTGTTAGCAAGAGATGATTAGCAGTGACTGGGTGGTTTTTGGTTTGTCTTGGTGAGGGATTTTTTTTCCGATAATTGTTTTAAATTTGATAACAGAATATTTTCTCACTCACTTAAAGAAAATAAGAAGGGAGCCTGAAGTGTTTTCCTTTTTACATGAACGTGTAGCCATAGACACTGTCACTTAAATCAGTATGCTGGAAGAAGGAGAAGGATTGCAGAAAATTAAATAACGAAATAATCCAGAAAGAGAGATGGATGGCAAGGCATAGTGAAGGCCTCACGTTATAAAGTCACATTTATTTTGGGCAGTTATAACTAGCTCTTTGCTGAGTAATAAGATAGGAGGGAAAAGAAGATTTCTCCTGGCTCTGTGGTACTGAAAGGCAGCAGTTACACTTGTTGGAGGTGTATAACTTGGAACTGAAAGCCAGAATATTCAAGGATGTACTTAAAACTGAGCAATTAGTCCCAAGGCAATTTCCCAACTCCTCGTTGCTTATTATATATTTGTTTAACTCCCACCTTTCCTTGTGCAAAATCAGAGATTTGATTTTTTATTACAATTGCAATAGACTCTTGATTTCATCAGGAACCACATGGTTAAACAAGGACAATGCCACACTCAATGATGTTGAGTATTTCAGCCTCAATCTGGCAAAAACATCTAGTGGAGTTATCACTTCCAGCATGGGCACAGTTTCCCTGAAATAAGCAAGCTGTTCTTGTGTAGAAGACGTTTGTTTTTTTAGAGTCAGCAGCCTTCAGGAAAGAGTGCCAGGCAAGCAAATATAAGGGGAAGAGAGCAGGAAGCAAGCACAGTGACTGGGAGCACTGCATAAAACAGCAGTCACTGTGGTTTCACTACACTGGGACTAGACATATGTTCTCGATGCTCTAGGATACTGGAGACATCCTTGTAAGGGTTGCAGATATGGCACGGGAGCAAAAACAAACCTATGCCCTTATGGAGAGGTCACTGGAGGCCAAGTGAGGCATCCTATGGAGCCTCAAATGGCAATAAACACATATGTGTAGGCAACTGAATTACAACCCTTACTTATCATCACAGCAGATAATAAAAACACACAGCATCCTACTAGGTGCTCCTGGATGCTCGGTCAGTATACACATTTACTCATCAATGCTAATTTAGGTAACAAAACCTGCATTTGAAGAATTCAATACTCACCATCTTCACAGTGTAGGCTACAGGACACTGCTGAGTGCCAGCAGATTACATTAAGATCTCTTTAAAGGAGGAACTGACTGCTTTGGTATGCTTTGAGCAAATCTAGTGGATACTCCAGAAGAAATCAAGAAGAATAACCTCTAACTTTGCTGTTGACCTACTGCATGGTCTCAGACAAGTCCAGAAGGAGAATATAAGGTCATATTTTCAGGAGGAAAGAGAAGAATACAAAACCCAAACAATCTTATCTGGACTGTGGGAAGTAATACAAGATAAACGTTCGGGTGAAGACAAGTTAATATATAATTACTGCAGAAAATAATATCTTCTCTTACCAAGTATCAACATTGAGCTACTAACTCAAATGGCACCTGCAAACAGAACTGTCTTTACAAGGATTTTATTTTACATCAGTTACCACACTAAGTATCTCGTAGGAAAAATATATCTTTTTTGCCCCTACTGAAAATGAAGTGAAATGCATAAAATGCATTGAGACTAGAAATCTTCCTACAGAAAGTAGGTAGACCTCTTGCAGAAAGCAAACACTAAAAATGAGTGTGTTTTAATACCAGAGTAGTATCTCACTGTTACGTGCAATGTCTGCTCCTTGAAGAACAGTAGTCAGGATATGCTACATAATTTAATTCATATCTCAGTCACACATCTTCAGTCTAACAATCTGTCCGGTCATTCCGCCCTGAAGTAAACAAAACCAGAGTCTGCTGGAGTGAGCAGCTGCAGAGAAATCCATAGACAGCCGTGTGCATGCAACGACACTCCTCACTACAGCCTCTGCTGCACTGCTCTGGGTTGTTGTCTGGGATGCAGCTTGAGTGGATTTCTGCAGAATTTATCTTGTGAGATAGTTAAATAATGGGAGACCTTTGCATGTCAAACTGTTTTAAGGAGGAGTTCAAAACTGATATTTTAATGCTTCTTTCTATCATTTTTCCTTATCGCCTCAAGTTTGTAGCAGGGCCCAGTGTTCAACAAGATGCATGTCAGAGGAGTGGAACAGCAGAAAGGCAGGGAAAACCTATCTTATAGACACTGTCAGAGAGGAATCTGGAGGGACACTCAGCCTCCTGACAGAGTTTACTTTTAAAGAGATTGGAATTGTTTGATTAAGGGGCTGGATGACTGGATCAATATGGTAAAGTCAGCAAGCGGGCACATGAGGTGTAAAGGAAGAGCAGCTCAATATGCATCCTGGGTATTGGAGAGCAGGAAGGTGAGAAGCTCCAGGAGACTTCCAGCTTGCCTTTGCCTTTACTCACTCTTATTTCCACCCTGAAATTTCCTAACTTCCCAGAAGCAAAATGCTTATGCAGAGCCAATGGGAAGAGGAAACAGGTGGGGAGAAGCCAGATTCAATGTTGCTGGACCTTCAGGGGGAGGAATATGAGGACAGAAAGCAGGATGAGAGAAGGTTTGCACTCATGGAGGTGCAGGTTGCAGGAGACACAGAGGTTTGGAGGAAGCTGCTGAGAAAGATGGGGTACATTGGTCCAGAGTGTTACACAGAAGAAGATGGGTGAGAGACCAAGCAACTGAGAACCACAGCCATCTTCGTTAAGACACAAGAGTTCCAGTCACTGCCCTAAGCCAACTGTAAGCCAGCACCATGCGACCCAGGACTGCTGGTCAGTCACCAATTGTCACAGCAGCAGCAGCTGACTTTAAAGCCATGGATGACTCTTTGGGTACCAGCACCTATTCCATAAGAAGATCTTGGGCATAGCTGGGATTTTTGTTTGTCTCACTCTCAGGAGATTGTTTATACCTGTTCATGCTGCTTTTGTCCATTTAAGGGCCAGAGAGAGAAAGAAGGCACATTTTCCAAGTATTTTCTTCTGCCAGTAACTGGGTATATATAAGCTTTGCTCTGTAGCAGTGTTACATTAACACTTGAGGATGCCAAGTCTAAGGAATCTGACCTTCTAAGGGAAGCAATATCTTATGCTGTGGTTACTGATGTGTCAGTCTTCATTGCAGAGCACAGCAGTGTTTTTGACTAAAGGTAAGTATTGTTGCTGGGGACTGAGAAATTATTAGATCTTGGGAGCAGCTTAAAAGCTTTTACTCAAAGTCTGTACAATTAAATAGAAAATTTTCCAGGTGATAGGCAACCACTCCAGGTGTTAGGCATGCTGATGAATTATCATCTTCAGATGTGTCCTACCCTGTCTTCAGCTCTTGCAGAGGCTGAAGGTAAGACTACAACAAAGTATTTAGTAGGGAATCAGTTGCTGATATGTTGATAAATTGAGATTTCTCCATGACAAAACCTCATCGTCCCTCTACAGGGCATTACTCTATTATGTGATGACCTTTGGGACCATGTGAGTACACCTGTACTCATGTCTCCCCTCTGCCTTCTAGAGAAAATTGTTAATAGGCTCCCTGGGAGGCACTAAGGGAGGCACTAAGGAAAAAAGTGGCAGAGGAGCTTTAACTTCTTTAATGCATGTGTCTCCTACATCAGACAGAGAGAGCCCATAAGCACCTTTAATTGCTCCAAGCTAGGCACAGTGGAGGCTTGTTCTTTTCAAAGTTGCCCATGCTGAGTTGTTCTTTTTTCCCCTAACAGAAAGTGTTGTTCATTATCAGTGTTGTTCATTGTTACTGGTATAAAAGCTCATCTCAGAGCTCTGGCAGCTTTTGCAACGTTATCACAAATTTTCATGTAACTGGTATTTGGTTGCTTAAGGTAGAACTGTCAAAGCTACGGTAGGAACAGTGAAGTTTTTAAAGCAGAGTTCTCTGGGATATGGGCTCTTTTGACCTCCTTTATATAGTGTAGTCTCACCTAATGGAGTTTCTTTTGGGTCTAGACAGAATGGTATAAGACATTACCAGACTGGAGATTATGAGATGCTGTGAAGGATCATGCAAGGACTCCTATTCCATTTCAGAGTAATAGCAGGTAGATTACTAGGAAGGGCAAGTCATAACCCAGGTGACTTTGCAGTGAATTGGATTAGAGATATTTGCAGACCTTCTTTGTGAAAGAGGAGGGAACTTCCTGTTGAGAGGCTAAGGAGTACATATGGGGTCACTTGTTACACCTTTGCAGCTACTCTTGAAATGACTGTGTTATCACACGCCACCACATACCCTACTCAAACAATAAAGCTACTGCAAGTCACACAGCAGCTCCACCACTGGCTGCCTTGTGTTCCCCACGTGACAGGATACTGCTTGGAAGTCACCTTCACTGGCAGCTGTGTACCATTGACTTTGCCGTACCCAGAGGCTTCCTCTCTTAGAAGGGAGTTTAAAAGAAAATTTAGAAATTAATGTAAATATTGGCAAATCCTTAGAAATACTGACAGGTGTATGTCATATTTAAGACATAAAATGCATCTTGCTAGGCTTTTCAAAGTGCTTAAATATGAACATTTTATATTTAAAAACGTAAAGGAAGAACATTTCTATTAGAACTGAATGTGTGGGCTGGTACTCAAAAGACAAGAAATAAATCATTGTACCATTATTGTAGTTCTCCTCAGACCCAGGAAATTCAGAGTGTAAGCTGTATTTTAAAAAGTTAACGAATTTTCATATAGAAATATAAGGTAAGACATTTAAACAACTTCAACACAAACAACTGTATAGAAGTATTATTCAAAGCATTATTCAGGGAAAATCTATCATTCCCCCAGAAATAGCTTCTTGAAAAATATTTTTACCTCTGGAAGCACAAATATTGAACTTCTTTTATCATAATCGGTGGTGTTTATCACCACTTTGGTGATGAACAATCACCTTAAATTCTGAATGATCCAGTTTTTGTGTCTTTTTCTTATAACAGTCTGACATAATTAAACCTGCAGAGTGATGGAAACATGGCACTGTGCAGTTATTGTCTCTAGAGTAATCCCTATTGACCCTGGGATATAAAATTTAAATCACGTCCTTTCTGACGTACGCAACCTCACCCATAATAAGAAACTCTTCAATCACAAGAGAGTAAACAAATCTGGTCATGATAGTTAAGTAGAGAACGAAGCTTCCAACTTCAGCTTTGTGGCTCATCTTCATTTCCCAAAACCATTCTAAATACAGAAAACAGTGTCAAATTACCAACATGCTGAGAAAAAGAAGCCCTCAAACCTCTAAGTCAAAAGAAGCTACAAACTAATTCAAGCAAAGAAGCTACAAACTAATTCAAGCAGCCTTGTGACTTATCTTCCAGCCTAGCCTAGCCCAGTCCAACACATTAATAGTTGGATTTCCTAATACTGCAGGTTTTGCAGCTACAATGGGACAATAGCGTGAGAAAGACGCAAGTTGTAAAAACAAAGCGGTGTGCAGTAATGGGAGACAACTTAATTTTTTTAATAAGGTACTTAATATGGCCAGTTGAGTGATAGAATTATACCAGGCACAAACAGTTTCTTGCAAGTGTTTATTTTTGACAAGTCAAGTGTTTTCATGAAGACAAATTGTGTCAAGCAGCATGTTCAGCCTACATGCTTGTCTATTCCCTGAGGATATGAAGGCTGGCCTTGATGTCCAAATGAGGTCAAGGGAAAATTTCCATCTCTGCACTACCTTGCTGCCTTTAAAAAAAAAGAAAAGGAAAAAGAGGCAGACAGAATGTGAGACACAGAGAGTTTCCAACAACTGGAGCCTCCGTGGCTTTGAATTTGGGCCAGTGAAGGCCAGATATGCAGGCCTGAAGAGTCCTTTGTGTGCAGCCTAGGTTTTCTGGTTAGTGCTGAGGGACCTAATTTGCCAGCTAGCTAGCAACCTCCATGCAAGTTGAACAACTCACAGAGCAAAATCAAAGATGGCCAGAACAGACTCAGAGCTTTCAGCAGTAACATGAGATTGCCAAGGACATAGCTGTGGATGACATGCCTAGGGTTATTTTAGAAAGTGAATGATTATAATACAGTGTAGATGTACACACACAGACACAGAAGCCTCAAGAAAAATAGCATGCCTCATGTATAGCATTATGCATAAAATAGGTACTATTGCAATTGTGCTCCTTGTAGATGCATAAGACACAATGCAAACTATCATATTGCTTGTAAAATAGCTTAAACTTCATAATCAATGTGAAATACTTTTCCTAATCTTATTCTAACATAATTTACATCATAACAGAGCAGTAAGGCCTCAATCAGGAAAGTGACCCCACTGTACCAAGCACTGAACAATCCAGGGATAATAGCTCTTCCTTGAGTTCAATTTTATGTGCAGTGAAATGTTATAATTAGGACATAGAACCTATCAAATAAACATGTGTTTAGAGAAAACAGTCTAAACGTATTTTCATCAAAGCAATAGACTGCTCTTAAAACTTGCCTCACGAAAGGCACGCACCAGCTAAATGAAACTATTGTCTGTATAATGAAGCTGTCTGACACATTCTTTGGGATAATAAACCAGCACTCTTCAGTGCAAATCATAACACAGTCTTATGTGTAATAACACACGGACAGCTGAACTAAAAACCGGCTCAGGCACTGAAGTATTGTCCCTTCCCAGCCTCTCCTCTTGTTCTGCAAATCAGATTAGAGACTGCTTGATTTTCCCGGGCTCCAGGCAGGTTATAGGCAGAGAGCTTTCCCACTGTTGTTTTTTTTTAATTATTTTTTTGATTGCCTCTTTTTACCTTTCCTTCCTCTTTCTTCACCACCTCCAGGGCTGCCTGGGCAGAGTGAGGGAAGCAGCATCCTGAGACATTTCTTAGCAAGGAGGGGCCACGTACTAGAATTTGGGGTGGTTGGGTGCATGTAGAAGTTGCTCCTCTGTGTATGGGTTGTTTTTTTCTTTCTTTCTGATAGCCAAACTGTTTTAATCTTTTCAATGGTAACATGTGCAAGGAATAATTTTGTTGTTTATTGAAGTAGTTAAACCATAATTGCAAGGAGAGTGTAAAGGAAATTGCTTTTTTGTATACTTCTTGGTATAATTTCTATGCTAATAATACTCAGATTGCTATGTTTGAAATATATATACATGTTTGACATATATATATATGTTTATATGGGGGAAAAAAAACACATTAGCAGGGCAGGAAAGGTGGCTAAGAAAAAGAAAAAGTGCCTTAGTCTGAGAGGGTGACAATAGGTAAGAAAAAACAAATTGCAGGCCTGACATTTCTTCCCTGGATACCCAACACGAGAAGAAGAGTTGGCTACAGCCCAGTTTATAGGACCATTTCATAGTTTGACCCCCAAGCCAAAAAGGCCTGTTAGGTGCCTGTGCTCCACCTGGTTTGCTGCCACATACAAAGAATACAGCAGGCAGCAAACATCCAGCAACTTGATTTCCTCCTCTACAGCAGCAGTAAGCTCTTTCATGGCTGCATCAGGAGATGGGGGCTTTCTGGCATAAACGTGGAGACATACTGTAATTATGGAATAATATTTTCACTTTTTTGCCACACAAGCATATTTGGGGGCATCCCACAAAAACTCTCTGGACCTGACAGAAACATAATGCCTCTATAAGGGTTACTCCTGCAGGTATGGATAGCCTTGTCTCTGTTGTTCCTAGGTGGAAGGGTTACAAGAAATACTTGTCAGGAAGACTTTTCCTGGATCCTGGCAACAACAGCTACAAAACAAGTTGGAGTTTAATGGGTCATGCTGTCTAATTGCTGGAATAAAAAAAAACTGTCTTGGCTTGCTAAGCTTCTCTTTTATTTTATTTTTTTTTTTTGCCTGCAGCAAGTGTTTATTTAGATTTGCTGTCACTGTGAAGTCAGAATCTCAATGTTCTTGTTTACAAAGCTGAAGATACATTTAAAGGAGAAAAACGCACTAACACATACTCAGAATATAGCTTAATCTGATTCAGCTTGCTTTTATATATTTTGGGGAGCAGGAGCAGGGGGAGAGCAGCTGTGCTGAACTCACATACAACTCCCATGCAAAAATACTATTTCTCCAGGCTACCACCTTAAAAAGCGAGATCTTACCCCAGTGTCTTCATTTCCACCTTTGAGGGGCATTTCGATTCCTCTTGAATGCAAATGTATTTCAAAGCCTGTTTCAGCCCTCTCTCCTTTTTCCTTCCCTAATTATGAGGTCTTGTGGTCTTTTAGGTCTTTTATGTAGCTGCCAGGCATCCAAGAGAAGGGTAATGAGATATCTTTATGTTTATTTGAGAGTGAATGTGTAATGAATAAAGGAGGACCTCAGAATACCAGTTTTTTTATGCTGTTCTAATTAATTTTTTCAGAAAGTCAGACTAATTCTCATTATAAGCTTACATTATAACATTTTGCAAACTATGTGTCACGAGAGTTTTCTTCCATCATCAGCAGTTCTTGGTTATAGGTCAGAGGGGCTTTATATCGCTAACATGTGACATGTTAGTGCACACTGCTCTTCTGGAATCATCACATATGACTGGGCCACATTCTAGATTAGTTCAGTTGTAAAAATGCATGCATTCCATTTAGGCTTGAAAAAGTGCCTGAGAAAATAAAGTCCCATAATTTCCAGAATGTAATTTCATTCTGTATCCCTCTGCAAAGTTTTTTTCCCCTTTCCCTGAGGTGCAGGAAAGGATCTGCACAAGTGATCACTTTGTTTCTACTTCAGCATTTCGATTGCTGGGTTTTGTTCACCTCACAGATGGTGTCAATGGGGTCACCTGTGTTTGACCATTAGAGAGGGAATGCATGTCCTTATCTGCATCCTACGCTGTACTGGAAGCGTAGGCATCCTCACCAGGCTGGAAGGTATGAATTCAGTAAGACCATCATTTTCCTGATGTCAAGGAAAAAAGGTCAGTGTCATCAATTGCTGATTAATCTTAGCAAAATGAGGAAAGGAGATTAGCAATATTGAGCTTTGTCACCTCTCACTTTTTGGTTCAAGTCTTCAGTGAACGAAAAATCATCTCTGCCTGATTAGAATTCATACCTGTCAGAAGGTATTTCAAAGAGACAGTAACCTCTGCCTGGCTCAGGCTGAGGTAAGTGTTGAAAATCCACCTCTCTTTACAGCCAGTTCAGCAAAGACAAATGAACACTGTTGAGATAGGAAGCTTATTTGTCCATAGAAAGTTAAGGAGAAACTTTCCTCTGGAATTTAATGACCATCAAGGATTTTTAAGGAGGCTGTGGTTTTTGACTACCACTTTTCTACTACTTTCCATGAACAGCACATGAAAATGGGACAGAGAAAGCTTTCATTGAGGATGGACAGAAATCTAGGCTTTGTTTAATTTTATTTTGCCATTACCAGGGGCAGAAGTCCTGGTTATTTCATTCAGGAAAGTGCCACACATTTTTTGAGGACTGTGAAAAGTCAAGCAGATCCCTTAAAGAAATAAGGTTTATAAAGAGGGAAAAAAATATATCAGCAATATTAACTCTGTAAAAGTCAACCTCACGTTGCATTTCTCATCATCAGTGGTATAACAGTAGATCTCAGAACAACATTTCTAGGGCAAATATAATATATGGGAAGAGCGGGAATGCAAGCCAGCCTATCTGAGATATTCTGCATGGTACTCAAGGGATTACATACTAAATTGCACAACACAAGAGACTGTTTTTGTTATGTTACTATATCTTACTTTTGTTAAGTAATGACTGATTGCAGAGTCAGTTCATTGTCCCAGAAGAAGAATAATTGGAAAAAAAAAAAGAGGCAGCATTCTGGGTTTTTTTGAGAGAGATCTCGTTTTCTGTCTGTAGGTTCCAGAAATGTGAACAACCAAAGAAAAAGAGAAACTTGAAAAGAGCAAGACAGCCTCTTAGTTCAAGTTACTATTGTAACCTGTTAGTTATTTGTACAATTTTACTTACAGCAATTGCAAAGTAGTCAGACATAACCTCAGAGAATAAACTCTAAAATATTTCTTATGGACTTTTTAACCTGGCTTAGAAGTAGTGCTGCAATATCTCACAAGCCATTTGATATATGGGCATGTGAATACCATGTACAAAATGTAAGTAAGAAACAGATATTTCAGTGACTTGAGCTAGACCCTTCTTCCAAACAAGGTTATAGCTCTGGTGACACCACAGTGGGTGCTTCAATGTACACACCATATCTCCCATCTTAGAAGAGCTGCTGATGTAATTCCCTCTCATTAGGAAAGAAAAAAGTAGTCATGTTCTCTAGGACAGAAGAGGCAGTGGTGAAGGAAGGAAAGATACTGAGTGCTATTCACATTCATGAACTACTGCTTCCCATAAAAGCTACCTGGAAGGCATGTGCTGGGACTATGGTTATTGTTGTCTTATTTCTGATTTTAACCTGGAGCGTTTCCCTATGCTCCTTGCAACCTGAAAACAGAGCAGAGGTAGGAGCATCTGGCTACTTCTGCTGACAGTCAAAGCTTGTTTGACCAGCTCTAGGGACCAGTGATGTGACCGAAACAAGAATCACAGAACAACCTCTGAGAAATTTTGAAAACAGAACCTGACAAAAGATTCTGGGAACTAAAAGTCTGGAAAAATAACTCCTTTTGTTTTTCCGATTTCTTTCTCCTGTTTCCCTGCCTGTGACTGTACTGTTGCACACAGAGGAGAGGAACTGATACAAAGTACATTATATTTCAAATGTTCACGGATACATAACTCAGGTAACCAGCTAGAATGATCCACTATTTATCATTTGCCACGACCGAATAGCTGAATCCGTCCATTGTTAAACAACAGCTATGTAACAGGAGAGCTGCATGAACATTACCATAAGTAAACATATCTCCACAGGCTTTAAAATGAGATTTTTTTTTTTTGGCAACACAAAAAAGGAAGAACCTCATACAGCATTGTAGAAATCTCTGCCTTTAGAGGCCTCTGCTGAGGAGGTCAAAGGTATATGCAGATTACGGAAAGATCGAAACAAATTCACAGAAGAATATCAGTCTCTTCCTGTTCCTTCTCTCTGCTCTCCACCCTGGCAGGAACCCTAGCCTTCACTCTGAGAAGTCAGAAAGCCTTCCTTTCAGAGAACAAGAGAAAAACAGCCAGCAATTCTTATCCTCAATGGCTCTCTACACTCAGCTGTCTGTGAAAGGATGTGCAACCCTTCACTAGGTTGCAATGACATTACCTTAGAATTTCTACTTTGAGTTAGACATAGTATATTTAAATCTAAACTCAAGCCTTTGAATAGTATCTTTGAAAATAATGAGAAAAATTAGTAGTGTGACAGTGCATGCCCTTTACTGCAGTTTTGTAATTGTTCAGAGTCCATTGTTCCCAAATGACCTATTTATCTGCTTTGAGCTAGGAATGTGTACAAAGATGTGGCAGGGTGGTAGCCTGATGGGAATGCTGATCTCCTAGAGCAGAACTACTTTTCCTTTGAACTAACAAGAGTATTTGTATCTGCCTGTCTCCATGACTCATGCAGTGATTGTAAGTTATTCCCTTCTGGGAGCCAGAGGCTACCAGCTCATCTGTTTTACTGCATGCAGTAACTCACTTGCACTCTCTGGAAAGTTCCTTACATAAATAGCTCCGTTGACAAAGGTCCTGTTTCAGGATTCTACATTGGTTTCAATGGGATAATTCATATTTAAAGTTCAATATTTGCTAAAGTACCTAGTAAAATAAGATTTAAAGAGAGAATGACTGTCTTCTCCATCATCATTTTGTTGCTGACGGCACTCCTCCACTGGTCCTCATGCCCCTAGAGATGCTATCTCAGCAACACTATCAACATACTTCCCTGCTTTCTTTTATGGGCAGTATGGACTCTCCTACAGAGAGCTCCATGTGCAGTTAGTAGAATGGCAAAGTGAGAGGGAAGCAGAGCAGACGGAGACTTCAAAGCTCAATCTTTTCCTTGTTTTTCTATTTTAGCAAATGACTGGTTTCAGCGACTGTTTCTGTAAGGCAGAAAAGGAGCCAGCATAGAAGGTTGTGGTTGTTGCATGATTCAACTGCATCAGCAGGAAATACAAGCACATCAGGCAGCGTACCTCACTACGCCTTTTCAGACTGAGTCTGGTAGCAGACATTAAAACTAAGACAAATACAGAGGAAAGTTTTCTAGGAAGCCTCTACAGTCTTCCTGTTCCTGAAAATAGGCCTATTGGGACTGGAAGTTATACCTGCATTTTTAGTAAACCTTTGATGTTTTCTCCTTGAATGAGGTTCTAGGAGATACTTTGACCAATTCAAACTCCACATACTCTGATTTACCCTACTTTGATAAAGCCTTTCCAGTATACATAGAGTTGTGAGTAAGACTATAGAAATAGACGAGTCTTATTTACCTGTGAACTGGTCAGGATAGGGGTCATTTTGACTACCTCTTAGCTCTTCAAACCCTAGGTGGCCTGGTCTCAATTAGTCACAAGCCATCAATGGGGAGGGAAAAGTGGCTCTCCTGGAGCACGCTTCATTCTGTGACAGCAGCCCAGACAGCTGGAGTGTATCATTTTCCAAATGCATCCCTGGTCTTCTATGCACTACTGAATGGGTTAGCTGTTTGAGTATTAAAGAGCAAGGGTACAGGGAGATTAACCTCTTCTCAAGCAGAGTAAAGGGAGATTAACCTCTCCTCAAGCTGTGGACACTAAGAGACCCTAAGTGACTATGAAAGAATACATTTCCATTGATAGATTTCATGTACCTATAATTCCTTTCCTGGCAGTTCTTTAATTTCCTAATCCTTTTCTGCAGTGGTAAAAAGCATTTGGTCTGCTAGTTAGATTAGAAGTTTGGTACATATGCAAAGTGAATAGGATGTAAATAAGCACAGGATGCAGTTCTTCCAGATGAACAGCCCTATGAAAGTGTAAGTAATTAATATAACCTTTGCTAACCCAGATTATTTATGTGGTAAATCATCTTGGACCCTACAATTTTATTTTAAAGACCAAAAAACACCACCACTTTTAAAATGAATTTTCATTTGATTCCAGTTCTTTCAGTAAAAGTTCCATTTGAAAGACCTACATGAAGAAAATTCATGTAGTTTGAGCCCATCCAGCTGTAGATTCCTTGTCATGCAAAGTTTTATGTAACAGTAAACCCTGATTCTCCATTACTGTTACACTTGTAGTTAGTTTGTCTTCCAGTACACATTTTAAAGCAAATCCAAGCAATTTGTTGGGATGACAAAAACAATACAAATGAACCTTAAGTAAGATGATCTTTATCAGCTTCTAACAGCATCTATCCATTCTTCATCTCAGAAATTATGTAGGTGAAGCATTTCACGTGCTTAAGAAGCTTTCAAGTACACCTATCCAATGTGTAGAGGGAATACAAAATCAGTCAAATTTAAAATAGATGAAAAAAACATCCTATGAAAACCCTGACTGACTGACCATTTTAAGTATTTAAAGGATTTCTTTTTTCTTTCAAAAGGTTTTACACTCCACAGACTACGGAGTTTTTAAACAGGAAATGAACAGATTTTCTTGGACCTTCTGGCAACTCCCTCAATGCGAATTGAAAACATAAATTAAATCTCTGAACACTTCTATGTTGCCAGCCGGATAAATAAGTAGTGCAGCAGGATGCAACATCTGCAGATATATTCCCCCAAATTTGTGTTTCTCTTCCACAGAACAAACATATTGCCAAACTGCTGCTACAGGTGTCCCAAAATGCTTGCCTTCCCAGCTCCCTTGCCTGTTGAGGAGCTGTCAAGGGTTTCCACTCCACACTGCAGCCCAGGCTAAGCCTACTGCTGGGGGACAGGATTATACTGGTTTTGTCGGTGTAAAAGTAGCATCAGCCACTACAACTAGCAAGGCAGAAACAGTATTCACCTCCCCACTGCCTCACTTGTTATGTGGGCACATAACAAGGCTTCAGACATATAGAACAGCACCAAGTACTTTGACCATTCAGAGCATGGGCGACAAGCGTAGCAGCCTTTTTTCTTGACATGGTAGAAAATTAGGGCTGTAAGGGACCTCAGTCTAAATAACTAGTTTATTCATCTGCCCCAGGCAGGATCTACCGTACTACTGCAACATTGACAGATGTTTATCTAATTCTAATGTATTATTAAAAGCTACTGGTAACGGACTTGCCACAACAACCAGACAAATTATTCCTATGTTTTGCTATACTTTTAGCAACATTTTTTAGCAATACATTTTGCCAGAAGCTTTATCACCATCTTTATCAATGCAATTAAAGTTAAATTTAAACAGTCTTTTGATTCTCGAGAAACATAATTCCATTTCTCTTTTATCACTTCTGGAAAATTTTAGCTTTATTTCAGCAGAGCATGGAGATATTAATATTAGGAGGCTCTGCTGGGTTCTTCAATGCTCCTTTTTTTCTTGTTTGGGAAGGAATTTGCCTTACAGAGTACCAGAAGAAGGTGGCTGTCACTCGGAGCTATTAGTTTCAGTTATTTACTGATAAATGTAGGGTTTTTTTCATTTTTAAGGTTTTCTTTGCAAAATATCTCAACTGTTGTCTAAATAACAAAATTAAGTTACATGCTTCTAGAGACCAGAAGCTTTAGAAAGCGGCTGGTATCTCACACAGAAATCTACAATCAGTGTTAGCACAGATACCCAGCACCCTCAGTAGTAGAATACAGGCAAGAAACATACTCTTTGAAAAACCCTACCTGAGTGGCTGGCCTTTGTGCTTCTGAAAGCAGCTCCTACAACCCCAAACACAGACATAGTACTTATTAACTGGGTGAAAAGCTATCTATCTTTCTGGAGGACTTGTAGGAAGGGTGTTGGATAATTGTGTCCTCGCTGCTTCCTAACTGGTTTCCAGATAACTTCCACCTGGAGCCCAGAGGGTAGCCACCCACCACCCCACTGCCTTGCTAAGTAGGATGTATTGGCTCATTGGTACAAGATTTTTCTACTTAGATAGAACTGAGGTGAAAATTAAGGTGGCACTTGGGCTAACCACACAATGAAGGCATGTTTAGTGCAAGCTCTGACATTACTACACTTCATCAGATCCATTCAAATGAATGAATGCCTTAAAGTTATAATCTAGTTTTATATCTGCTTTTATACCATCCACCTGCTATAACTCATGAACTTGTCCCTGTAACAAGCCTATAATATTTGACTTTATAACTGTATAGCCCTATAAAATTTCACTTTCTAGGAGATGGAAGATAGTAATCAATATAAACCAGACAATTCCAGGGGACCCCATGATCCCACCCTCTGACTATGATGTTTTGTTGATGCAATAGGTGAAGAAATGCCTTCCTTTAAGCTGTAATTCAAAAAGAAGTACCAAAGCCTGTCTGAGCACTGCACTTTGTTTCCCTTCAAACCTCCCTTTACAATTAAATAAATTTTATTTTAAGCACTTATATCTTGCATTGGGAAAGTTGTTGATTCCCAGTGCAAGGACAAGGATAAATATAAAGAAGAGATGGGAAATTAAGCAAAAATGTTATCCACTGGGATCTGTGATGGCCAATAAAGTAATTAACAGCACACCTGGAGCTAGTTTGCAGTGACCCCTGCAATCATAGACAGGGAAGCCAGGAAAGGGAGAGAAACTAGACATTTTCAGCTGTCAGTGGAAAATAAATTGGTTGGTTCTACCTCTTTACGCTAAGTTGTCGAGTAGGCACATCTCGTGCTCACCGGCCAGCCGTGCAGGCCGCAGGAAAACAATGACTTAGGGACTTCCCATTTTCTCTCATCAAAATCTTAGTCTTCAGAATAATTCATTTGCTGCAAAAGCCACGAGAAGGGAACAGAGAAAACAGCAGGGTAGAGACTCAGGCTGTCAGAAACCACCTATATGAAAATGTGCATACATGTAAGCTTCCTCATTTTTTATTCAGTACATGAAAAAACATGCATTGCCATTGGAAGTATAGTGTGACGCGTCTTTCGATTAGTCTCCTGGGCCAAAAGGGTAAGGAAGGCAGCAGATTCTTAACACTGAACCTATTGATTAAATCTTGCATTCTGACCAGAAAAATTTGGTTGAAACAATAACATTTTAGGGATGTAACCTTAATTAGAGTCAATCAAATGACACTGCCCAGTGAAAACCACAATCCTGGTAGGAACTTAGACCCTCTTCACTTGAGCTAGGACCAAGATAATATGTCAAAGTGGCGTTTGCCATGCTGTGTGCTGCCTTCCAGGAGCGGCCTTAGCCCTGGAAGGCAAAGAGATGACCACTGTAAACATAAAATTAGTGGAAAAGGAAGCACTTAATGGTATCAAAAACACTCACACAACAAGCACAGAAGCAGTATCCTGTACATTCAAGTAAACCCTTATAAAGATCACTTTTCAGATGAAAGCAAAGCTTTCCACGGAACAGCAAGAGTTGAGTGGGTTTGGAAAGATCAAAGGTATGGGTGCTAACCAGTTGTGATCGCTGGCAGTGTGAGGTGGGTATGTGCTTTTTACTAGGAACTGAACTGAAACTAGCAGTTCCGTTAGTGAATCACTGAACTAGCCATAGGTTCAAAGTAATGACACAGAGGTAGAATTGTCTGAGTATGTTAAAAGTCCTAGAGCTGTTACTTAGACTTCAGCATCCGTACCCACAACTGAAAGAGACTTGAAGAGGAAGAAAACTCTTATAGCAAAAATGTTCAGTCTGCTGGATGAAGTTATTTTAACCTTAGGGTTCATACTAATTTTGTTTGCTTTGCTACCCTTTCTATCAATCCTGCTAGACAGGAAAAATACTCAATATGATAAAAATCCAGTCCTTTCCACTGTGCAATTAGGCATATAACAGTTATCTCTAGGGATAGCTATGAGACATGGAATATCTGAGCTCAGCATATGCTCAGGGAGAGGAATGTATATCTGTCCTCATTGGTGACTAATAGGAGGTGAAATAAGAGGGGAGGCTGACTGTGACTTGAAAGTTGTGGATGTTTTGTGCCCTCCAGAAATAAAAGCCCAAAACTTTTGTTTACTTATTCTTTTACTATTCTAGTGAAGATGTGAAGAAAGATTATAAAAATATAAACTGATAAATAATTCAGAAGGAAAAGATTTCCAGTCCAAGAAATAAAATTAATAGAGTTTTAAGACCAAAAGAGAAAACTGGGGTAATATAATCTGATCCCTACCTTTAATCTCTCTCCTGTAACAGTTTTTGTTGAGGCTGAAGCAAGTACTTCCTTCCAAAAATCTCTTCAACCTTGATTTGAATATTTTTAGTTTACAGGGTATCCACTCCAATCAGCAGGTAATGTCTTTCAATGACCAATCATTCTCACTGTTAAAATCAGTATGTCAGCAATAGCCTGAACTTGCCTAGATTTAACTCCCAGATCTTGATTCTTATTACATCTGAATCCATAAAACCGAAGAACATTATTCTTATCAAATTCTGATTTCCTAAAATCATATAATCACAGAATGGTTTGGGTTGGAAGGGACCGTAAAGATCATCTAGGTCTAACCCTCCTGCCACAGGCAGGGACACCTTCCACTAGACCAGGTTGCTCAAAGCCCCATCTAGCCTGGCCTTGAACACTGCCAGGGAGGGGGCAGCCACAACTTCTCCGAGAAACCTCTTCCAGTGTCTCACCAACCTCACAGTAAAGAATTTCTTCCTAATATCTAATCTAAATCTACCCTCTTTCAGTTTAAAACTGTTACCCCTCATCCTATCACTACATTCCCTGATAAAAAGTCCCTCTCCAGCTTTCTCATAGGCCGCCTTCAGGTACTGGAAGGCTCCTATAAGGCCTTCCTGGAGCCTTCTCTTCTCCAGGCTGAAGAGCCCCAACTCTATCAGCCTGTCTTCATAGGAGAGGTGCTCCAGCCCTCTGATCATCTTCGTGGCCCTCCTCTGGACTCGCTCCAACAGTTCCATGTCCTCCTTATGTTGGGGGCCCCAGAGCTGGACGCAGTACTTCAGGTGGGATCTCATGAGAGCGGAGTAGAGGGCCAGAATTACCTCCCTCAACCTTCTGGTCATGTTGCTTCTGATGTTGTTGGCTTTCCAGGCTGCAAGCACACATTGCCGGCTCATGTTGAGCTTCTCATGCACCATCAACCCCGAGTCCTTCTCCTCATGACTGCTCTCAATCCATTATCCACCCAGCCCGTATTTGTGCTTGGGATTGCCCTGACACACATGCAGGACCTTGCACTTGGCCTTGTTGAACTTTACGTGGTCTGCACGGGCCCAGCTCTCAAGCCTGTCAAGGTTCCTCTGGATGGAATCCCTTTCCTCCAGCATGTTAATCACACCACACAGCTTGGTGTCATTGGCAAACTTGCTGAGGGCGCACTCAATCCCACTGTCCATGTTGCTGACAAAGATGTTAAACAGCGCCAGTCCCAATACCGACCTCTGAGGAACGCCACTCGTCACTGGTCTCCACTTGGACATTGAGCTGTTGACGGCAACTCTTTGAGTGCGACTATTCGGCCAATTCCTTATCCACTGAGTGGTCCATCCATCAAGTCCATGTCTCTCCAAGATTTCCACAGTGAAATCTTAATATATGAATTGACGTCAAGTTTGGAGATATCTGCAATATTGTTACAATTATGTTGGCTGCTATTCATTATGTTACTGACTGGAAGAAAACTAAGAGATAAAGGAGTGAGCAAGCAGTTTCTAGTTAGTACAAACCAAACCCCAAAAATATTGCAAGACAAAAAAAGCAAAATGCTGGTAATTAACTAACAAATCAAAGCAGCATTCCAGTTTAGCTTTATCAGAACAAAATAACCAATGCTCTGAGGCTGCCTATGCCTCTGGGGAGCCATCATTAATCTAAGAAGAAAGTCAAATGCCTATCAGTCTCAGGAATAGCAGCTCAAAGTAAAGGTTTCTAGGGTACAAGACTCTTTGCCCTGAAACTGGCTGTCTAGAGAACGTGACCTATCTTCATTGGCATGCTGGATAGCTGGGTCAAGGACCAAGAACTGCCAGCACCTGACTTAAGTTAAGAGACGAAATAGTTCCTGTACTGCTTTCAGGACTGGGCAAAACAAGAGATTGCCTGTCTGTTAAAGTACAAGAAAATGGTTTTGAGTTACAAAGAAAAGGCTGAAAGGCAACAGAAGCTGGTAAATCTTCAGCACCTTTCTATGTCATGTAGCCTTGTGTATCTAAATAAGCATTTGGGGTCCAAATTTCAGAGGCACTAAAAAAAATTATTAAGTAGGTAATCTAATGGGCAGCACTTAAAAACATCATGAGCTACCTCTTATAACCATTCCACAAAGTGAAATCTTAATTAAAAAAAAACAGGTCACTGTATTAAACTTCAATCTATATTGTGTCAGATATTTCAGGTCAGGAAAAAGCAATACTGTTTGTCTAAAGATTAGTTTTGCAGTAGAATAAATGTAAGTTTGGCTTACAAGTTGAGAGATACCTGCAAAGAATAAAACATATTGAATTTAAAATGAAGGTCAATTAAATGTACTCTTACCCCAGGAAATCACTGTCAGCTTAAGTAATAATAGCACCAGATCTGATTGCATTTATAGCTGTCTTTTTAGTCTTGTATTGACAGTTCTTCAACTTCAATGGCAAGATGAATAATAATGAAGCTTTTCATTTATTCTCCAGTTATGGGAATCAGGTAAGTAGGGGAACATACAACCTTTCCCCAAAATAATATTAGATTTCTTATATTACTAATTGAGAATCAACAGCTGAAAACATGATCCAAGTGCATTTCAAAACTCAAAAATAAAGGACAAAAAGAAGCCACAACTTACTGCTATAGAATAAGTGAAAAAAAAGACAAGACGTAGTGGGCCCAACTCATGACTGTCATGAGGGAGACAGAGCAAACAACAACCCATAGAGGATCTGGAAACTGGCTTTTATTTATGAACAAACCTGATTGTATCTTTTCCTCTACCTCGTTATTTCATACGCTCGCTTGCTCTCCCACCAGCACTATCTTCCTGAGATCTTGACTTCCCTCTGCAGACCTAGGCAAGATCCCTCCTGGCCTGGGAAGGTCAGGCTGCAGGTCAGGCTGGTTCCTGCTGTGCAGCTGCTTGCAGTTGTCAGTCTCCAGTGTTACCAGCCAAGGTTCCTGGGCATCCTCTGGCATTTGCCTCTGTTGAGCTCCTCCATTTCCAAGATATTCCTCCAGCTGGGATGTTCAGACATTCACCCCTCACACACACAATTATTTGCTGCCTATCAGCATTCACAGGGGTTTTTTTTTGCCTACCACAGTGACTATTTATTTAGTGTTTGTGATTGGACATATTGCTAAGCCACAAAAAAACCTCAGAGATTTTCAGAAGTATCTAATGGCCCTAAAAGTGTCCATGAATTTCCTGCAATGGAGACATTCTTCACCAGAAAGAACTGCCTCAACTTAACAAATCAATACTGGATGACTTGGAACAAATTGAGAAACCGAACAATGAAAAACTACCCAGAACAGACTATATTTATTCAAGAGTTTAAAGCACCTCAGCTATGGAAGTGCCATGAGATGTGATCTATAGCTTAGCCAAAGTGCTAAAGGAATGAAAGGTGGCAGTATGGCACCAATCTTTAACAAGAGCTCCCTGCCTCTGTGAAAATCACAGAAAAAAATTCCTAAGCTCCATAAAAGGCAGTGATAGAAACAAAGAAGAGAATGAGTAGTAAATATGATATATGTACCAATGTGACTTTTGTTCAGGGACGTCATCCATCATATGGACAGAACCAATGCTCAAGTGGTCAGTTTGTCACCTTCTAAAAAAGGTGGCAACAGTACTCCCGATTGAAAGCCCTTCAGCCCTCTCAGTTTGGAAGGAAAGATTCCCTCAAGGACTGACAACTGCTTAAAAAGTAGGAAAGAGAACACTGAAGTATATACAGTCAGTTTTCACAGTGGAAAGGCAGTTGTTGTCATGATCCTTCTAGGTTCAGTCCTGGGAACTGTATGCTTCAACATATAACGAAATAACATGAAAAAGGCTAAAAAGTGACATGACAAAGTTTTTAGATGCTACAACTAAGATCTAGTGTGGACTACATTGCTTGATGTTGAATGACCAAGCAATAAAATGGCCCATGAACTCAAGGACAATGAGTGTAAAGTATGCACATGTGGGGAAAAAAACACAAAACCCCAAAACACTGTACAGAATTGTTGATAAGTTATAAAATAGTTTATTCAGGAAAGAGCTCTTTCACTCACTGGGAAGATCAGCTGGATTTTCCAGTAGGTGTCAAACAGGCAAAAATACATAGTTTAGCCAAATAAATGTCTCACTGCTGACACAGCTGGGAGGCCTCACTCCCCGAGCCCTCCCTTCTTAGTTCTTTCCTTCATTCCTCCTCCTATCCAGCCTTCCCTGCTCTTTCCTCCCACATCCACTGATCCCAAGTGCGTGACCCCTCCGTCTGGCTCTACGACCCGACTGATCATAAGGCAAGCCAGCTCAACTCACCAAAGACAAAAGCACATCTTTTTATTATTATTAAAGTGAGTTTTCTGCCATTTCAGTGAATTGGCTTACTGTGTGTCTGGACAAGCACCAGAAATGCACAGGCAAGCTGGGGTTTGTGAATCCAGGAGCTGGGGGCGCAGAAGTTGAAAGAAAGAGCAGGACCTTTCCCTCTTGGCAGTAGCGAGCTGTTATCTTGGCTCAGGCTGTATTATGAAACCATAAGCTGGTGCTCATTTCTAAGCATCTGCTACTGGCCCTGGAGAGCGAATTACCTAAATTAATCTTTATTCTGATGCTGCACTGACATCCTTATATTCAATGAATCAGACTTTAAAAGCAATATGAATAGCTACCTTCAAGCAGTGTAGATAATTCTGTGAACACTGTCCCACAACTTCAGCAGTCTTTTTCCATTAAGTAATCATTAAAGTAATAGATCTTCCAGCTCTTCTCCCTCTTTAACAAATCATGAAGAAATTTAACTACAGAAGTCTATAATAAACTTTATATATATGCACAGATATTCTTGGATCTCACAATTCTTTCTTTGCTTTAAAGTGGAATACATCCATCTTTACTGGATTTTTTTTTTTTTCCTGAGCACAGAAATAAACGTGTTGCTATATCCCCAGCAGAAATATTATAGCTGAACTCGTTCTGCCATTTTGGAAATAAAATGATTTCATCATTATTGTGAAGTCCATTTGTTGCAAAACTTGTCAAAGAATTAAATGCTTTAGGGATTAATTACATGCTCTGAGTCATACTTTTATAAAGCTACCACAAAATGGCATCCAAGGAGTACTCAGAGATGGATCCATTTAACTTTTGAAATCTTACAGCCTGAAAACAGATGACTCTGCCTGGAGACAGTATTGATCTGGGCTATGTCTCTGCCCTAACTTGATGTGTCAAATCTAAATGTGGAAATATGGTGGCCAATCAGTCAAAAAGCTCTTCAACTTCGTATGAAGACAAGGTCAGCAAAACAATGCGTTGTTTACAGATGTTACCTTCTTTTTCTTCAGGACATACAAATGCAGCAAAAAACTGACAAACTTGAATGTTTAAACAGAAAGCCCAAGAAATACAGAGTCTCTACTCACAGAAACTTGTGTTTCTAAGAATAAGCCACTACTGTTACTGTGATAGACTGTAAATTCATAGGGTCCACATGCAGGGCAGCTAACGAAGCACAAGAAATGTGAACACATCCAACAGTGAGATTTTTCATTGCTTACTTTCTACAGAAAAATGAAATATTTAGCATCTGTTGTTAATTAACACATTTTAAAGTTAATCAAATTTGGCCCACATTACAAATATTGGCTTTGGTAACTTCATGCTTGTGTGTGATTTTTGTACCATTTCTTTGCACTGGAATAGCTATAACCATACTCATCAAAATGTCATGCAGCTGTATGTATATGCTTGCTGATATAGCTCAGCATAGCACTGGCCAAAAACATTTTAAACTGTGTCACACTTCTCTTCCGGCAGCACAGCTGTATCTAGGTTAAGTGCAAATATAGCAAGGCCTATAAAAACTGATTGATTTTTGTGTGAGCAGGAGGTCAGTGAAGTCAGGATGCCAGCCTGCCTTAGACAGGAACCTGCTGGTATTTAAATGAACATTACAATTCAGTGTAGGAACCCTTAGAGAAAAATAACAGCCATAGTCAGATAACAGATTTGTTAAACATTCTTCATCTTCCTGGTCTAAGAGGAACTATGAAAGTGTGTTAGTATAAATATTTGCATTTAATATATTACATCATCGTGGAAAAATTGTCATGAATAAATACCAATGCAAGCACAAACTCTATTCTTCTAGCTTATAATGAGAAAAACACGTGATCCTGTATTCTCCTTTTCACATATCCTCACCCTGCAGAAGCACAGGCAGACAGCTTGTGAAGCCATGGTAAATGGCTGTTAGAAAATATGAGGGAGGGAGGCAGCTCACCACCAGCACCCGCTGCACATGGCTGGAGCTGGGACAGGGCAGCTCTGCCCTGGCTCCCACCTTCTGTTTGACATTGGGCCTTTCTCCGGCCTCCGTTTTTTCTCCTGTCTCCTGTTTCTTTTCAGTACATAAGGTATACAATCAATGGTGCAGAAGTTAAGAACAAAGATTCCTCTGAAAGTCCATTTGGGCATTTAGTTCCATGTAACTGGAAAGCGAATTTTGGGTCAAGGATTCACAGATTCACAACCAGGCACTGCCCAGGGTAAACCCAGCCTTAAAATGACTTGTCAAAGTCCTAGAAAACAGTTTGCATAGCAGTGTAGCATTGCTTAAGACAGATAGGTGATTTAATTCTCAATGTGCAGGTAATTGTCAATGTAACGAGACTTTGCAAATTAGAACTTTAAAAAATAGCATCTGTGTAATCTGGCGGTTCAGCATACAGATGCCGGGGGAAAGAAAGCTATTTTATATGTCTATAAAAGCTGATACCAGAAGTTGACAGTTATGAAATATGTGTCTGAATTGTTGGTCTAAACAGAGTAGAAGCTGTTGGTCTGAAGGTGGGTTGCGTGGGGGCCGTATCCAGAAATGAGTGGGAGGATTCAGTGCCCAACTTCAGCACTGAGATATCGGAACTGCTGAGAAGCAGCCAGCATTGGAGTGATCATAGGACAACAGCAGACAACAGCTGAAGAGAAAGTGTTGCCCACTGATACAGAAAACATTGCTTCTTCCCTCCCAACATCTTAAGGGACATAACAATAATAGTTTTTCTGGCCTATGGAAGCCTAGAGGGAAAGAATGATCCTCTGTGTGTTTTTTAATAGCAGTGGTGGTGTAGCTGTAATGGCCAGAGAAAGTGAGGCTTGGAGCAGAGCTAACATCATTCACCAGAGCAGATACAAAACATTTTCAAACACAGAGTCACCTGCAGGCTTTCAGAAACTGATAGCACATTTGTTTTTTCCAAATGTATGAGCAAGGCTAGTAAAAGATGCTGCCTCTCCCTACCGATCTTACTTTCCTGGAAAAACAGTTCTGCAGTTATCTACCATAAGGAGTTACAACACAATTAAATTATCAAAAGAGTGAGGCGTGGGGAAGTTCCTGTACCACTAGTGAATAGCATAAGAGAAAGATAATAACTGCTGATGGACACACTAACTTTTCCCTTCTTAGCAGTGTTTAAGGAACACATCTTTTATAGTTTCACTATCTCATTTACCACTGGATTCAGTGGATGTGACCCAAGTTTGACAGAAAGCATAATTTTACTTTGTATAAAGCAGATATGAATGTGAGAAGGAAGAGAAATGTATTCTTAAATTAAATAAGAGACGCCAGTCAGTGTTAAGCTAAGCAGCCTCTCTCTCAGGATGTTGCTAGAGTTATGGCAGTTTGTCACATGAATATGATTCTTCTCCTTTCTCCAGACAGTGCCTTACAAAACTAATTCAAGAATACAGTGATTAATACCGACAGCAGTCATTATAATTATTCTGTGAAAGCAGCTACACAACATTTACCACATTGGCTGAATGAAGTGACTTCCCACTGGGGCAGGAAGACTAATGACCGAGATCAGAAGGTAAACCTAGGACACTAGCAAGCCAACAAGGGGAACAAAAAATTAGAAGAAAAAAAAGTTAAAAAGCTAATAATTAGTATAAGCACAATCAAAGACAATTTGCCTGTTTTATTGCCTGCTAATCCCATTTCTTTCCAACCAATGCAAGAGGCCCCATGCTATGCCAGTGCAGATGTATTGCACTCAGGAGTATGTTTATTCCTTTGATCACAGCCCTTTCTCATTGTTGAAATGCATGCTATGAAGTTGGCTCTGACAAACCTCTGAAAAAGCCCTCCCTAAACAAGCACAATGTGATAAGAAACCAAATTCAGTTCTCCTTTATGACTGATTTTCCTTCAACCTCTATCATCTTTGAAGGAGATATCAGAGTAGCTAAAGTTGCTTGCTAATCTCAAGAACCTTCTGAAAGTAGACTCTAAAACTTATCTTTCCAAAACAGTCCTAATCTCTGAAAATTGCTATCAAAAACTGCAGTTAAACAGCCATCTATCCATTCTCAGCTCTTGTCACAGTAACTTAGATATATAGCCATGCTGACATGTGTTGAAAGAAAGACAGATTTCAAAGAAGGCCATCTGCATGCAAAACTTGCTCTGTTTTCATTGTCTGAAATAATGCCTACTTCTATTTTCTTAGCTGGTTTGTGTGTGTGCCTATGTGTGGCTTGTAATAGCACTTGCTTGAAATGGGCGTAGAAGAAAAGGTATCTCAAGCATAAGGCTGGAATAATGCCACTGAGCATATCCACCCCTTTTGCCCCAAAAGGCAAACTTCTTAACGATGTGGTCATTGCCAGGAGTGTTGTATTTTAGGACTTGGTATTTTTTGCACATTAAAGAAATTTATAAGCTTTTATATCCTGTTTTCTTCCAATTTCTATTCCCCCTCTCCTGCTTCTCTCTCATCTGCTGTTCTTATGCCTTCACCCCCTCCTCCTTTTTGTTTCATACAAGACTAGTTTTGCCTGACTGTTTTCTCTGGATTTCTTGAGCTGAATCAGCTTCTAAAATATTCTGAAAATAACTTATTCTGAAAATAATTTATCATCTAAAATTTTGAATTCTACCCTTGAATCTAGTTCTTGATGCTTGATCTCCAAATCCCTGTTTTAAAGAAATAGGGATAAATGGAAGAGTTATCAAAAATAATGGCAAAACAATGCCACTGTTCTCCGTCAGGAATGGGGCAGATACAGAGAAGCAGGAATTGCCATTTTAAGGGACAACTTGCACTGTATTTTTGGTAAGAAAAGGAATCACAACTGTCATAGCATGACTGCACTAACTTCAAAGCAAGCCAAAAGTTGAATTACTGTAATTTAGTCCCACGAAAAATGCATTTGAGAATCATCCTCACTGTGCACAACCCAGATGTCCTATGTCCCTTCCCTGAAAAAATGCAAGTGCTCTATTATTAGTAAAGGGCAGCAGCAGCAGCCTTTAACAGAGCTGGGAGAGGAGCGCTGGCAAGGCTAGAAAGGTGCCGTCTGCAGCTCAACACATTTGCTAGCTCATCAGTGAGCCTGGCCAGGACTTGCACAGCTTTTGGGACTAGCAGCCTGAAGGGACAAGCTCCATAAAGTTGCAAAACCAAAGCTGTTCTGTGCTTATTTAAGCAAAACTCTTCCTCTGAGGCAAACTCTGAGAGCTCCCCACGGGAAACCTATTTACATATTTGAGTGATACATCACTCAGTTATGAGAACATTTCTCAGGACTGTAAATCTGGTAACTAAATCTGTGATCCCACTGCGTTTTTTTAGCTTCTTCCCTGTTGCAGGCAGAGAAAAATTTAAATAGATAAGCCCTATTAAAAGTGACTACTTTTCTTACTGTTGAAGAAGAAACAGTAGCAAGACAAGCTGTAATTTTTTATCCAGATGGTGGAGAGGTTTGTGACTGTTTTTAGCTCTTGGACCACAGACTGTAAGCTTTGAAGACTTGCAGTCCCACGCACTTCTCTCTGAAAAATGAGGAAAAAAATTTGTTGTTCTGGCTTCTAGTCAACAGGGCAGTTTTTGGTCATCAAAGCAGTGCAAGTCTATGACATAGCACAAGTCCAGTCTGCTAGAGATTTTGAGAATCAGAGAAGACTTTTAATATCAAGAAGTATGAAATGGAAAGCCAATGTACCCATCAAGGCATTGGACTCAGATCTTTTTTATCAGAAAGGTCTCTGGACATCTGTGCTATACATACCTTACACTGTGCTGGAGTGGAGGACTCTGGCATGTCTGCATGGGATTCATGGGAGAGGAACTGCATGTGGTAAGAGAATAGTTGTGGCAGTTTATTAGCAGCAGTATTCTGCAGAAATGCACTTCTAGCAAAAGGATAGGAGCAGGCTCTTCCCCCCACACCCTTTGCAGGAACAAAGTTTTAATAAAATTCTCTTTTTCTTGTGTGATTAAAATGGAGACCTGGACAGCTGTGATTCAAATGCAGGCTCAGAGATGTGGTTCACAAACATGAGTGCTGTGGTCCTCACTTGCTGAAATAGCAAAGAGTGTCTGTCCACAGCAAGAGCAAGCACTAACACTGCACAAAACAACAAAACTGCACCAGCTGCCTTCTTGTGCACCGAGGCATTTTTAGGCTGGAGTTCTTTTGGTGGAAACCCTCAATAGCTCCAAAACGCTGAAGGAGTTACAAAGACCCTTTGTGGGGCCATACAAACACCTCTAGGGACATTGCTGAAAACGCTTTCCCGTGGAAGCAGATTTCTTCTTTTATTTCAGAACAGCCACAGAGGACAATGAGCCCTACACAAAGCCATTAGCATTCAGTGCTGGGCCCTACTACTGCTCTGGACTTCAGAGGGGAAGATCATGCAACTTTCTTATTGCTGATGACTTGTTTCCAGCAGGGATACTGCTGTTGATAAATTACTCAATACCACTGTCCAGCCCCTGTACTGTATCTCTCTACTCAGGGCTCTTTCTCTCCCCATAAACGTGCAGCCTCTGGGACACTGGGCAGGAGAGCTGACGAAATGATCAGATTACCACAAGACAGGGGAGAGCAGGTGGAATTGTAAACAGCAGCAGACAGAGAGAGAAGACAAAGATGTGAACAAGTAGCTTTTGATTCCAGCTGCTAGCAGTGTCAAGTTATTCTGGCAAGACCAAAATTACTGCTAAGGCAGACTGTATCACAGGGAATCCATTATTATTGGAGAAAAGAGGAACTGGCACCAGCAGCCTGCAAGCACTTCTGTGGGGTAACCAAGGGTTGGATGGTGACTTGACTGGAGAGAGAGACAGAGAACGCGAAACGGAGGTGAAAGCAGCAGAGCAAAGCCAGGAGGCTGCAAGGTGTGCACCCGGCTGTAGCTCTCTGGGGCCTGGCTTCCCTCTGCTTGTGCCTTGCTGTATTTCTGTCCTTCACTCATTCACAAAAAAACAACAGGTGTTTAGTGAGGAAGAAGCAGTTACCCCTGGAGAATATAATCAAATATAGAGATATGAAGAGCAGGCCTGGGGGAAAAAAAAAAAGAGAAAGAAAAAATGAAGGAGGTATAGAGACTGAAAGGGAGGGGTGGGGAAGGAATAAAACCACTTCAAAACCTAAAAATATCTGTTCAACCAGGAAGAGCGTACATCATCTTCTGTCCGTACATACCCAGCTCTCCCCCAGGAGATACAATGTCATAACGCCCAGCTCTGTCCTTGGCAAATCACTTTCTTTTGCTGTGTCTCTGCCTACTATCTGGAGATGGCCACTGGCATACTTCTTTCATCATGTGATTTGATTTGCCTGGTCAGGCTGTAAACTTTTAGGTGCAGGGACACCCATGCTCTCAGTCTGCTCATGAACCATGCCTGGCAACAGCCAGGGGCCTTCTGCCTCCATGAGAACCTCCAGGAGCTACAGTAACTAAGCCAGTGCATATGTTGGTTTGAAAGTTCTGATCCCCTTTAGCAGAAGCAGCAGCAAGTACAGCAGCTACAGCAGTGGGATGATGCTGAGGCTGTTAAAACCAAAGCAGAGGAGAAAATGTGTTTAGGGATAAATGAACTTTCATCTTCACTAGTTCTTAGCAGGGAAGGGAGGAAGGAGAATGGAACAAGCAGATCAACAGCAACTGAAGTCAGTGAGGTACTAAGATCTTCCAAGGACATGCAGATCCAGGCTCAGAAAAATATTTGGGGTGCCAAAAAGTAACTTTCTGATGCTCCCAGAGCAGACCTCTGAACTAGGTGTCCAGACTTCTTGTACAGGCCCTGCTGGACTCAGTAGCTCTCTTCAAGTATTTTCCTTGAGGCATTGTGAAGAGGCGGTTAGTATCATTATTCCCAGTTTACAGGTGAGCAAACTGAGGCACAAGGAGGAGAGATGACTGGGCCAAATATGCCACCTGATTGAGCTACAAGCTAACTCAAACTGCTTCTATTCTCTCCTGCAAACAAAGGAGAGAAGGATGCTATTCAGACTTAGGCACGCACAACACCAACTCCCTTTAGTTGGTTCATCAGCAACAAATACCGGAATGTCATCAGTACTGCCAATCTTTTCTGAAAGGTATGGTTTGAAGGGATAAGCAAAATGTTTTCTAAAATCAACCAAGTGTAATAAGAAAAAAAATGAGAACTGGGATATACAAATTTCCAACCAGCTCAGAAACAGACAGAGTTAATGCTTCTACATCAGCTGAGAAGAGGTGGAGTACAATCCTGCTAAGAGATAGTCTTGTTATGATATTTAACAATTTCAAAGAGAAATGGAAGGCAAGGTGTTTTCTTTTGGTCCATGGTTTTATTCTGCAGCAATGCTATGAGTGTAGGAATTCCCAAGCTTGTCCTGATCGCCCTGCAGAGTTGTAGCTTAGCGGTTAGAGATGGAGAGCTTAGAGGTGGAGAGCTTAGAGAGAGAGGGCTGCTTGGTGCAAACTGTTCTTTCACCAGATTCTGGGTGTTGCTGGTCTCTATTGTACTGGTTGTTTGGTTTCACCTACCTCTTATCAGAAGAACATTATCTACTCTGACAGTATATGTCAATGTATAAACAGGATCAGAGCTTTCAAAAATAGTGTTCTTAATTTTTTTTTTCCAGTATGCAAGCTGAAAAATACAGACACATTTCTGACTTCTAGTGCAAGCCAGATGATTCAGAACTGGAGACAGGCTTTAATTAGAACATTTAACTTTCAAAAACACCATTATATCCATGTCATGTCATTGCCCTAGGATATTTCCCAGAATGACATGTGTTTTTGAAGTTACATACATATATATATATATATACACACACACACACACTTTTTTCTTAGAAGGGGTTCACTATCTACACACTGTATATATGCCAGGAAAAGCATTCATTAGTGAAGATGCAAATGCTGAAAAATGAGTGGAAAATGAGGATGTCATTGCTAGGGCTTCACTGCTTAAAGCCAAGCTGGAAGACTGATATCAGTTTCCAGGTAATGCTAATGGTGCAGAAGAGGGTGTCTTACATGAAAGGACTCTGCAGAGCAGCAGCAGTGGGTAGGGTGTTGGAGAGGCAATCAGGCTGCCTCTTCTAAAACCTCCCAACCTAAATCATAATTGTTTTAATGTCTGTAACAGGTTCTGCAGTCGGGACAGGAATGAACATCCTACTCATTGTTTACATCCCCTGAAGGTAATAGTGCAAACAACTCATTTTAATGTGGTTTTGCCTATAAAGCTACAACCTTGGACCAGGATGTTACATACACGTTACTCCCACAGAGAGATGTTGTGCTATTGACATGCTAAATTGGGTGTCCTGCCAGGGAAGTGTTGAATCAATAATTAGGAAAACAAACAGAGAAGTAACTGTACAATATGCAAAGGCTTTTGTAATTTTCTTTAAAGGCTGAAGAATCCCCAGGGTTTTATTTAAGCAAGGGAGCAATGGGCAAAGCCATTTGAAATACACAGAGGTATCAGTGCAGAATGGGAAATGAACTAACAGTAGCTATAGGTCAGTGAAGGTTGCAAGAGAAAAAAGAAGGAAAACCCAGATAATTATCCTTTCTTTCCTAATTAACCCTTGCTTTCTTTTTCTGCCCAGCTTTCCAGCCCTGAGGGAGAATGTGTTTGCAAGGCAGATGCTAGGTGACTCAAGGTGTCTCATCACTTCTGAAGTGCAAGCAAATTGCCTGAACTTGAGAATAAGTTGGCAGCTATAACAAAATCTGCTGTCACTTGTTATTTTTAGATCAAGGGAACGAGATAGGTGACCACAAAGGAAACCCCACCTGCACGCTTCACTTCTAAGGCTGAGGACACTTTTTTCTCTTTAAAGGCTCCACTCCCCTATGTAAGGTAATTTTGACAGGCTTTCATAAAGTCAAGATGCCCTCTGCAAGCCTGTGCAAACACTGAGTAATAACAAAACTTGATTTCAGAAGCTAGCTCTTGCCAGTCTTCGTAAAAGTCAACCTGTAGAACCGTGCTTTTCTATGCTTTTTAACTGTCCTCTACTTTTCTCTTTCCTTTAAATGGCCCTATCTAGCCAAATCACTGAGTTTTTCACTTATGTGGAAGAGAGATTCGTGTCTGGCATTCTCTAAAAACCACCAAAGCCTTCTCCAGAAAGAGTAACAGGCAAATGTGACTCATAATTTACCAAATCCATGTTAGGGAAGAAACAGCTATCCTGCAGTAAAAGGGGCAGTCATAGGTTGATCTAATCCCCACTAATACCAGTCAGTGCATAAAATCTTCCAGCACTACCAGAGGTAGATTCTGAATCAGGAGAGAAAGGGGTTTTCATGTTGCACCCAGCCCCTGACTTCATAACGTGGAAATAATTCTTACATGGCACAGAACATCAGAAAGAATAGCTGGAACAGAACATGAAGCAATTAATGCTATGAGCTCTTTACAGCTGTCCACTTCTCAATCTTTCCTCCCAGCCAATAATTTAAATTTCTTTGCCATAGCTCAGACACATATTCTACAAAGTAGAAATAATGATGGGAAAATTAAATCCACACATTAGACTAAAGTGTTTCCCTGCTCAAGAAAGATGTTACATCCACAGCAGAAGAAGAACAAGCAATTGATCACTGTGCATCACAGGACAGGATGGGGCTGCTGAATTAGTATTGAGCTGGGGTGTTCCTTCTCCTGATAGGAAGCAAAGCTGCATTTTACAGATGTCGTTTATAATGAGACACAAGATTTGTATTCATCTGCAGGTCAGGTCCTTAATGAGATTCATTTTCCTGGACTATAAGTCACAATGAAATGACTAGAGCTCTCCAGCAGCCAGTACATTAGCTCCCCAGCCATGGACCTTCCAAACATCAAATTCAAAGCGTGCAGCAAAGCACCTTCTTGCTTTCCCTTATCATCACTGATTCGCTTGGGATATAGCACTTACTGTCACCCACAGAGTCATGAAAAGTGGGCACCCTATGACCAGAAAGAGCTGCTGCAGAGCTGGGATGCTGCCAGAGGGTCTGTGTCTTTGAAGAGAAAAGTGCTCCACTTGCCTGAAATCTTCACTAGAGAAATAAACGGTGTCATTCAAAGCACTGTTCAAGGGAAGGCCTTTCCTAAGACTAAAGCCCTCTTTGCAAGAGTTTGTTGCAAAATAAAATGAGATAAAAACCATAAAAAACAAAACAAACAAACAAAAAAACCCAACCCTGAACTAGATCGTGCAGCTGTGGTTGTCTGACCTAGTACAGGACTTTGTATTAGAGAGCTGCTAGTTCTCCAAGTGGTCCAAACTGATTATTTTAGGCAAAACTACAAAATAATGCAATAGGAAGCTGAATTCAAGTTACACCTTAATCCTTAGCTTTCCTCATTTTTGAGTGCTTTGACAAGTTCTTTAATGCTAGGTTTAGGGGCTCTGATTGAGTACCTAAATGTCATGCCTGTTTGCTGAATCCAAGTATTGTCTCTAATCCATACTTAGCCTGCAACCACTTTAACAGAATTTAAATAACTCATTTCACACCTTCATGGGTGCTTCACATGATCCATTTTGGAGCTGTCACCCAGAGTCACACAGTCCAACCCACTCCTTTGCAACAGCCCTGGTGTCATGGCCATCAGGAGCCAACAGTGTTGCCTGGCATCCTCCCCAAAAAGTCAAGAGTTTACACGGGCTCAGATGCTCAGCAACTTTATAGTCTTCTCCTCAATCTCTCATACAAGCACAAATGTCTGACCAGAGAGGAAACCAGGACTAGACAACTTGGGACAGGGAAAGGAGCAGAATTATTGGACCCCTAAACAAGACTATTTAAAGGTTTTGCCTCAGGAAGTTCTGCCTCCTTCCATTTCAGTCTTTCATGATGTATCCTGAAGCTCCTAGGCATGACTGACTCACAGAAAGGGACAGTCAGGTTACCTAAAATGTTTTGAAACTGGCTTTTAAGTCATTCACAAACATTTAATATTGTAATTGATGACAATGGCTGCACACAAAAGGAGCTGTATACATTATTCCAAAAAGAAAAACAAGGAGACAGCAAAATGAAGCTGGTTAATTTTTAAATAACTTTTTTTTATTTGCCATAGCTGTTTGCTTCTCTTCTAGCTTTTTTCTAGCGTTGGCTGGAATAAGAAGTGCTGAAATACATACAAAATAAGCTACACTATTTCTAGCCAAGCCAAAAATACCTGGAAATCAAAGCTCACCAAGTAACACTGTTCTCAGTAAGTTCACATGAAGATTAAAATCAGATTCATCTTTTGAGAACCTTACTCAAATGAAATCTCCAAACCTAACAAAGTTTACTCATTGTCACATACCTGGCACTGCAAATCTAGAGGGTCCTCTCCAGATCAAAAAATGAGTTGCTTTAAATGTAAGTTATTCATAGAGCCCACATAGTTTTTCACTGAGCTATCAGAGTTGTAGAAATAAAGTAAAATCTTAAAGTCAGTTTTTATTTTCCTTATTTTGGTAACCATGGGTATGAGGTCTCTCAGACACTTTGGGAAGTAATCCAGACTTCTTTCACCTAGAGGAATAACAATAATTAACAGAACACCTGGGGAAATAATAATAAAAATAGCAACAACAATAATGGCTTTTCCAATATTGTATATTTTCAAAAGCAAGACATCCTAAAGCTTTGAGGTACTCTAAGGTTTCCTCTTGTTCCCCCGCCCCTCCCCACTTGTTTCTTTTAATCTTAGTTATATCAAAAATGTCCATCTCAGCAGGTAAGACAGTTTACCTTCCCCTAAAGCCCGTTAACCAAGCGAGCTTTTTGCCCTTGATGTACAGGAGGTCCATTCTTCAGTTTCAGTCTTATTTGATGTCTTTTATTGCCCCCGCAGAGGCCTTCTGCAAAAGAAAACTAAATATGTCCAAGTTAACAGGAAGCAAAAAACCTAGCTCGGGATAAACAAGATACTTACGGTACCTTTGAGATTTTCTGTGTGTGTTTTTAAGAGGGCTCTCTCAAAATGAAAAGGGCATATCTCATAGTAACTGAAACAGAGAACTTTCACTTCAGAGCCATCAGATATTTAGTATCACAGCATTAACTATTCATTATAAGGATATATGGAACAGTTCAATAAATGATGAAATAACTTCTCAAGATACCAAACCAAGAACACTGGAAAAATCATTCTCTTAACACAGATCAACCATTAGACTTACAAGTCTGTTGTCAAAGGCCAAAATGCTCTCAGCTCACTGAAGACTGTATGTGTATATCTAGGGTCTTATAACCATTTTTCCCAGGTTATGGGAAATAGGTTTCCCATTTTTCTCTTTTCCTCTCCTTTTTTCCCCTGTCTCTTCATTGATCCTCATCTCCTTTATCAGTCTCAAAATGAAAAAATCTGTAATAAAAATGACACTGAGAGCTAGATGATTCAGATCATTTGCTGTGTATCATGTGTGGCATGGAACATGTATACTAAAAAGCTGCATTTTATCACATCAAGAGATTACAGTTGTTACAGGCAAGTACAGATCATTATTCTAGGAAGGAATATATTATAGCAATGATACTGTTAGGTGTTGAAATAAGTGTCTCATGTGTTATCAGTTGACAAACAAGGTGAGAAGATGCTCAAAATTAAATACAGTTAAAAGCCTTGCAGAGTCAAAGCTTTATTATGTTTCCAGGCATTCCTAGAGCTGTAATTATTTGTATTTCTCTTTTGTAACTTAATAAAAACCTAGTAAGTATAGAAGAAAAGGTGTGGATTTGCTTGCAACACGATAAAGTTAAGAATTAACTGATATTTTGGTGCAAGTACAGGAGAAATGACCTTTCTGATTGTTCACAGCTCATCTTTTTTTCCCCTAATAATAACAGCTCAAGGAAGCCACTTTTATGATTGATGTGCTTATTATTGGAGCCCCTTGAGGATATGATATTTATTTGTAACCAGGGTAGCTCTTCAGGTTTTCATATTGTCTTAATATCCAGAAAACTCCTAGATTGCTTGTACCCCAATGTCTTGTCCCTCCAGCAGACATTAGGGTGGTTGAAGTCTCCCATGAGGACTAAGGTCTCGATCACGAGGTTTCTTCCAGTTGCCTGAAGAATGCCTCACCTACTTCTTCCTGATCAGATGGGCTACAGCGGGCACCCACCACAACATTGCCCATGTTGACCTCTAATCCTGATCCATAAGCTCTTGACTGGCTCATCTCCCATCCTGTGGTATAGCTGCATGCATTCCCACTGCTCTCTCACATAAAAGGCAACTCCCCATCTCACCATGCTGGTCTGTCCTTCCTAAAAACCCAGTATCCATCCATTGCAGCACAACCCTGTGATCCCACTGAGATCATAGCTCTGCAACTACTCACAGACATCTAGTTCCTCCTGTTCGCTCCCCATGCTGCCTAGAGTTCCTCTGGATTTACTGGTTTTAATTCCCAGCACTGATACATCTGGAAATAATTTGCAGCCCCAGTCTCTGAAATACATGTACTGTGTGTTTGCTCTTCTCCTGGGAGTACCTGGATAACTAACACTGAAATAGAGTGGCCGCATGCATCTTCCCATGAATCACGGAACACACATGCTTTTGCAAGCCTCTTCTGCCTCTGCCTTTTCGCCTCCTCTTGCATTTTTATGTGGGTCTTGGAACATAATCTCTGAAGGTAAATTGTATAACCCCTTAGACAAATCTCTGGTCACTCTGCAGAATGAGGCAGGTGACTGCAACCAGTCAAGCCACTGTGTTTTGCCAAAGCTCTATTCAGTGGCTGAGCCGTAAAAGCAGACTACAAGTGGGGTCCTGGCCACTTCCAGTTGCAAAGTGCTATTTAAAGTAATCGTTGTGATCATTTCACCTGTAAAATGGACAACATGGATTAAACTGGAAGCCTATGTGTGACTGACTGAGCATGATTTGCACTACTGTAGCCCATGAACAAAGGACTGCTTTCTCGCTGTAACAGTGAGATTGTTCTCTAATCATCTGATTATAGCCTGCATTTGACTTGAAGACCTGAAAGGAAAGTATACCATCCTGCAACACATGAAGAAAAACTAGGATAATGAGGAAGAATCTTAAAAATTATTTATTTTCTGTGTGTATGAATTCAAAACATAAATGGATGAAATGTTAGCACTCCCTCAAAATGCAACATATAACCCAAATTATCCTATGGGTCTAAGAGACCGCAGGAGATCCAGTCCAACCTCCATGAGACATTTCAAACTACAGGCTGTGCAGATGCAGATTTGCAACCAGGAGGGATGTGATCTCTAATGGACATATTTTGACATTGAAGCTGATGAAGTAAATTTTGCCATACCAGATCTTTTGCTGATTTTGTGGGATTCTTTTGCTTAGGGTGATGGCTGGACTGATACAAAGGATAGCTTTCCTACTGTAGCTGTATTCACTCTTGCAGCATTTTTCTAGTCTAGCACACTAGTAGTCCTGTTAATGTAGACATGTCCTGCAGTTAAAATTATCATCTGGTTTCACATTTGAAAAATGTGAAGTTTACATGCACACTATGATTTTTTTTTTATTTGCTCATCATTTGTTACAGATAAAAAGACAATAATATTATTTGATTTGTACCTTAAGCACACACAAATAATAGAAGATAAATTATCCTGAAAAGGTATTTTTTGGAAGTCAGGGAACAATAGCCTCATAGCAGAGAGGAAAAAGTCTATTACAACCCAAATGTGTTCATCAAGGGATACTACAATACCCCAGGCCATGCTATTTCAAATTAATGGGGCCTGAAAAAACAGTTTTCTTGATATATCTTATTTGTATCTGCTGAAGTCATACACAGCTGTGAAGCATCACCAGAAGTGCTGCTCTGCAGAGAAATCTCTGATGAAGAAGCTGCAGAATTTTCACAATTTCAATTAACTAAAATGAATGGGGTAAATCTCTAAAGTCAGTTGGCAAGCAGTTTGTTTTGTATAAATCCCATTTTCCTGTGAGTAAAGATCCATTAATCAGCAATGTTATATCATGAAGGAAACTAAAATCTATAAAAAATAGAGTAGCCCTATCTAGACTTGTATAACTACAGAAGCACAACCTTAGTACTGTGGATGTAGTTAAATGTGAAACTAGTGAAAAGGAGCTAATGATGGCAGACATAATTTATAACTGGAAATGGAAATAAGCCATGCTGCTTTAAGCTATTTTCACACTAGAGTACTCATACAGCTAGTGTGAATACAAATAAAAAGAGAAAAAAAATTACACTTTTAACTGAATTAGTTACACCAGCATGTAGCCTGTGCCTACGTAAGGCATCAGATTGAACAGCTATGTGATTTTTAAACTGTTCAACATGCAACATGGCTCCCAGAGCCATTTTAAAAATATTTTTCAGGCTGTTTGCAATCTTTTTCATAGACTGAGTGGTCACAGTGACTCAGTAGGATTCTGCAGAGTAGTCAGTGATCAATACAAAGGGTTGCAGGTGATGTGTTCTTGGAAAAAAGAAAAAGAAAACAAGGGTTTTTTTTTAATAATTTTCTTAGAATTTCAAGCCTTTGTTATTTTTCTTACCAAAGTCCATTATTTTTCAATAAGCTGCACAGAGAGGTTGCCTTCAATGAGCACAATATCTGATGAAAAAACATCTGAAGTATGCTGAATGAGTCAGTTTCATAGGACACCAAATCCAAATGAATCCTTTATATCACCCAGAAAGACAACCTAATGATTCTCAATGTGACTAAAAATGTTTAAATCCATATAAATTGCATAAATATGTATTCCTTGTATGCATTTTTAGACATGTATTTTAATGCTTTTTTTTACATACTTATCTGTATTAAATATAAATACCCCTCAAGTAGTTGAAACTTCACAAAATTGCAGGCCTAGGAGGAGTTTGGAAAAAGTGATCTAGACTTCACTTTGTCCCAGAGGTTTACCTGAGTAGTTTCTGACAAAAAAATTTCCCTCATATCTGTTTTTAAAAGCATTTAGTGATGGAGACTCCATAGACTTTCCCAGAAATCAGTTTCAGAACTTCCCTGTTTCTTGATGTTAATCTCCTTACTATAGTTCATAGCCATTTTATCTTGTCCACCACGGAGAAAGATGGCTTCCCTTCCTCTTTGCAAGAATGTTTTACACATCTGAAGGCCTGTTACTGCATCTGTTTTCTGGACCTTTGATCATTCTTGCTGCTGTGCTACGTTTGAAGAATGTTGAGAGTTCATCTTACTGAAATTAAAGACTTTTGATCTCTCAGAGCTATTTGAAGTAGCAGTAGATGTAAAACATTAGCTTGCTATAGCCTTTTTACCCGTTTGCATTGTATCACAGAAGAAAAAGAGATGCCAGTCTTTGGTCAGGGCTCCTGGACTCTGCCATAATGCATTAAATAGATTTGGTAGCAGCAAGCTCCAGCGGAGCTTCAGACTGAAAATTTGGAGGTATGAATTTTTGTTCTATTTCTGTCCTTGACCATGACGCTTTTATCTCAAAGTGTCTGCTTCCTCTGTAAAATCTCCCACATGGAAAATGGTGCTTAAGAATCAGGCATTACTAATTATATTTTTCAGCTGTTTGCCCATGCTATCAATGTAGGGGTGAACTCTAGCAAAGACTACACATCATTCAAAGTGTTTGTTCAAATTCTAAAGGACTGTCTCGTATATTCACAGAATGATGATGAATAATTGAAATACAAGACAGTCTGATGGCTTGTCACAGGCTGTTTGAACTGTCAGGCTACTGGCAAACCGTGGACTTTCAGTTGCAATGGATTTCTGAAGAATATTGCAGAGGTGCTACTTCAACTCCATTTCTGAGCCTGCATTATTAACAATCTGTCCAAACTTAGTTTAGATGGAGATGAAGTCGTGTATTGAAGTTACCTCGTGTTACAAGGGGCAGGGGCAGGGAATCAATTAATTCATTCAGAAAAGGAATCGATTACTGCCTTAAGCGTATGTTTACCCTTGTAAAGAGCAGTTTATAGAGTAGGATGCTTCACAAGGACTTTGGGGAAAAATAGAACTTCTGGCTGGATTTTAATTGCCTACTTACGTGTTGGGATGCTTGCATCCTGTTTCCTTTGAAGTTAGAGTTCAGAGCCCCGAAGGACTGTAAAGTTGCAAGATAATTACTAATTGCTAAGGGACTATGCTTTTTGAAAAAATTGTCCATATTGTTTCTTCTCTATTGCCCCCCTCTCCCTCAATATCCAATTGATTTTAAATAGAGAAACTTCTAGATAGAAAATGTTTAAACTTTCCGAAGACTTTTTAGAATCTTCTTCACAAAAAGCTATTGCAGAAACATGGCAACCAGCACAGGGAAAAGTCATGGCACGGTTTAAAACCTGAGTCAGAGAGACTTAGATATAAGTAGCTATTTCTCACTGTTGACAGAGGTTAATACCAGAGTGACCTAGGGACCAGCCTTAGGACTGGACCAATGACATTCAACAGACGTATTAATGAACTGAAAGAGCTGACAAACAGCAAGGTGACTATAACCCCTTGACTATTCTAGATTCTTGTGGACAGTGAGGATTACATGAAACTTTGCAAAGACCTAGGCACGCCTGGGAAATATGCCAGATGCAATGAATTCACAGATAGCTATGTACAATTTTTGTCACTGCTGTAAATTAAGAAAGAAAAATTTGCTGCTTCTCCCTAAGAACAGCTAAAACATTGTCTGAGGCTTATCATATTTTTGTTATTGCTGTTAGGCTCCATTTTCTGCTGTTTCAGCTCTCTTCAGGACCAGGTGAGCATTAGTGCTAATGCAGGAAAAAAGGTTGGGGCTCAGCCCAAGACAGGAGGAAAAATCTGCCTTTTCAGCAGCATTTGCTACTTTCACTGTTCCATCAAACTGCAGCATAAATGATTTGTCCAAAGATCAAACAAAATCTGTCAACATGAGGAAATCAGCTCTTCTAAATCTGGAGACAGCCACTTAATCATTTGGAACATCCTCCCTCTCAGCAGAGGAAAGCAATGAACAGCAACAATCTATCAGCTGTCCACTGTGCCTTTCTGTACTCTGGGTATCTGTAATTCTCCCAGTACTGCTGAAATGAGAGCAACACACCTGTAAAAGCCATGACAGCTTACACCACTGTATCTCATACCAGTTGCATAACGATCCTTTATGCCAGACCCCAATACATTACCCTTTGAATAGAGATTTTCTTCCTCCTGAGCTGTAGTTCACAGAAGCTCATCAACCAAGGCCCGAAAGATTATATACTAAAAAGGTGTTTAACAGTGCTTAAAGTAAACCTAAAAGGTGACAGCTGTGAAAAATGAAGCAATTTGCAGCCAACTTACACAGACACTTTTGCCACTGCTAGCTAGAAGAGGGGGGAGCTGCTTCAAGGACAGGACCCTAGCAGGAGAACCCAAAGCTTTGTCACACCAGATTAGCTAGCCTTCAGCCAAATGGGTTCATACTTCCCAGCCTCTGTTGGGATTCCTTATTACAAAATAGAAAGTGTTTATGCTTGTTTATTTTGTTGAAATATACATTTATCTTTGTTATCTCTGTATTAAAGACTACTGGATTGGGTGACTGGTTCTCAAACTTTTCTGTATAAGGAGTCTACATGAAAACAGAAGAAAATTTCAGAACTTCCAGCCAGCTATAAATAAATAAATGGAGCTAGGTCATTCCCAATGAGAAGACAGACAGAGCCTGAAAGTGTAGAAAGTCTGGAAAGTAGTGCTTGGAAATGGTTGTTCACTTATTTACTGCCAATTTTAAACACACTATTGCATTTCAGAAGAGCTGCTGGTTTTGTCTATTTCAGGAATAAACATTACAGCTGCTTTCCTGTGCTTTTTGCAACACTGTATTTCACAATGCTCTTTCAACCCTGCCAAATACAGTGGTTTCACACTTCAAGATTAAATAATAGCACCATTTAGAAAGCAAACACTGAGCCAAAGTACTTCAAAGCTCCAACATTCACTTACTCAGCTTTTGTGTATTTAAAATTGAAACTAAAACAAAAAGAAAATTAAATGAAAAAGCATAATTCATTAATTTGGAAATACATTCTAATTAATATCCTCAAGTTTAGACTTATTTCTTCTGCGCTCTCCCAAATTACAGGATAAAGAAACCCCAAACCTTTTTCAACTCTTTTCTCACTATAGTGAGCTAATGCCCTCTGGAGCAGAATTGGACTTTGTAAACCTGACATTACCAGCAAACGCATTGCAACACTCATTGCTTTTCTTTCCTATAGAGTAAAAACTCTGCTGCCCTGGCCGTAAAGAGAGCTTTGCTGTAAGAATCATGGATATGAATGCTGGCCATATTTCCACAGAAACACAGAATGTTAGGGATTGGAAGGGACCTCGAAAGATCATCTAGTCCAATCCCCCTGCCGGAGCAGGATTGCCTAGACCATATCACACAGGAACGCGTCCAGGCGGGTTTTGAATGTCTCCAGAGAAGGAGACTCCACAACCTCTCTGGGCAGCCCGTTCCAGTGTTCGGTCACCCTCACCGTAAAGAAGTTTTTCCTCATATTTAAGTGGAACCTCCTGTGTTCCAGCTTGCACCCATTGCCCTGTCAAGGGATGTCACTGAGAAGAGCCTGGCTCCATCCTCATGACACTTGTCCTTTACATATTTATAAACATTAATGAGGTCACCCCTCAGTCTCCTCTTCTCTAAGCTAAAGAGACCCAGCTCCCTCAGCCTCTCCTCATAAGGGAGATGTTCCACTCCCTTAATCATCTTCGTGGCTCTGCGCTGGACTCTCTCTAGCAGTTCCCTGTCCTTCTTGAACTGAGGGGCCCAGAACTGGACACAATACTCCAGATGCGGCCTCACCAGGGCAGAGTAGAGGGGGAGGAGAACCTCTCTCGACCTGCTAACCACACCCCTTCTAATACACCCCAGGATGCCATTGGCCTTCTTGGCCACAAGGGCACACTGCTGGCTCATGGACATCCTGCTGTCCACTAGGACCCCCAGGTCCCTTTCCCCTACGCTGCTCGCCAACAGGTCTGCCCCCAACTTGTACTGGTACATGGGGTTGTTCTTGCCCAGATGCAGGACTCTACACTTGCCCTTGTTATATTTCATTAAATTTCTCCCCGCCCAACTCTCCAGCCTGTCCAGGTCCCTCTGAATAGCTGCACAGCCTTCCGGTGTGTCAGCCACTCCTCCCAGTTTTGTGTCATCAGCGAACTTGCTGACAGTGCACTCTATTCCCTCATCCAAGTCATTAATGAATATATTGAATAGAACTGGTCCCAGTACCGACCCTTGAGGGACTCCGCTAGACACAGGCCTCCAACTGGACTCTGTCCCATTGACCACCACTCTCTGGCTTCTTTCCTTCAGCCACTTCACAATCCACCTCACTACCCGATCATCCAGACCACACTTCCTCAGTTTAGCTGCGAGGATGCTGTGGGAGACCGTGTCAAACGCTTTACTGAAATCGAGATAGACCACATCCACAGCTTTACCATCATCTATCCACCGGGTAACATCCTCATAAAAGGCTATCAAGTTGGTTAAGCATGACTTCCCCTTGGTGAAGCCATGTTAACTGCCCCCAATGATCCCCCCTATCCTTGATGTGCCTAGAGACAGCATCAAGGACAAGTTGTTTCATCACCTTTCCGGGGTGGAGGTGAGGCTGACCGGTCTGTAGTTACCCGGGTCCTCCTTCTTGCCCTTTCTGAAGACTGGACTGACATTTGCTTTTCTCCAGTCCTCAGGCACCTCTCCCGTTGCCCACGACTTAGCAAAGATGATGGAGAGTGGCCTAGCAATGACTTCCGCCAGCTCCCTCAGCACCCGCGGGTGCATCCCATCAGGGCCCATGGATTTATGGACATCCAGATTGTTTAATTGGTCCCTGACCCAGCCCTCATCAACCAAGACAGATTCCTCCTCTATCCTGACTTCTTCTGGGGCCTCAGGGGTCCGGGGCTCCTCAGGACAGCCTCCAGCAGTATAGACAGAGGCAAAGAAGGCATTCAGTAACTCTGCCTTCTTTTTATCCTCTGTCTCCAGGGCCCCCACCTCATTCATCAGTGGGCCTGCATTGCCTCTAGTGTTGGCTTTACATGCAATGTATTTGAAGAAGCCCTTTCTGTTGTCCTTGACCTCTCTTGCAAGGTTTAATTCCAAGGAGGCCTTAGCTTTCCTAGTTGCCTCCCTACATCCTCTGACAACAGACTTATATTCCTCCCAAGTGGCCAGCCCCTCCTTCCATGATCTGTACACCCTCTTCTTCCACTTGAGTTTGCCCAGCAGTTCCCTGTTCAACCATGCAGGTCTCCTGGTACCCTTCCTTGACTTCCTACCTGCTGGGATGCTCTGATCTTGAGCTCGGAAGAAGCAGTCCTTGAATGCTAACCAACTATCTTGGGCCCCCTTACCTTCTAGTATCCTGTCCCATGGGATTTCGCCTAGCAATTGCTTGAAAAGGCCAAAGTTGGCCCTCCTGAAGTCCAGGGTTGTGATTCTGCTAGCTATTCTGTTCCTGCCACATGAGATCCTGAACTCTACCATCTCACGGTCACTACAACCAAGGCTGCCCTCAACCTTCACCTCTTCAACCAGACCCTCCTTGTTAGTGAGGATAAGATCCAGCAGCGCTCCTCTCCTAGTTGGCTCATCCACCATTTGCATCAGAAAGTTATCATCAATGCACTGGAGGAACCTCCTGGACTGAGGATGGCTGGCTGAGTAGGCCTCCCAGCAAATATCAGGGTAGTTGAAATCCCCCACGACAACCAGACCCTGTAATTGCGAGACTGCTCTCAGCTGCCTGTAGAAGGCCTCATCCCCCTCCTCATCCTGATCCGGTGGCCTGTAATAGACACCCACAACAGTATCACCCCTGCCAGCCTGCCCCTTAATTCGCACCCACAAACTCTCAACTCACTCCTGATCCGCCCCTGGACAGAACTCAATACATTCTAGCTGCTCACTCACATAAAGAGCAACTCCACCACCTCTCCTTAGTGGCCTGTCTTTCCTGAATAGGACATAGCCATCCATGACCACATTCCAGTCATGCGAGGCGTCCCACCAAGTCTCTGTGATTGCCACTAGATCATAGCGCCCCGACCGAACACGGATTTCCAACTCCTCCTGTTTATTCCCCATGCTGCGTGCATTGGTGTACAGGCATTTCAGGGAGCGAGCTGGGCACACCGATTTCACCCCAGGGGGATGGGAGGCCTCCTGGTCTACCTCAACACTAGAGCGTTGCCCCAGTGGTGCAAGCCCAGCTACTACCCCATCCCACTTCGAATCTAGTTTAAAGCTCTCCGAATGAGCCCTTCTAATTCCTGTCCCAAATCCCTTTTGCCCCTACGACATAAACCTTTCCCATGTATTACCGTCACGCCTGGTGTCTTATAAAACCAGCCATTATCAAAGAACCCAAAGCCCTGCCTGTAGCACCAGTCTTGTAGCCAGGCATTAATAGAGAGAATCCTACTATTCCATCCCACGTCATCACCTGAAAATGGAAGGAGGGAGGAGAAAACAACTTGTGCCCCAGACTCTCACCAACCGTCCTAGGGCCTTGTAGTCTTTCTTCATCCCCCTCAGACTACGGGATGCAGCTTCTTCCCCACCTGTCTGGAAGATCAGCAGGGGGTAGTAGTCTGTGGCCTTCACCAGGTTGGGGAGTTGCCTGGTAATATCCCTGATTTGGGCTCCAGGCAGGCTGCAGACCTCCCTGTGATGGGGGTCAGCTCTGCATATTGGGCTCTCAGATCCCTTTAGGAAGGAGTCTCCAACCACTAAAACTCTTCTCTTCTTCCTTGTGGAGGAGGTAGCTATACACCTGTCAGGTTTTTCTGACTGTGGTGGGACCTCTGATATAGGTTGCCTCTCCACCACATCCCCATTGGACCAGCTGTATTCCACTAGGGCTTCATATCTATTGCTCAGAGGCACCAGTGGAGGCAAGGTAGGCAAGGAGGGCACTCGCCTTTTGCCACAGCCATAGACTTGCCTCCACTCACTCCTTTCCTCTAGGTTATCATTTTCCACCTGAGAAGGGCAGAGTACAGAGGTCCCTTGATCCTGGGAGCTCTCCGGCAGGGGCTCCCATTTTTGTTGCAGGGAAGGCAGAGCCTGGCTCCACCAGTCTATCTCCATTTCAGCCTCCCGAATGCTCCTAAGCCTTTCTACTTCGGCTTGAAGCCTTTCAACCTGGCTTTGCAGCTGTGCCGCTCGGCCGAGCAGATCATCTACCTGCTCACAGCGCACACAGCCCCCTGACACCACAGAGACGCTGTAGCATTCCCTGCAGCCCGCAACCTGCACCATCGCCTCCTTCCGTGGGAGCTCTGTCTGGGTTCCCACGTCCGTTTTGGTCTTCTTCTGCCGGGTAGATATCATTGTTCTTTCACTGAGCTGGGAAATACCTGTTGGTGACACCCCTGGTTCACAGCTCCTTGGCACCTTCCTCGCCTTGTGCACTGGGAAGGAGTCAGCGCCCTCCCCAACGAGCTGCAAACGGCTGCAGCCTCTCCTGCCCTGGGACACACCCAGTCACTGCTGACTCACACAGTCATTGCTGACTCTCCCTCTACCCCCTGGGCAGGGACTAGTCCCTCCCCTCCAGGAGGCTTTTTATCACCCAATCAATCATCACCCCCAATCAACAGGGGGTGGTGCGTTTAAATCGCCCGCAGTGCCTCCGGCTACGCCCCCTCCTCTCCTGATTCGTTGCCGGGAACCTCCGGGTCTGGGGTGGGGGGGAAGCAGCTCGGGGCTGCTGCTCCAGAGGGGTCAAGAGTACGAAAACCGCCCAGTTACAGCCCAATGCCGCCCTCGCCCCCGCACTAACCTCAAGTCGCTGTCGCTGCTGCCGCCGCTGTCAGCTCATTACTGAGCTAAACAGCCAAGAAATTATTGATGGGTTTTCACAGCCAGTAGTGGGAAAAATGCATTTAGAAGTCCACAATGTGTCGCAGCTGCTTTCTGCAGTGAAAATGCTTGTGCATGCAGCAGGCAGCTTTGCACTGACATGGGCCTCTGCTTCATTACAAAACTCCAGCTCAATACAGCATTTCTCAGCCCAAATGACTGAGAAGCAATGGACACCTAAGCTTTTCTGGGGAAAAAAAAAATCATAGAGCATGTGGATCTACCATTTCAGAGCAGGAAGGCAATAAATGTCTTGAGCATAAACATACAAAAGTGTTACAGAACATTATAAGCCAAAATATTAATGATAAAACCCAACAAATTTCAGTCATTTGGATTATGGATTATAGCTCACAAATGCACACACAAATCTTATTCATTAAATTACCAAATGCTTGAGAAAACAGGCTGGTTTGTTGAATATAAAAACTGAATGTAATACCTTTCTTTGCCTTATCACCTCAACTACTATTGCCCTCCACTCCCTCAGTCTGAAGCTCAGATGTTTCTCAACTTGGCTTATAATTGTCATTGAAAAGGGTTTCATCTCCAATGGAAATTGTGAAGAAATGAGCTCGAATAGAAAATGGTCTATTAAAAATTAGTCAGTCACTATAGGATCTTATTTTTATATCCTTCACTTGCCTGCCTTGTTTCTTGGTGTAAAATCCTAAAATACTGCAAAGCCTATTCCAGCTCCTCTCTGGCTTCTAGGTCTGTCTTTTTACTCTTCTACATTACAGCTGCTCTTTTAAATTCTGATCTTTACTATACTGTTTTGTCTAGTTAATTAAAAATGTCTGTTGCTAAGTCACCCTGCTATTAAAACGTGTAATCTTGGTGGGGTACATTTGCCCAGGTATATTTTGAATTATGCTGTATCACAACTAACAATAAAATTGGAGTTGCAAGGCCAACTACACTGTAAAAAGCAGTAGGACCACAACACACGTCTTGTATTTCTGCCAGCAGTATGACGTATTAACCATTAACAGTTCAGTATGTAAATTAAGTACCTTGCAGGTTTAAGAAAATTATCTTGCTACAAAGGTTGGAGAAAAAAAAAAAGCAGTCATTTTACCAATCTGTAGCATTATGAGAAAAGCAGTCAAAAGGGGATCAAGAACTCAAACAATGTGCAGGTTAAAACACTTATGTTACATCCACATTATTTCAGGGTAGCACCAAGGATCTCTGTGGCACCACTAATATTTCTGTATTTTGCAACCACTTCGTCTTCCAGTAGCATTCAGGAAAAAACAAGGGGAAAGTAAATCATATTATTCTAACCCTACAACTACTCACTGTACACATGATGTGAAGAAAAGCAGTAAGGAGATAAAGCATCTGATAAAGGAGAAATTGGATGTATTACTGTAATATTTAAAGTTGAGAACAAGCCTGTAGTAGCAGGGAAACAGGATGGAAAAAGCCTTCAATTCACTTAATTTCTCCTCAGTCTTTCCTCCTGTGATTTTAATTACTCCTTTCCTGTTATAGATGACAGACAGCCTTAGATGGACTATTTTCTAGTAACATCTACAAACAAGTTCTCTGCCTATTTTCTAGGCACCTCTTAAGAAGGGAAAGCTGCGATGGGGGTAAAGTACAGCTTTTGAAAGCTCTGCATTCAGGAACGGCAGGTAGATGAGAGAATGGGAGCACGTGTCACAGGTCAGCTTTGGCATGTAAAGAACAAATGCAGTTGACAGAATGTGATGATTAGAAATCACTCAGAGATTTTGACATTAATTTATAGTACATTTCACTCTCTGTACATCTCTGTAAATTTCACCTCTGACAGTAAAAAAAACCCCTCAAACTCAACCTCTAAGCTCTGCAAATTGGGAACAAGGGAATTCTTTTTTCCCCAAAGCAACCATCTGCTAAGTAAGTGCTACTTTTTTTTTTTCCCAAAAGACACGAGAGAATGGCCAATATATATCCAGCTGTTTATAGTGAGAACACAGCCTTAGAAGCACCTCCTTATTAAGTATGCAGGTTATGAAGCTTTATTGCTCTAGGCTGGGTATTTTTTCTTTCAAGTTATTGTTTAATATGGCTTTGTAAATATTTAATTTATAGCTATCTTCAGAAATTTAATTAATTTATAAGCTTGGGTTTTGTTCTTACATTTTAAGCCTCTGACACTAGAAATTGGTGTGCTTCCCATCTGTTTCATCTCTCTCTTTAAATAAGCTCTTTTATGTTTTTGAGAAGGTTATTGACACTGACTGCAAAACACACAAAAAAACCCCTTTAAGGTGTGTCAGGTCCTGAGAGCTAATCCTTCAATCAGCTTACAGGCTAAGTGCACAAAAAAAAGAAGGAAAGAAAGTTTTCCTATTGAGAAGTGAAATAGATAGGTTTGTGCAAAGTCACAAAACAAATCTGTTGCTGTTGTATTGATCTCAATTCTAGTGATATCTCATCCAATGCCTCAAAAACATAACCATTTCCTCCCCTATTCTATTTATGCCTACTGTTCAGGATTTGTCTACATGTAGATATTGGTGTCAGGTGTACAATCAGCTTTTCATAGCAATTTGTCAAAAGTATATTTGGGGAGTATCCTTCATCACAACTGTTCTTATATAATAGATAAGAACACAATATCAGCTACATTTTTTATTTCAAAATAATGTAAAAGATACATTTCTGTTCTAAGGGGTAAAAGTTGCAGCTTTGCTTTATGCAAAGGAGCAGTGAAAGAAAACTCAAAAGCATTCTTGTTTTAGGAAGCTTCCTAAAGCACATGCAAGACAAAAAAATCAAAATGAAATACAAACAAGCAACAAGAATAAACTTCGGGAAAGACTTCTGGAATCTAACATTAGAACTACCATGTTATGATGGCCATAGCTCATCCAGTGTAATGACAAATGACTGTTTATAACAGTCTTTAACAATGGCAGCTATCCTCACTCTGCATGCTAAGAGATAGATACTGTGAAGTCTTCTGCATTGCAGAAACTGAATTAGGTAATAACAACCCCATTCAGTATCTCTTTTTATCTTGGTCCTAATTAAACTTCTACATCTGCCCTGTGGTACAGTTGACTGTAGCATGAAGCTCAATTAGGAGACACTACATAGATCTAGGGCATCATGCAGCTCTCCCAGGGATATCACCACTCTAAACAGAAACCAAGTTGAATCATTACATAGGGACATGCAAATACTGATCTGGTTTGGTGGCTGCATTGAGAAGTTGGCCAAAAAAAAACTATCAAACAAAAAGACATTTCGTGTCAGCCTGGAATGTATCTGTTGGTTTTCCACTGAAAATAAATAAAAAAGAAATGAGTGGCTGGATTTTTTTTGTCACAATATGCTGCCACTCTTTAAATAAAAGGCTACGTTTCTTAATTAAAAGTGTATTTCAAAAAGAAAGAGAAAGTATAACTTCATTTCCATGAAAAGCTACATACTTTTTCAAGACTTCCCACCTTCAAGCACTTTTGAGGCAAAAATAGTTAAACATTGATCCAAAGTAGAAAATGGTTTCTTTTCCTTTGAAACAAAAGCTTTAGTGAGCAAACTGGAGCTTCTTCTGAATATACTGAGGAATTACTTTCAGTTAGAGAAAAATTATAAGAAACACATACAAAGGAATGTTTCAAAGGTAAATAATTTTATACATGCACCAAACAAGTTTATTGTAGGTCAAGAAATTATTTTTCAGACTGAGTTTTGGATTCTTCAAATCTATGCTCAGCTTGGGACAACTGAAAGAAATTTTCCTTTAATGAATTGTAAGTTTGACAGATGAAGTGAGACACACAGTCTATTGTGGTCTTGGCACACTGTCCTGCCTCTCAGCTTTAATGGCCATGAGATGAACATCAGTGCGTGAAAAGGAAAGCTTCTTAATTTTGAAATGTTGCAAAATGATGTGGAAAAGAGGAACTCACTGAAAAGTACAAAAGAACTCTGTATTCTGTAGCAGCCTGCAGTATCCTGAAAACAGAGACACTTAGGACACAGAACTGAGATGTGCACACAGGTGCTTTCCAAATACAATTTGAAGACTGAAGAATCAAGAGTTTCCAGGACTTCTAATTAAAGGAAGGCTCTCCAAATTGACATTAGATCACAATAGCAAGCAATGGTCTCTAAATGCAACTTTTCCTAGTTTAAAATTAGAAACATTGTTTTGACTGCTAAGGCAGGGAGAGAGAAGCGCTGCTCCTAAGCAAATATGCTCATTCACTTCCTGAGCAGGCAAACACTATATCCTTTTGAAGCCTTTCAAGGTATTATATGAAACAAAGTGCTTTCCAAACAACTTGTCTAGTAAGTTTGTGGCATAACTTAATTGAAAGCTGTTCCAAGATGTCAGATTATGAATAAAAAGAAATATTTTGAGGAGAGCTTCCAGAACATAATTTTCTCAAAACTGACAGAAACAATCAAGTGATGGAATTGAAAAAATTGCTTTCTTGGGCCAACTTCCTTTTGGAACAGAGCTGAGAAATCCATTCATTCCAGAAGATCAGCCATAGACAAATAGTAGGAAGAGTCTTTACATCTATAGATGAATTTGGTTAGCCAGTCACTGAGAAACGTGAGTGAAAGAAAACTGCATTCTGCATCTTATCTAGTATTTCCTCCTACAGAAAATCTATCCATTAAAAAACAAACAAAAAAACAGTAGTATGAACACAGGAACTGAAGCACACACTTCAGTTGCCACTGACCATCATACTATTTCAGCTGCGTTGGTTTTTATGAAGAACATGTCCTCCTTTTCTCCAATATTTGACTGAAAGGTAGTGCAAACAGCATTACAAGTCCCTGTTTTCAAAGTTTAGCAGAGAAAACCAGCCAAACTAAGTTTCTTTTGAAATATTTTTTCCATATCTATAGTTTTCCCACTTTTAAAGAAAAAATACAGGAAGGTGCTGTGTCAAAGTGTATATTTTAAAATAAATCATATCAAACAATTCAAGCAATTGGATCTAAATCTCTACTGACAAGCAAAGTTACAAAAGGAAGTTCTGACAAAGTCACCATAAAGATGCAACAAGAATAATGAATACACATTTCTATAGAATTGTATCTATACTTCAGCTGTGCTTTCTGCAAATAACTGTTTCGATTTCTTTGATGAAGTAAAGGAGAGAATAAATTGTTTTAGTCACAGGTAATGGGGGGAACATCCCTCTATCTATAGACTCTCTTCGAATTTAATGTAAGAGATCTTCAACATTACGCATCACTATTTAAGCAGGAAATGCAGACTACAAGACCACAAAATTAATTAAAACCCCTTTTAAATGGATGTAATTTAAAAAAAAAAACCCCAAACAACTTAATATATTTAGTTATCAAAGCAGCTTCCATTCCACATTTAAGTCTTATAAGTACCTGAACATTTTAATCACTGTATGTACGAGCTGGAGCTTAGATGCCTTCTAGGCAAATAAAAAGATGTAGCCAGAGATTAACAAAACACAGGAGGCAGAAAGGGAAATAAAAATCCACATTCTCATATCGCACAATTCAAGTTTATTCCATTCATTCTTGCAACACAAACTTAAAAATACAGTATCATTTAGCATTCTGATGTCTATGAACCATGATAATGATGAACCCAACTGTGTGAAAACAGTTAACAATGGTGAAAAGAGGAAGTCAGATATCAAAATGCACAGAGCACTAATTTTCTTCCATCACTGTGTAGAAAGATGATTGTTTATCCATTTACAAATATAATTAAGACAAGTTCATTTTGAAATTTTGCATGCAACACTGCAATTGCTTGACCTAGGACACTCTATTCTTACCAGACTCTTCTACAAATAATTGAATGTTATGTTCAAGGATAAAGTTCCATTTAACTATCATACTCCTTTTCCCATTTGCTCCCCCTTCGAGAAAAAGGAGCAGAGTTTACAAAATCCAAAATATACTTAAGGTTATACCTTATTCAGCACAAACATCGAAGGAAAAGGTTTAAGAACAAAGTAGATTTCCAAGTATGTGATTCCAGTCTGATAAAGTATTTAAATTCTGTTTATAGAATGTAAAATAATTTACAGTTTGGTATTTTCATCTAGTTAGGACCTACTCAAAGATATAGGCAGCCACACATTATTTTTTTTCATAAAATAGCTAACAAGAAGGGAACAAATGAACAAGCCCACTTTCTATAAAATTATAAAAGCATAAGCTTTTATTATTACTTCTTTTTTAACCCTGGGCAAAATGACCAATCACCTCTTATGTAGTGCAAAAAGCAAAGAGTATTTCTTCTTTATGAGCCAAACATTAAATGCCATCTTTTAACTATCTTGAAAGGCAGCTTGGGTATGTATTACAGCCAAATTAACACTTGTCTCACTGAAGTTCATTTGCATTTTTTTTTTTTCCCTCAAGTCAAGTAAGAAAAAATAAGGTGTCCACATAATTGTAGAAAAAGGAAGGCAAAATTGCCTCAGTGAATCACCAGAAGAGTTAGTACAAAGATGATGTTTCTTTACTACAATAATGCTCACTTAAATGAGAGTTGAAGGGAAGGGCAGAAAAGAATACAGATTAAAAAAACAACCAAAACCACTATGGCCAGACAACTTGACAATAATCAACACAAAAAACTTGAATAATCAAGTTTTGCACATAAAAACAGATTGCAGTTTTCTAGACTAGTATTTTAATAGCTAAATATTTAATAGCATAATATGGAGGCAAATTTATGCCAAAGATGGTTACTTTCACAGCTGAAAAGTTAAATCTATAGTCTGTGTTCACACTATTACAATGACATGGCAATCCAGCACTGATCAGAGATAAGATTAAAGAGTTCTCTTTAAATAGTCATTAAAAGCACTGTTCACCAAACATGCTCGTTCTTTTATCAGCAGCTCACCAATTATTTATCACTGATTTCCAACCCTTCTGCTCTTCCTTGCCACCCATCTCCAAGAAGCAAAGAGTAATTGCACTGTACAGTTTATGACCAGAGTTGATTGTTTTCTCCATTGCTTTTCTTATGGGATGTGTACATGTAAATCAGTTTCTGCTCTCATTTTACAGTCTAAATGCAAGGCTTTTTATAGCTGAGACATTCAATCATAATATGTAACATGATTCAAGTAAAACTAAGTCTCCATTAAATATGAATGGTAGTCACCAGCCTACTTCTACATATCCTCTCAATTTCAACAGTGATATCAAAATAATATCGGCTACTTTTGTTTAAGAATTCAGCATGAGACATTATATACACTTGTTTTCTGTATTGTGTATGTTATCAGAAAGTTTGAAATCTGTATTCCAAAAAAGAGGAAGATGTACAGTTTGTGGTATACACTTTTCTGTTATAAAATCTGTTATTCAGTTTTGGGTGAATCAGAAGTCTAATGAAAATTTTCAAGACGAAAGCCAGAAGCTCATATATTCCTGAGGACTATAACATACGACAGGAATCCCTACAACATCATTAAATACCTTCCCATGAATTATTGAGACTGTCATAGTACTATCATACTTACTGGTATAAGAAATCTTACCTACAAGTCGATGGTTAATGTGGTATGGTTGCACTGGGAACTTTCAGAACTAGACCCCTGTCTTAATGAAATTTAAGAGGTTCATTCAGCCAACAATGAAACACCAATTCAAAGATATGCACAATTAAAAGTGATTTTTTTTTTCCCCTCCAGTATTTAGAGCAAGCTAAGACTTCTACTTGTATGTCTTCCTGTTCCTAACACCTGAACTTAGAAAGCTTACATGTATTTTAAAAGTTTACCAGAATATCTAGCAACAATTTTCACCTGATATGAATGTCTAAATAATTGCTGTTCATTTTCCACATTTGACTTGATTATCCTTGTGTACCAAAGAGCCTGTAGCTTTCACACGTGTCTATAAATTTTATGCTGACATCAAGAGTAGAGAAATTCCATTTTATAATCCTTTTGTAAATAACTACAGTGACATTTTGAACTCTCTCAAAAACAGTCACTTAAAACATCTGTCCTGGACTAGAACAAACATGGTAAAGAAAAACCTCAAATTCAAGCATCCAAAAGTACCTTGGAAGATATTCTGGAGTGTAACACCACCAAGCCTCAAATGATCTTTCTTGGTTTACTCAAGAGTCAGAAAAACATTAGTGTGACATCCAATTAGTCAATATAAAGAACAGCTCCAATGACTAGCATCAAAAATCCTCAAAACTGCAACATAAGCTTTAGGCAGAAGAATAAAGCTACCCACTGAGAGAGAAGAGAGAAAAGCAACCCAGCCACCTACATTGCTACACTTCAGATTATGGCAGACACTAATAGCATAGGACTATTGTCTCCTTCACAATTAGTTTCAGGTATATAGCACAGTACTTTCATCTAAAGGAATATTTCAACAAAAATCTTAGTACTAACCTAGGAGGTTTACAAGCCAAGAATTCAAGGTCATGGTCTGTCTTCCTTCTTCCATTTTCACTAGAAATGGGAAGAGATTGTGCACTGAAAAGAAATCCTAGAGGGACACTGTTCGTAATAGTTTTCAACCCTCTCCAAACAGATTATCATCGATACAAGCCCCTAACTAGCCTGATTCATAATGAATTTCCCTCCCCACAAAGTATTTAGCTGAAGAAGCTGGAAGATGCAAAGAGTGACAGACAGGCAGCAGTGTGAGGCCACAGGAGAGACATTTAAGATATCAGTCCATCCGTCACTGAAGAAGAGTTTTGATTGCCTGGTTGTCAGTGGCTTCAAAGGCAGTTAGTCCATCTGGGCCTTTCACAGTCTTATCAGCACCCTGTAAAGACATTGAGAAGGATTGTCAATTCATAAAGCCAGGCTGTATTAGTACTAAGTGTGTCACAACAATTACTTACCTCGGATAATTATATTGATTACATACAGCTTTTTAGTTTTAGCATTGTTTTAATTTAGAAATCAAACAGGCAAGATCTATGTACAAAACTATTCGACATGCAGTTAATCTACATTTCAAAATTTACTTTAGAACTGGGGAAAAAAAAAGTCACGTAACTTTTGTCACACAGTAAGTTGCAAGATCAACAAATTATAAGTTCATCTTGGATAGAAACAGATGTGGTTTTTTGTTTGTTTGTTTGTTTCCAGGAACTACTCAAATGAACGCAAGAATTCAGTGTTACACACTTCTATGAAGTCTATAGTGAAGCAAGCTTTTTCACACGCCAAATTAAACGGGTAACCTCTGGCAGAGCTTAGTTACTAACAAATCATACTATTTCATTTCCATATCATAAAAGACTACTTCCATTTAGGATTGTGCTTCTTTCTCCAATTTTGAAAAAATCCCTATTGCTACATAGAAAAAAAGCCCAAATAATTCAAAGGCCAAAACTGATCAAGTTTGTTTTGAATAAGCTATGCCTACACCTAAAAGGCAACAAAACAGAATAGGGAGACAACAGGAAGATGGAGAGAAGATAACAAATGAACCAACTAGACAAACTGCAGAATAGTAAGCACAAATGCAGCCTCAGTGACAGAATTATGGGAGGAGAGCAAAAGAGAAGCAAACAGTGATTAACTAGTCATGTTTGTTTTGAGCACTGTGTAGTCATATACATAAAAGTGAAAAACCAGACTGAATTGTAAATAGTTAAATAAAGGGATAAAAGTTATTAGAGAACACAGGACTGACTACAGAGATCAAAGAAATGTTTCCTGAAAATAAGTTATATTCCAGAACACCTCCTCTTGAGAAGATATGCAAGTGTCACTTCAAAATATGTGTATTTGCTCAATCAAGTGACAGGAAAAACACTGTGGGTGGCAAGAGCATGTGCTGCAGAGGTTTGTCTTTAGTTTTACATATAAACTCTCCGTTGAACACATACAAATCTTTTCTCAGTTATGTTACTCGGAAGGAAGTGCACAGATTAATAGTAAAGGACACCCAATAGTTTTCTAAGAACACAATGGACCTAGAATTTCAAGAGTTTCTTTACTAATAAAAGATTATATACATAAAACCCCACTAAACTTCCATACATCACACCACATCTGTTCCCAAGACAACTCTCAGCCCACTAAACTTCCCATTGTAACTTTCTAACAATCTAATAAACTGGATCTGACATTGCTATGATTTGCTGCCAATACTACTTTTCATAATATAGAATATTTCCATCTTTGAAATATCTACTCTCTTCACTTGTAAATATCTAATTCGCCATTCTAAAAAGATGGCTTTACAGTGGTTTCTAAGGCAGCAGTGCCCATCCTGTGGTCCACTGGCCAAACTGATCCTGTTGCAGCCATTCGCGTTCCTTGCAGCCCCTACAGACCCTCAGTGCAAGACAGGAGCTGAACAGACTGTTTTGTTTGGTGGCAGTCAGCTGTGGGGCAGGGAGACAGGCTTCTGCTATCAGGGAAAGAGCCTGGGAAAATGAAATTGTCTTGAGAAGTCCAGTAAAGAATTCAGAGAGGGATACTTATAATTGCAACAATTCCTTCCAGGCAGCTCACTTTCTCTAATACCTTTCAGGTAGTAGAGTACAGGCATACATTTTGTGCATATGCAATAAATTCACTCCAGTGATGGGAGCAATTGTAACATTTACCTCCTTCTTGTCACTATGTAACATCCTTGGCCTAAACAGAACGCAGTATGCTGCAGTATCACTGTTCTGTTGGGAATGAACATGAGCTGAATTGGTCTGTTCCCAAGAAATGATTAGTTGGTCATTGCAAACACACACTTAGGCTGAAACCACTGAAACCCACTGCTTGTGAAACATTTATTTTTTCCCTAAAACTCCCGAGAGATTTAGCAGGTATTCAACAGTTATTATTTGTTCTGGGAGAAAAAAAGGCTTCTTTTACAGGTGTTTATTATTTCCACTGCTTAGATAGCACTCTCAGATTAGAGTCCATGTGGAAATCAAAAGGGCTTCAAAGCTGTTCTTTGATGTTAAGCTCAGAAAACCTGAATTAACTTAGACTTGAAGAAAAATGGAACTGTGCAGCAACTGACTTACCAATATTCATCTTGAATCACAGTTTAAAGAACTTTAACTTATAAAACTCTCCACCAATGTATCAGCATTTGTAGTATAAAAGATAACTGATAACTGAAGTAACTTTAAAGTATAAAGAGGACTTTTAGTTTAGACATAGGACTGCTTTCCACTCTCATGCACATTTGTACCACAGAAAAGTTAGACTTGCAAGACCTGAGTTTCTAAACCAGCCTCACTGAATGTAGGATAAGAGGGTCATGACTACCTAAGGAGGACACCATTTAATAAACTCAGTGTTAATAAATTAGGAAAATGGCCCCTCAGCTAGGCAAAAAGATTCCTGCCTGAATTCAATAGAACAAGAAGGAAATAATAAAGTTCAGGTCAAGAGGACTTTAATTTTCAGAAGTACAACACTGCCTTGAAGCAAGTTTAATGAAAAGTGCATAAAAGTAAAGTGGTTCCATAGTATTCTCTACTTCCCCAAAGTAAAAACTATTAACATTTTATGTTCATGTTATGTTTTTTTCTTAAAATACACACACAAAAATATATATAAACTCTCTTTCTTTGGCAAGGTAATAACAAACAAGTACATTTGCCCTCTTAAGCCACTGGGCAAAGCACAAACGTTAAATGTGCTCTGAAGGCAGCATAATAGCTACTAGGGTATAGTTGCAGTTCAGGAAAAATAAAAACTCGAAGGCAGCAGATAAAGGCAATGCAGAGCTGTCATCAAACCCTGTGAAACTGGAACTGAGACCACTTAATGAAGCCAGTAGAAGACTGGTTTACACAGCTAGCAGCAAACTTCCAGAACTAGTTGCCAGATGAAGTTATGTAGGCAGATGTCAGCTTGTTCAAAAAGGATATGGATGAATTAATGGACAAAAAAAAATCTATAAACACTTCTTAAAGTGGATAGATGTGTGTACCTCTAAAATCCCCAATTCAACACCTATGAATGAGGGGAATAAGTGAGCAAAAATGGTCAAATTCACAACTGTTCCCAAATGGCATCCCTTTTGCCACTGTCAGAGGAGAAAAAAGGTGCTAAATTGCCTAACTCAATAAGATATTTCTTATAACACATTTTTAGTAGAAAGCAGAGATTCAATTGTGTTAGATATTTTACAAAAAGCAGAACTATTTTGACAGATGAACAAATGGATGCGATTTGTTGCATCTCTTGCAACAAGCCTCATCATCTATTAGAAGCATTCAAAGCAGTTTAATTGTCTATTGTAACATGATGCTGGTTTCTCCTACACTAAAAATTTCTCTTTTGTAAGAGTCTTAATTTGAATTTTTTTATATTTATATTTGTAACCTCAACTTTTGAAGTTTTCAAACTGCATCAAAGTTTCTTATAGTGTAAGAAATCAAACTGAGCATTGCCTATTCCAAAATCAAAACAGAATCACACAGAATCACAGAACGTTAGGGATTGGAAGGGACCTCGAAAGATCATCTAGTCCAATCCCCCTGCCCGAGCAGGATTACCTAGACCATATCACACAGGAATGCATCCAGGCGGGTTTTGAATGTCTCCAGAGAAGGAGACTCCACAACCTCTCTGGGCAGCCTGTTCCAGTGTTCAGTTACCCTCACTGTAAAGAAGTTTTTCCTCATATTTATGTGGAACCTCCTGTGTTCCAGCTTGCACCCACTGCCCCTCGTCCTGTCAATGGATGTCACTGAGAAGAGCCTGGCTCCATCCTCATGACACTTGCCCTTTACATATTTATAAACATTAATGAGGTCACCCCTCAGTCTCCTCTTCTGCAAGCTAAAGAGACCCAGCTCCCTCAGCCTTTCCTCATAAGGGAGATGTTCCACTCCCTTTATCATCTTCGTGGCTCTGCACTGGACTCAACAAGGCATCAGGAAGTCCTCACTGAAATGCTAACTTCAGAAGAAAGTGTGTAACAAAGGCCCCTTTGAGAAACTACCTTTGGAAGAATATATCTACCCTTAAGTTATGTTAGGTGCTTATTAGTAATCCTATGTATGCACTGTAATTATGAGAGCAAAGTCTATAACTATTTCACTTTGTTTTAAACAACGCAAGTTGTTTTATTTATGCAAAATAACTGTATGTTGGTTATATCTCTTTTTTTTCATATTGGAAGAAACGTCTGACGTCTGAACTTGAACACCAACACAAATCATGGTAATATGTGAAGATACAGTTCAAAGTACCTTAATCATAAAACCATAATTCAGCAATTGTTTTTTTGCTATGCTTCATGAATAAAAAAACACAACAACAAATTATTGGGGGTTAAATCCATGCAACCAATACAATAGGTGAAAACTTGGAAAAAAAAAAATCCCAGAACCTAAACCTGAAACATTGTCAACAACTTCAATATTGAACAAAGGCTTTACCAAAGAGTAAAAGCAGCATTATAGAGCTGTTTGCTTTCTGAAGCTGCAAAATTACTGTTTAAACCTGCTGGAGTACTCATTTGCAACCACTAATGAATATTAAAATCACATTTCAAATACTTCCTGTAAAACCCACCAGGAAATTCCACCAAATGATTCTTTTTCACAGTACTTAATTCACCATTTTTTGATGAATGTACTTTCCAAGGTCAAACCAAATGTTATGGGATTACCTGACTTTCACAGAAGATAACACTTTAAATGTTTGCAGGGGCTCTAAGAAGAAACTTACAGCTAAACCACTTGGTTTAGGGAGCTCTTAATATCCCTCCAGAGACAGCAATTTGAAAAGCCAGACTAAGTGTTATAACACATGCAAGATTAAGGAAGGAGCTCTCCTGCAGTTTTCATATCGCTCCAGTTTCAACATGCAGCAAAATGCTACAGGATTACCAGGCAGTTTAGAAAATGTTAACTATGTCATAATTTGGAGCCATGGTTGACACAAGACAGAACTAAATGCATTCTTAGGTGGGTAGTGGGAGGGAAGAGACAGGAAATAAGATCTATGAAACCTAAACTTATCCAGAAGGAACCAGTTCCAGTTCCCTGAAACTGCACAAGAGAGGTAGCAGCATGGTACGCTCTGTTTTAGCAGGCGTAATATTCTAGCCTTTCTTATGTTTACCAGTGAAACCCCTTCTCATTGAGCATGCAGCTACAGCTCCTTTTTCAAGCATCTATTTCACTTCACTTCTCACCTCCTTAAAGCTTCATTCCCACCTACAATTATAGCTGAACTCTACTTTCCATACAAAGGTCAAAACCATTGCTATTAACCCAAATTGGTATTCAGATTTTGCCCAGCCTATTTCATAATAAAGATTTCTAGTATTTTTACTTTCATTGCTAAAATGAAGCAATGAGAATCTTTCTTTACTTACAAAATGCATATATTTAATTCCAAATACATTTCCCAGGCAATGAAACTGTGCATTCAAGCAATACGATTTCCTGTGATCAGGTACTTCCAGAGGCCTCCCAACATAAGCTTCTAGTCAAATTTAAATTTCCACAGATCTTGTACTGTACAGCTAAGGAATACAGACTTGCATGGAAACAACAACAAAGAAAAAAGGAATACAGTTGTGGCAAAAGTTATGCAAGGGCTAGATAAGCTTTAGCCTTGACTATTTTTTTTTTTTTTCTTAGAAAAGAGATTGTAAGGATGCATTAATCCTTCAGATATGACAATATCCCAGGTAAATGCTGTCAAATGACAATAGCTGGTGTTTCTTTAGCTTATCAAAACTAACAAAATTGAACCAGGCTTTCAAAATTATGACAAATATGCTTGCAAAAATATTTTCCCCGTAGCTTCTTCAAGAATAAACATGAAGTATGGTAATGGGGAGAAAGAGACCACTTGTGTCTTTGCAACTAATAGTATAAGGCAAGCGTGGGTATAAGGAACGCTACAGGGCTAGCTAAAGGGACTTCAGCTTCATCCTTCCCGTCTGTCCCATGTTTCTTATTCTCAAATTTAATCTGAAATTCATCCATCCCCTACAAATACAGTGCCAGAACAGAGAGAGCTGAGCAAGCATTTAGTACACAGCAACAAGCAAACACCATCTGCCATTTACAAACAACATAGAGACTAGGTGAGCAGTAAAACATAGAAACTGGGTTCTATTGTACATCTACAAAACCTGTAATGAAGCCCAGTAGACGACCCTCTGGAACAGGTAGATCACACTGCAAAAGCACTGAAAAAATTCCCAAGGCAGTAGCTGAAGTGAAACTGAAGATACCTCAGTTCTGTCTCTCGATTTGGAACCAGTACTTCTGCAATTCCATAAACTAACACAAGGAAGTAAATTCGAAACAGTCCTTTAATTTGGAGGCCTCAATTGGTAGGAAACTAGCTACAGAAAATTAACTTGCAATAGGGACAAATAAGCAGGCTAAGTGCCAGGTGTATTGCAAGGAAGCAGTGGGAATATGCAGGTAAGAGTACTGTATGTAGTATGTAACATGGGACTGCAGCCTAATTGTTGGTAGACAGCATGCTCATCTCACACACTTGTGGGACAGTATGGGAAGAAAGGCTGTGTAGAAGCACTCCTTCGCTTTTATGGGATTAGAACTGCTGCAGAACACCACAAACTAAACTTCTGAAGACAACTCAAGTATCTGGCCAGGCAGATTTAAACGTGACTGCACGTTGGCTGTATGTTACAAAGCATTCAGTGGCAATGCCTGCTTAATTAGGTCCCCCCCCCATCTCCACAGACCCATACAAATCCTGACAAGGCTACCGATGAGGCGGTTTTTTTTGTAACGTCTTGCTAGATTCCTCACCCATTTCCAAATGCTGCTATACAAAATCCATTTTAGGCAACTGGTGATAGTGTAAAGACTCCTTATACCATTGAACGTTTTGTCTTGTCAAACTACAGCCTCAAAAACTGCTTTAACACTAGAATATTTCAAATTGCCCAAGGAAAGGGCCATTTATAGATCACATACCACACTTTTCCACTTTGTTTCTTTAGAAAGCAGCATGTTAAATTACATCTCCCTACAGTTATGAATGCCCAAAACAAAGCTATTCAAATTAAGAGTTAAGGTTGCTAGTAAGATCTTTTGGATTTTCAGAAAGTAGCTTATTTATATAATTTTATACACATTCAAGCCCCTGAGATCCACAAGATTTAGATACAGGGCATGCAATGCAACACAACTCTCCTAGCAACAGTAATTTTATTCAGAAGCTGACCAAACCTAGCCATAGGTTCCCTAATGATGATGATACTACAATGTGATAAACAACATACAGTTCTATTCCAGAGACTTGAACTCCAGCATGATGGAGAGTTGAATATATTAATGAATGGCAGACACTGAAGTTGATTGATGGAAGGTCTTCAAGAACAAGTCAGATAGTCATCTAATACAACAGCAGCACTCTTAAGAATGACTTGAAGACAACCTCTTAGGGTCCCTTCAAGACTTATTTTTAAAAATGATTTAATCTGCTTGTTAGATGTAGTCCAGCCTGATTTATCTATGCTTTTCCTTAACATATTCCTACAAATACTGCAGAATAAAGTAGAAAGTTCTGCTTCTGAGACAGAGGGCTTGTACAAGGTATCACCCTGATAGGCTACTGCCAAACCAGATTAGTACTTCAGGGAGCTCTTGAGAATTTGAAACATCTCTCTCCCTCCACTGCCTTCACATAAAACTTCACATGTGAGCAGTTCCCAGAGGAAACCTGCTTCCTTAGAAGCTGTGAAACCATTTGATTCTGATGCATTACTAACCCCAGAGAACAAGAACTGGTTAGCTGGTTGGGGCTATAGCAAGAATGGCTGGGAGCACTACTTGAAAGTTAGAATTGGCTTTCTACCACTTCTCAGAAGACAACAAAAGGACAAAGAGCTAGTAGTTTAGGACTTAGAGCAACATCTTTAGTTTTGTTCCTCCTGTAGTCACTCCAAATGTAGTGTAACAGTTTAGTTTTCCATAAGAAAGAAAAACACAGTGTTACCTGTGTGCCAAATAAATGCATATAATTAGCATAACAATTCTTGCTTTAATATAAGAAAAAAGCAAATTTATCCATCAGCTTTATAATTAATAACTGAGCTTCTGAGGAGAAAAGGAGCATCTTATCTCCAGACCAATGAAATAACTATTTTTTAACTTCTCCTTACAGTGTCCATTCTGAACTCTTATGCTGAAAATGGTGATAAGGAACAGAATTAGAACTATTTCAAATCATCCTAGCACCCTATGCTAACCTTGGAAATTTTCCCCAACTTACCATTAGAAGAGCAATGTATGTGAAGGACGGTTTGACATATCACATCCAGTTGATCAGCTAGATTTCAATGGATTATTAAAAGCTTTCTAGCCCAGACATCATAACTACATACCTAAAAATTCCTAATCCTCAACTCTTTCTTTTTATGACCTTAAATATTCCACCACATTTCAAATGCAGATCTGTGTAAAGCCATCACAGGTGCTGGAACACATCCAAAGAAGAACAACAAAGCTGGTGAAGGGTCTAGAGAGTACCTCCTATGAGGAGCAGCTGAGGGAACTGGGTTTGTTTAGCCTGGAGAAAAGGAGGCTGAGGGGAGACCTTATCGCTCTCTACAACTACCTGAAAGGAGGTTGTAGCAAGGTGGGTGCTGGTCTCTTTTCCCAGGTAAGAAGTGACAGGACAAGAGGAAATGGCCTCTAGTTGCACCAGGGGAGGTGTAGATTGGATATTAGGAAAAATTTCTTCACCAGAAAGGTTGTCAAGCATTGGAACAGGCTGCCCAGGGAAGTGGTTGAGTCACCATCCCTGCAGGTATTTAAAAGACATGTAGACGTTATACTTAGGGACGTGGTTTAATGGTGGACTTGATAGCGTTAGGTTTATGGTTAGACTCAATGAACTTAAGGGTCTTTTCCAACCTACGTGATTCTATGATTCTGTCAGTTCAGCTGCATACAGGCTGCTAGTGATTCCCAGATAAACCACCCGCCTCCACTATTTCAAAGTCATTTGTATTTTAGACACAGTGTCATCACAGCATTCAACTTTCATGGGTGATACATTAGCTAAGAACCCCAAAACAGTCCTTTCTGAGGAATAACAAGAATAACAAACTGTGCTTTATCATAGGAAAGCCTTGTTGAAAGTTACTTGAAATTCCATAAAACAAATTGCTGGTTACATGTAATGGCTTCAACTATTAGTGTCATCTACAGAAAATTGTATTAGTCATGTAACATGTGCATTAAAAACTTTTGTAGTGACTGAACTGATAAGAGCCAGTGTAGGTCCCCCAGTACATTTCAGGTTAAGCTCTTACGAGTGTAAACCGTTTCTAATATGAGCTTAGAAGCAGCTTGGCTGTCTTTCACTGTGCAACTGCATGATCACCACTATCAAAAACAGACAGAACAGGTTTGCAGCAGCCCAGGCTACTTCAGCTTAAGATCAAGGGGCCACTCTAATCATTCTAGTCAGTTTAAGAGCTTAGAATCTTGACTCAGTGTCTCTGCTATTTATATGTACTTATTATCCTCTGAAAGTGATTTATGCCCTATTACTTTTAATGCTTTTACTTCTTTCAGTAGCAGATCGTTTAAAGAATGCTCTGCAGTCACACTACATGAAAGAGTAACCAGCTTACTTTCATCAGATGAATCAATCTTCTACCGTAACAGAAAGTTTACAAAAATCCTGGCAGTCACCTTGACTAAGCTAACCTTTTTCATATTTGGTACTTTTATTAAGGCACTTTTTTTGCATTTTATGTCTGAAACATTTCTTGGAACACGCCTCCTCCTCTCAATAGCTCAAAAGTCTCACGTGAAAGGTTTACAGACATCCCCACAATTCATATACTGTAGAAGGCAGTATAGAATATTAGCTTAAAACAATTCAATTTCCAAATCGTCAACTGCATCCAACATACAATTATTAATATTATATCTAATCTTAGCAGGTGAAGAGGCACATTCTCTTATTCCTTACATAATTTTAACTTGATCAAACTGCTAACTTTTTTATATTTGTGGTATGCAAACAGACTAAGGAGATATGCATTGCTGTTCATCAGTTCTCAAAACTTGTGAAAGCACAAAAATATAGTCATTATTTTTGTTTTCCTGTTTAAAAATATGTTAAGGAGGCTATTGACTTCTAGTCTAACAGCTTAAGGGATATTCTAGGACAGAGGCCATGTATGCAAGAGATCAACTAGCAGGGCAAATGAAGGCAGTTGAAAATAGGTACATATAAAACAATGAAGCTTCTTAGCAGTAAGTATTTAGAAAAAGTATTTACAAAAGCAACAAAGCATAGCTTTGAAGAAAAATATTAAATATATTGGTCCATCATTTGCATTTGCAGTTCTACTATTTACATACACTAACATCAGACATTCAATATTTGTCCTGCATTTGGAGTAACAATAAAATACACCCCACTCCAAAAGTAATTAGGGAGAACATTAAACTAAGTTAAACAGTCAGTAATTTTTAGAACTTTCAATAAGCGTTGAACTACCTGATCTCCCAGGTATCTGCTATCAAAGAACATACAAAATCAGACTGTGTAACAAACAAGGTGTGACAATGGATGTTCAAACAAGGGTCATAAAATAACCGCATTAAGAGAAACAATAACCTCTTAATATAAGATCTGCCTCAAACAGAATGAGCTGATAAACAAAGTTTCAGTTTACAAATATTTCATCAGCTAGCCCATGTGAATGGAAGCAAGCAGATGTGGTACAAAATTTAGCTCTGCATGAGGAAATCTGAAAATACAAGCTTTCCCAAACTATCCAGTTGCAGTAACATTTTTCTGACCTCATCCCCTAGTACAAGTTCACTTTCTTATAACATCCTGCACATCTTGTAAGACTGCCTCATCTTGATGATGGTTGAACTTAACCAATTCCATTCAAACTGTACCAAGTACAGAGATCAACACATTCTCACAAGCTGCGTGAAAAACAGCTGGTTCAGGAAGGACAGAAAATACAATGAATGCACAACCCTTACTAGTTGTCAGACAATTCATGTGTGAACTCAAGTTTTAAGGCATCTTATTTATTATTTGAGCAACTTATTTAGAAAGCAAAACACTTCAAAACAGAAATGGAAAGAAATACAACATGGGATAAAGGACACCTTTTTTTTGTAGCATGTATATAATGATCCTAAATGAAGGATCAGTCCTCACAACAAATTTAAGCAAGTCAGATTCATTTGAATCCTAAATTAACAGCGACAGCGTTTCTTCACAGAAAGGCATAACTAACATTAGACAGGAGCAGAGAAGCAAAGAAAAGTGAAATTCATGCAGTGTTAAGGCAGTTAAGGAAAACCATTTTACCTTGGAAGTGGCATATGAAAACACTGCACAGCATGAAACCCTTTGGCCAAACGATTTATGTGGGTTCATATACTGAAAATGCACTGTTAACCTCCTCTTTTCAAAGTAAGTGAGGTGTAACAAGGAGCACATATGAATGGACACAAAGCATTGCTTGAATTAACTACTGCTTTGTAAAAGGGATCACCTTTGTAATATGAATCAAAGGGAGAACAGAAACAGATTAAGCTTATTCTCCCCAGGACAAAATTTACAAGCTCTGTAACAGAGAAAGCTTGTCTTCCTACTTTTCCTTCCCCTCACTCTGCCAACCCAGATGGGCTTTCAGTCATCTGGCAAAAGCAGAGGGAAACCACACCTCTGAGCAACTTCACAGTGGAGATTCCATCACATGAAACACTTAAGCAGCTGCCAAAGCTAAATCCCACTCCTCCCTGTCTGCTGAAGAAATGCATTTTTTTTCTTGCCTGATTTGCTGTTAATTGCTCTCTAGCTGGAGCTCACAATACTCTTAGTGGTCACTATCACTTTTGCTACACTGCAGAAGTCCTGGAACTTTCTCCTTCAACTATCTTCTCCATAATCAGAGTACCCTCTCTGGTTTAGCAACATAAACAGCATTTGTTTGATGTTCTGAACTTATCTGGAGCATCATAATCTGACTGCAAAAAATCATAGTGATATACTTTGCTAATGGATAACTTGTTCTAAACATTTATCTCACCTTTGACAGAAGCAATTTCACACAGGAAACATGGCCCTCATAGACTGCTGATAGGAGTGGTGTGATATTATGTTTGTCTGGAGCCTGTAAATTGAGACACAGTTATTTGAAGCACAATTTCACACAGCATTAAAAGGTTTCACTTTTAAATTTTGTTTTCTCAACATTAGAGCGAAGGCAAGCATTTAAGAATATGCAGAAATGCATTCACTCAGAATTTTTTACTCTCCTTTTTAAAAAGAAGAGTCATTGTTTAAAAAACAGTCAGGTAACAGCAAGATATTTCTTCCAGAAGACTTCTAGGTATCCCAAAGTTTGTCTGTTGTTGAGGTCAATGATAGAAATTGCAGGGTTTCAGCTGACAAATTTTGCCCACTTTAAAAACACTACTCCTAATTCTCCCATTTCTCAGCCAGCCTCACTTCAGAAACCAGTTTTGGCTGAAACGTTTGGGCTGTCTTCTCCTCTCTAAACTATAATCCTGGAAAGAATAAGAAACAGAGCAACCGAGATGTTCTTATTTTTTCCTCCATTTTTTCCTCCTTTCCAGTTAGGAGAACTCCTGAGGAAGAGGTAATCTTTCTAGACACCAAAGAAAAAATCCAAGCCATTTTGCTAAGGACTAAAGCTAAGATGTCTTGTACATTAACTTTCAGACAAGTATTCTAAAGCAGAGCATTTGGGGTGTATGGTTAATGTATTTAGAAACTTCACTTTATGTAGAACCACACTATTTTGAAGTGCCAATACAGCCCAGCCAAGTCTTTTCATGACAAAAAGCCATGCATGTCAAGCTACAGCAAAATGATTAAGGCTGTACAAGTAAGAATGTCTCCAAAAAAAAAAAAGAGAGAAGCACATCAATTTAAACAGAGTTGACCCTGCCCTGGCCAAGGATGCATTGCACTGTCTTCTGAAGTCCCTTCCAACAAATGTAACATGTAATTCATGCAAACTCTACTTCAATGTGATTACTGGATTTATTTTTCTAATCATGGGCAAATTAAATTTAAACTTTTTATAGCTACAAACAACTTTTCCTAGTGTGTCCAAGTATAATAAAAACATTTAATAAATGTAATTTTAAGCTTCTAACCTCTAGGAGATCACCTCTCAAATATTTTTAAATGCATCAAATTGTTTAGATCTAAGTCTTTCAGTAACCATTTAGGCACTTATATCAGTCGCTTATGTATGTGTGTGGGGGGGAAAGACCCTAAGATCTGTTTGCAAATTGATGTACATACATTAATATCAGCTCCTTTCAATAGCAGAAATTCCAGAATCTCAAGCTGTCCACAGTCTGCTGCATAGTGAAGAGGCTTCCTCCCACCTTCAAGTGTCCGGTTGACGTCTTCACCCTTCAATGTAAACATAATCTAATAAGCAAAATTTTAGAGCTAACACATCAAGGAGAGCTTGGAAAAAATCCAACACCTTCAAATATGCTGAAGAATGTTCCATTCAAATATTTAAGTCACTGCCCAAGAAAAATGAAAATTAAGTTGCTCGATTTCCTTTCCCTCGTCTATGCATTTAAAACTGTAAGACAACCTTGGCCCCTCCTTCCACACTGCATCTCAAGTGTGGCGAGTATCTAAGTGCACTAGGTAACTCACGTAACTAAAAAAAAATTTTAAAAAAATCATTAGAGCTTATAAAAAAATGCTCACATTGGCTCATTTTGCTTCTCCTTCCCCCCAACTGGGATCCTAGATATTTGACTACTCTAAGTTACTTTACCTGTTTCTACACATATTAAAGTTTTGCACACTGAGAAACCAGATGCATAGAAATAAGTCAGCATCATAACTACTAGTAAGTACACACCATCCATAATTTAAAATCTAATTATGAAACTGTCCGTTCTGTTTTATAAATAGAACCTGCCAATTCTACATGACACAAAAAAAGTGTGAAGATAGTCAACCAAATCACGACACAGGAAGTTGTATTTTAATGCCACTAGTACTTGCGGATTGAGACATCTCTTAAGGTGTAATCAAAATTTAATTTAGTGAGTGCCTAATCAGCTTTGTTTCTTCACCTTGGGTTGTGCAACTAAGGATAAACTGATTTGCTGCACTTCAGTAATGACGAGAAGTTCCTGGAAACCAAATACTGACAAGCGATGTGGTAAGTGACTTCTTGTTTGTATGTGCAAGTAATGGTAGTATTTTAGGGAGTGGCTAAATTTAGCATCATACCTCAAGTCCTGCATCTCCACAGAAAAATAATCAAAAGAATTTCAGCTGCAGCACCAATTCATGCTTCTCTACAGAGCCCCTGCAGTTCCCTCACTCCTGCCCCAAATCTCTAGAAAGTTCACAGAATAGAGGACTTGACATATATATTCCAGACATCACCTCCCTTCTAAGAAAGGAAGGGAAGACTGTCAGAAGGAAATCTTATTCTGCATTTGGTGTTCTATATTATCAGTTTTATACTACTGGCCAAATAACAAGACACCCTCAGAATTCTCCTACTAATAGAATATTCAATTCTTATCATAATATACCCTGCTGAAAGTCAAAGCAATACAGTGTTTAACTTCAGGTATTTAACTAAAACACTGTACGTTTTGTGGTCTCAGAGGTCAGGACCTGGTTCTCACACTGTTGAAGGTTCTGGCTTCAAAAGCAGCATGAAGTAACAGTAAGTAGCACAATTAAAAAACTGTGTAATTGCTGTTACTCACCCTGAAATATGGCTGTGGTTTCTGAAGCATGTTGGACATCAGGAAAAAGACAGTTTTCCTTTTATCTATGATTTTCAGAACAGCAACAAATTGTACTTCTAAACAAAGTCCACCACAGCTTTACCTATGTGAACTATCAACACTATACAACAGTTCATAACATAACATTCCAATGTGACTAACTGAAGGTCTAACTCTGTTTACCAGTAAAGTTGTTGCAGATAGTCTTGTGATACAACTTACCTTCTCTCTTGCTGAATTTCAGTACAAAATGTTGGTGGTTAACAACTGTGTTCCAATAAAAAAAAAAAAAAATCACGCAGATCCCAGTACACTAACAGCACACATATAGCCATATTGGTCTGAGAAGCATATAAGGAAGCAGCATATACTTAGCTTATCTAGGAAGTTAAGCTCTACCAATATTCTTATTTGCACCTTGCCACTTCCCATCAACTTCAAAACAGCTGGCATTTAAATAACATGATATTTGCAGATACATTAAGGATTGGGATGCATAAGTTTAGGAAGCCAACCGTGTAAAAGCCACACAATCACTAGCCCAAAATAGTCTCTAAAGACCCCTGTGATGCCTGGTAAGACATGGCAAGTAAGGGGGTAAGGGAGAAGGACAAGCAAGCTAACTCCTGGGACAGCACACAGTAAAGCTATAAAGTTCACATTCAAAAAGAAATTTAGAATCATCATGTCTTAAGATTAGGACAGTCCAGCAAAGCTCCCCCTTCCTTAAGCTTACAAATATTATTTGGCTCATTGGCTTACACTATAGGATTTTTTTTTTTTTTTCTTTTTAAAGAATATGCCACAGATCCCTCTGTTCTCTCCTAAGCTGGTTGTGGAATAAATTTCTGCTGGACAATGAACTTTTGAAAGGGAAAAAACACCACCCAAACATTGAGTTTTCTAAGTTTCCCTTAAAGATGATGAAAGTTTGTTTATAGGGAAGTACCTAGCAAGAAGTCTGCAAACAAAGATGTGCCAAACACAGATTACATGGATTTGAATACTAGCACTGAGAAAATGTATCAGCAGCATTCAAAGTCAAATATGAGAATGTTTTAGTCTGAATTAATAGAACCAAGATATCCTATGTTACAAAAATAATAAAAAAAAGCAAGTACTCCTAGATTCTGCAACAAACAAACAAACAAAGTCAAATACCCAGTTGTTTCATGGGTGTGAAAAGCCACTGTAAAACAGACCACTGAATGTTACAAAACTTGATTTGGCCTCTTCTACTTTCATTCCAAGACCTAGAGAAGTAGGAAGGGAAGATAAATCAATCCATTTCATATACAGGCATCAAACCCTGGCACAAGCACCTGCTTTAAATGCAGTCTCTAACACATGTACATCAGAAAACTTGCAGGACTTTTCATAGATAATTTCTCTCTGGCCTTTAGATCTCCTATTTATCTTGCCTGGGGCATGTCCCCACAGGAAGAGGAGTGGTCTCCAAAGTGGGATGCAAAAACCTGGAGAGGTGTGCAAGACAATCCATTGGGGTGTGAGAAGAAAATATTTTTTGCACTGTTAATAAAGTGTATGTTTATTTCATCTTTATCTTATCTTTAATTTCCACTTTTGGGTATGTTTTATAATGTAATTAATACATAGTACAGTAGTACATGTATATAATTTATAAATAAATATACAGATATTGGTGGTGCATGCTCAAATTTTTTTTAACTGATAAGGGTGCATGATCAAAAAGGTTTGGAGACCACTCGTGTAGAGCTCTATCAGTATCCATGGAAACAATAAATGAATTCTTTTTCAGAGGGAGTTTCATGCTGGAAGACTGAACAGTTTTAGTGGAAATTTTATAGGTCAACTAAAAAAACCCCTAAACCTTACCCTTACACAAAAATTATTCAGATTAAATATCAATTGTTATAAAACTCACAAGAATATCCTTATAGTTCTGCTTTTGCAAAGAGAAAGTGCCTTTAGACATGAAAATATCGACTATATCTTTAATTGAAAGTCTATTAAAAGTTTCAATCTTTATCTACACCAGCTGCCATTTATGTGCTTAAATAAGTCTCCAAGATACAAGTTTTATATAAAATCATCTATAAAAAGGGAAAGTCAGAAAACTGCTTGAACCCTCATGATCCAAATTGGTAGTACACTGGTGCCAAAGACAGTGGTTACCAATAAACTTTTTACTTGGTTAGACAGTGACGTGAAACACATCTAATATTCTAGATAAGGTTGGCAAAGATTATCTAAACAAGCTGCTGTTCTCTTTTAAGCTTAGGATGTAGAGTCTTGTGGGTGTTGATTTTAGTCTTCACTGGATGAGCACTCCAAGTTGGATTCTCGTGCTCTTCCACTTTAAGCATTCTGTTCAGCTAAGACAGGGAGAGATGTTGACTCATGTGGGCAGTTGGGTTCTCAGTTTCAACAGACTGGCCAGCCATGACAGACCACATTTTGTACAGGAAACGCATCTTTTCTCTATATGGTGACATCTAAAGAGCGATTGACTATGCACTAGAGAATTCAAGGATTCACATTAGCAAAGAAATTATATATTGTAGCTATAGCAACATGCCCCGAATGCCTATTCACATCTTCATACGATAAAAGAAAACCTAAGCATAAGGTCAAGGTTTGAGCGCCCTTTCAGAAATAAGGCAGCTCTGGTGAAGGTGTGGCTAATTATGTCAACAGAATGAGACAAAGGGGACTCTCAAGCCCTGTAACAGGCTGAGGTAAGAAACGGCACAGGAAGTAAAGATTCAAAGAAAAGAGTTATCTCTATGTAAAGTTTTCTGAAGTTACTGTGGTTTTGAATAATATTGGCCAAAGACACCATACTGAATGTTATGAACTTGGGTATCAGCAATCTTATTAGGTGATGATTCCCAATACTGACCTCTGAGACAGCAAAGTAACCAATATTTTGGTAGGCTGAAACTAAGACTGTACTAAAAAGCTGCTAAAGGTTTTCTTTAAAAAAGACCATAGTCTGTACAGGTTTATGGTCAGAATCCACATGAACTGCCAAAGAGCGTGATTTTTCCCTCATGTCCACAGGAACAAAATCTTATGTATATCAGATAAAAAGTGACAGAACAATTTTCCCAGGAAGTTTTATGGGACTTTTGACATCTTCTATAGTCTAACAGAGCAGCAACAAGGTTAAAGTTATGAGGGTACTTTGAAGGAGACATAATTCAGAATCAAAGAATCATATCAACTTCAAAATAAAATATACCTTCAGTCAAAGGCCACACCTCTCCTGAAAGAAGATTATTTCTTTTCACTTTCTAGAGTGTACCTACAAATTCACTAACAATTGTGCAAATGTTTTTGCAAGGGCAAATTATTTCTGAGGCTTTGCACAAGGAAAGACATGATCACCTCTTTAATGACCTTTCAGAATACATTGAGTTTACTTAGTCAGACATCTAAGGTTAAGTCTAGCATAAACCACATCAGTAATGTTTTTCTTTGCAGATCAAAGATCTAGGGCACCAGCTATGCAATAACATTAAAAACCAGTTCAACACATGAAACATCAGAACCAGCAATTAGCAGGTGCCTGCTTTAATCCCCTCTATTAAAATCTGATTACAGGTAAAGAAAAGCCTCTCTGTGAATCTCCAATTACTAAACAAGACAGCAGGAAAGAAGATTTTTATAACACGTTGATCTTATGTCCTACTTCAAAAAGTCACATACATGTGTAACAGCACTATATTCAATTAGAAGGACTTTAAGTATCAGCTTCAGTTGAAAGCTGGCTATCAACTTTTCCCTGAAGGACAGGAAAATAAAAACTTGAAGCTCAGTTCTAAATACTTTCAAGAGTTTTCTCTGCTTTTTAAATAACTAATAGTAAGGTTCATTATAGCATCTTCCAAATGCAACTATCACCCATTTTCTGTAATGGAGCAATTCAATCCATAAAAAGATCTGCTCTAACTAATTTCTTAAGTAAGTACTGTCAAAATTAGTTACTGTTGAACTTAATTCTTCCACTACCCTCCATCGCACACATTTTCCTTGCTCTGCCTTTTCTTGCCAGAAATATATCTACACAAAAATCCTGGTCGTATCTTGCGTCCTTTTCCAGTTTAACTCCAGTCAAGCTTTGGCTTTTTTTGTTCCATCCCTACACACCCTGGGAAAGCACCTACATTCTTCCTGGGTACCCACCCCCAATTCCACTTCCTTTTTGTATTTGAGCTCATAGAGGAGTTCCTTGACAGCCAAGCTGCCCTCCTGTCATGCCTCCTGGATGTCCCAGGGTAATCTGGAAGGATCTGCACCTTAACAGCTGCCTTGAATAACTTCTGCCAAATTTAATTCCTTATTCTTTTGCAGTCCTAGTTAAAAGGATGAATCAGATTTCACTGTCTTTGTCCCTAATGCACATTATGACATCAGCTCATAGAAAATATTGAATGAACAAGTTTAGTTATAAATTAAAAGTTTTAAAGTTCATTGTTTTCCAGGCAGATTATTTAACCACACAACTGACACTGTCCTTGAACAGCCCCTGTCTTTTCTGTAGGCTTTATTACACAGACTGTATTCCATGCCTCCCTTGGCCTAGCTTTACCTGCTAACTCCCTCCTTTTCAAGTTCCTGCCAGTTTCAAAAGCATCAACACTTAAAGTCAAATGAGATAAATTAAACTCATCTAGTGCTACTCTAGCATCCCCACAGCATACTCCATGTGCTTCAATCACAGTCTTACATTGCAGTGGCACATCAACTGAAATAGAATCTGAACCAGCTATTCAGTTGGGCACTGTGGTTTGCCAGTAGTGTTGCTCTAGAACATTACTGCCATGCTATTAATGTCACAGCTCACCCATTAGTTTAGCATCGATTTTCTCCCATGTAGCCGTTACAGTATCACTATGCCTAGCCACAGTTTGATCCTTCCCACCCCTGCATCAGAACTAGTGCCTGAACAATTAATCCAATGAGGGAACTAATCAGTCTGAGGATTAACTTGATCATTTTCTTCTCTCCAGCTGAATCTGCTCCTTCATCTGATTCACCACTTGGCACCTGAACACACCAGAAATAAGTAGCTGGGATTTACACTGCAGTTCTATCACAGGAATAGAAACTCAAAATTGTGACCTCATTAAATCCTATTGCATAGGTTAACTGTATTAGTAGAGCAGTATCTGTAATACTGGTGGCATTAAAATGCTCTTTCAGATTTAGAAACAACTCCATATTCCCACCTGCACTTATCCTGTCATGCAGAAATAACTTCATCTCCCCATTTCACATACTCCTTTCATTCCAATTTTAATGAAGGAAAACAGATTCCAAGCAGTCAGATGTCCTCAGAGTGCAGGGAAGCATCGTACAGGAGCTACACGACTGGGTAATTCCTGTCTCCATTATTCTGGGAAAAGATGAAGTCACTGTACAGTCTGTTGCATTACTTTCACCTCTTCGCATACAAAGGATGGCCATTCTTATAGAGTATTAGATATTAGAATATTTGTTTTTAAGAATTCAACAAAGAGATTAAGTGAGATAGTTCATCAGAAGTATTTCAAACCAATCTCATTGTACAGATCTACAGCAAAAGATGTTAAGAATTCAACTCGTGGAAAGCAGGAGTGTCTCAGGTTTTGAGCATTTACGTTCCTCAGGTGTAGGAACAATAGGCAAATACGTGTGGATGTACCTTAGGTATTGCACCTTTTTGTTTCTTTGTCACATCACAGTGCATGGCCTTTATATCAGAAGGATCACATGTGTAATATTCCTTTACGCAATGTTAGCAACATTCTTCAAAGTGCATGGTGTAACAAAAAAAAAAATCCTCCTGGGATTTTATGCCAGAAGAAACATTTGAAAACAAACAGGTGAAATTCAGTGTAGCATCTGCTGTCTATGTTCATCTTCACGACATGTCTTAAAAAAAAAAAAAAAGAAATAAATTCTTAGCAGATAGCTAGGTAAGCTTTGATACACCCAGTAACACTGATGGAAGTGTAACTGAAATGTAAAACTGTTTCTTACATTGTGATATTTGGAATCCAGAGATCCCCCTTTGATTGAAAATACATGATCAGGTGTCCAAATTTAATTTTAACTTTGTAAAATGAAACTGACAGAAGTAAACTGTAATTTATGCTGTTGGATACAATCTGGAGACAGCAGAATTGTTGCAAAATAGAATACCAAATATATTGGTATACTCTGAATGAAATCTTTCTTTCAAACCTAACTCATTTTTAGTTTTTACACCTAACTTGTTGCCTGAAATAGGAAGATTTATGTTTTTAAGTGGAATATAGATAACCTCAGCTTTGAATTCACTTAATAGCAGCGTATTCCTCAGTCTTCTGAAGGGAGAGCAAACTTGGACAAACCATACCTTGAAAAAAAATATTAGCCATATATTCAAACAGGGTTTAGCAGACAATCTTGCACTTCCACAATGGGGATGTGGGGGGTGTGGAGGAACTAATGTGTATTAATCTTCCCCTAATACTCTCCTTCCTTTTCTCAAAGTTCAAGTCAGCTCACACCCCTTCAATCATTCTCCAGTATAACTGTTTCCAGATTCAACCATCTCTGGAAAGACTCTAAAAAAAAAAACCAACAGAAAAAAACACAACTTAAGTACTCTGAAGATAAAAATATATTTATCTTTGTAATTCTACTTGTATCCTTCCAAATGGCTGTATTTTAAGTATTTAAGCCAAAGTTCACTGCTTAACCTGTGTTTGTGTCAGTTGTACGTTCATAGCCTCTTCAACTATTTCCTGCTGTCACATTTCAGCTATGGGGCTCCGCTAATCCAAAAGTTACCTCTCTAGCACTGCAGATCCAAACCCCTTGATTGAGAATCCTTAAAAGCAATACAGCAGAAACAACTGAAAAAAAAAACGTATTTTCTACATACTTTTATTCTTCAAGGTCAATCATTCCACAATTTCTAAAATCATTGTGAGCTTAAGAATATTTTAAGTCAAACAAAAACTTCTGCCCTTATTCTACTTGCTGTAACAGCGAAAACATAAGATGATGCTAAACTAATCCATGGGTCATCAACACTGGCAGTAATGAGGGGAAACTCAATACCACACTTCCTGAGACCTGACTAATAATCCAAAAATATAAGGACAGTTTAATTCTACAAGCTTGTGAGTTTACTGACTCATTAAATCACAGACTATTTAAGTCTGAAAGAGAACTCTGGAGATTATCTAGTCCAACATCTGCTCGAAGTAGGTCCAATCAGATCAAGCTGCTCAGGATATCGCCCAGCTGAGGTCCACACACCTCCAAGGATGGAGAATTCCACAAATTCTCTAGGCAGACCTTCCCACAGCTTGATAATCCTCACAGTGAATTACTTTTCTCTTATATTTAACTGGAATTTCTTAGAATTTCGTACTATTCTTAAATTCCAACTGGAACTGTTGACTCTTACACCTTCACTGTGCAACTAAGCAACCTTCTCTATATCCTATCCTTGGTACAGAAAGACAACAATAAAGTCTTCCCTTTATCTTTTCTTCTTCAGAAAAAAAAACCCAAACAAAAAAACCACCACAATTCTAACAGCACCTCCTTGTATGTCCTCAACAATCCTGACGGTCCCCAAACTTTTGACTCTGAACGTGTTTCAGTATGTCAATGCCTTCTTGTAGTAGGAAGCCCAGAACTGGACATAGTACTCATACACAGCCTCAGAAGTCATAAGAAGGGAAAAATTTATCTCAACATGCCGTTTTCTTGCTAATATGGCCCAGTAGGCTGCTGGCCTTCAATAATGCAAGGGTACACTGAGGACTCATCTGCAGCTTGATGTCCACCAGGACCCTGAAGTTCTTTTCTACAAAGCTCCTACCTAGCCAATTGGTCCCCAGCTTGTACAGGTGCATGGGTTTACTTCTTTCTGTCCTATTGTCCTGACCAGTAAAGACATCCCATTGCTTAGGTCATCAATAAAGATGTTAAGCAATACTACCAATTATCAACCTGATGGATACCTCTGCTAAAAAGACACCACTTAGAAGTCACATTGCTGATCACAACCCTTTGAGTTCAACAGCTCAGCCAATTTTCCACCAACCTTACAGTCTGCTTACCCAGTCCATATACCACAAACTTCGACATGGTCTCACTGTAGCCTTACAGCAAAGGTCCTGTTAAATGGGTTCTAGCAGGAGAAGGAGGAGGATTTGCTCCATAGCCTTTCCAGAGACTGAGGCTAAGCTGACCTACCTACAGTTCCCCAGATGTTCCTTCTCACCATTCTTGAACACAAGTGTGATGTTTGGTTTCTCAGATTCATCATGAACATTCCCCAACCACTACGGCCTTTCAAAGATGACAGAACAGCCTCACAAAGACATCAAATAGATCTGTCAGCACCCTCAGATGCATCCCATCTGATCCCGTGGGCTGATGTATCCCCAACCTGCTTAAGGAATTCCCTAACTCCGTCTTCCTCTACATGGATAGTACTTCATTACCAAAGTCTCTCTTAATAGGTGGAGGGACCTTGAAGGCCTTACCAATAAGAACAGAGGCAAAAAAACTTTTACATATTTTACCACTAGGTCCTCTGCTCCATAAACCAGTAGGTCCAGATGTTTCTTTGCCTTCCTTTCATTATCAATGCCCTAGTCCCTTCTACTGCCCTTCAGATGCCTTGCTGGTTTCAACTTCAACTGCACTTTGGCTGTCACACCTCCACCCCTGCACATTTGTGCAATGTTTCTCCATTCCTTCCAGTGGACCATTTTGCTTTCACCTTCTGTGTAACTCTGTATTGGTTAGAGATTCCTCAAAATATGTGACCAGAGACATAAGTTGTATGCCCAAGTAATAGTCTTGAAAAGCACTCTCTCAACAACTTTTCTCATGCTGTCATGATTAAGTCCCAGAATGCAAAGAGAAGTCCCTGAAGCATCCTAACCTTCTTTAATTTAGACAGGCTGCAGTGTCATCTCATCTACATTCAAGCAACATCAAAAAAAGGCAATTTGACCTTCCATCACAGAAACAGAATTTTATAGCTCGCTTCCCCTGAATTCTTCCTCCACCAATCAGTTGCCTAAGCAGAGAACCTGAACCTCAGATACCCTGGTTTTCAATTAACTTTCTTTAAAGACTTGAGAAAAACTAAAATTGAGCACTGAGTTCAAACACAAAAAAAGCTCTCATTTTTTACTTTTGCCATCACAAAAAACTAAGCTGAGGTTTACCACTAAAAACTCAAGTGCTACTACCCCAATTTTCTTACTATTGAAATTTTCTCACTATTGAAACATTCCTTGGACTTATGTGCAGAGAGACGAGATTCCTCATATGACCTGATGGAGAGTGCCTTTATCCTCCTCAGTCTGCCCCTGGAGTGGTTCTATACATACTCCATTCTGTAACGCTAGTTCTCATCTAATGACTGCCAAAGAGCTGATTCACATACTGCTAACCTTAACTCAAAGTTGGATTGTAGGTGTCTTGTTACAATATACATATTTCTGCAAAATATGTCAAAAAAATCTGACAGCAGTATAGAACACCAGTTCTTAACAACAGAGCTCGCTATATAAAAGTATTCACCTGGCTTGCACTTCAGGCCTTCAGTTCAATGATCCCACAATGTTCCAGTCTTTTGAAGTGGTGTAGTTCCACTGAGTTCCCCCCCACCTCCCACAGAAAAAAACCAGAGTCTAAAAGGCAGCATTGACTTTGAAACAGTAGTTTTCATTCCTGCCAAGATATAAACTGATTTAGCCAGCCAAAATCCACACTAGCACTTTCACAGGTCCTTGGAAATTACTGATAGAAACACCCTTAAAATGAATTCAGTAAGTCAGGCCTAATGGCTTTTCCCAAAAAACTTATTTCTAGTTTTCAACTGTTAAAATTAACACTACTCAAAACACCTTTGAGTAGCAGGGACAATAAACTAATCTCTTCTTCCAAGCTGGTTATACAATTTTCTCTAGAAGTTTTGTCATGATAACTGAAACGGAGCACTAGCCTGAAGCAGTTTCTGCTGGGTTGAGCAGAGAGGTTCAATAGCTGCATTCATTACTGAAACTAACTCAGTTTTAAATTGCTACAGTAGACATACCCTTACATCAGCTGTCTTAATACAAACCTGAAGATAACAGAACCACTAGTCTAGTAATTTAGACAAGGAAAACACTTTTGTAAGTTTCTGGGTATTTCATCATAACCCTAGACTAACATGCCATTTTCACATTCCTGTCCATTTTTATTAATTAGAAACAAGAACAATTCAAATGACCAATTTAAATTTTTGTATATTTTTTTTCCTGTAAGAGGAAAATACTCTTAACATGACACTTCAGGGATTGCAGAACTAAGAACTGGGCAGAGCAGATGAAAAAGATAAATTCCACATTTCCACTCAACCCAATGAACTGAAAAAACTACTCAGCCAACTACGCAGAAGGCCTAAGAAGAAGTAACAGTTTTCTATATATTCTGCCCAGCAAGATTATTGAGTCTCAAGTTTTCTTGTCTCTATCTTCTGATTCACAAGAAAAATGACCCTGTTGCTCCTGGTCAATATTCAGCCTAAGAGCAAGATTGGAACACAGTGAAGTAACTAATAACTCAAAGGCTGGGTTAAGTCCAAAGAGAAAGGAAAGGAAAAAGATTAAGTGTTGTAACTTGTGACTTGTTTATGATTTTGAAGCAGATTTCTTCAGTTAAAAACCAGCAGTAAGTTCCCACCAAAGCTGAGAAATCAACTCATTGTAACTGCAAGTAGGCAGTTTCCCACAGCAACCGCAAAAATTTTGTGCAGGATCCAAGTTTTCATTTAAATCCTTTATATTTTCAAAAATTACTTACTTTCAGTCTACTAAATAAATGACATAGATTTATTGTATGGGATACTACTTTCCACTTAAGAGAATTTCAGAAGATCTAGAAGTTCTTTGGTTTTTGTTTAACAGCTGACAGCAACTGCATTAGCTAAGCCTTTCTAATGATTATCTTTGTGTTCACAGTAGGAGATGCTTAATAATTCCTTTTTGACACTGCCAGGTTTTTTATTCCCCCTTCACTAGATTTCATGACTTAGAGCAACAAGGAATTTTCTCCCAGCTATCTTCTTTCCAACCTGCATGCTTTGGGGAATATTTGGGACAAGATGTCTTCCTCTTATTGAATCTTACTGAAACAATCAGAAATAGCAAAAACGTCCAAAAGAAATCCTGTAGATGATGATCAAAAAGCAAAAATCAGGTTAACAGATGTTGAGAAGGGAACTTCTTGAAGACAAAAAGTTAAATCTCTGTGGAAGACTGCAGACATCAGTAGCAAGTTTTCATTGCTGTTCTGGATCCACATCTAGTCTTTGCTTATAGTTTTGCTTGCCACATCCATCTGAGTTTCAGTATTTAAAAAGCTGAAAATGGCTATTCAAATAATTTCAGCATAACATTCTTTCTAAAAGACCCTCACAGGTTTATCAAAGAGAGGTATCTGTTCTGATGATAGCACGAGTCTCTCCAGTTGACACTTTGCAGCAAGTTCTACAACCAGAGCAGACAGATGTAGATTTCCATTTATGTTTAAAATGGGTATCTACTTTGCAATTCTCTGCTTTGATAGAAGCCTCAGCTGCTAACACTAACACTTGGTCTACACAAGTTAAGAAAATGAATCATGAACCTGATGCTAGATTTTGCCTACCTTGATATGGTATATTTAGGGTACCCTGAAAAGTGTTTATAAGCACCCCTACACTTATTTTGGCTTAAGCCAACAAAAAGGTACTTAACAAGCATACTTTTCAGGTTTTATTTGTTAGTGGTAAACAAGTATCTAGCCTATCCACCATAATCAAATGCAATCTGAAGTCCTTTGTCTCCATCAAAAGAATACAATTCCAGAAACAAACTGCTAAATAAACTGAACTACTGAGCCATCTGTGCTTCAGTTGTATCAGCATTTTTAGAGACAAACAAACCTGATACATGAGTTGTTCTGTAGAACAGTGATGAACCTACTGTTTCCTAGCTACAGCTTCTAGAAACGCGTGCTACAATCCCAGCTTCAGAGATGTGGCAAATATGTGCACTATTGAAAACAGTTGTTCTCCTAAACTAAATTCTTAATTTAAATTTGAGTGAGAAATTGTGGAAATCACTCACTATTTGCATTAGCAAGTGATGAAACAGGAATAAAAGGACCAGTTTTGCAGTTTCTCTTAGCTCTTATGAATTCCTATTTAGAAGTTCTGTCCAAAAGCACTCACCTCTCGGTTACACAACAGCTCAGAGTAATGGCAGCAACTAGTTCTGACAGAATAAGTTGTTTCAAACAAAGGTATTATTACTTCTAACAAAAGACACTCTGTCCAGAGTATACTCTAATTGCTTAATGTTACTGCGCTAAATATTCTGGATCATGAGCTAAGAAAGTGTCTGATCATTGACTGTTTAAGCTACCTCTGCTTAGAAAAATTGTTAGAATTTGGAATTAAAGTTAAAATGCTTTAGTTATAGAACCAGGGTTTGCCTATCAGACATGATACAGGGGACGCAACCAAAAATAAAACCATCTAACCACTAATTCTTAAGGAATCACAGCCAGATCTAATGACTGTATACCTTGATGTAAAACTAACGTTCACTTTAAAGAGACGTGTTAAGTACTGCATCCATTGAACACAGCGCAGTGTCCATTTTCACAGGCAACACTGAGCTGGCCTAGAAGGGTTTTTCCTCCCAAAGTGACTGGCCAGACTCCATGCTTAAACACTGCTGCATTTTGATCCAATTTGGATGATACCCACTTTAACAGTATACTAAGTAGAAAACATTCCAGCCCACATGGGTGCCAGGTGATTACTAAACAGCAGACATCAACCATACTTAAACCAGAAATCAGATGAGGTCTCTCTCAGTAATTCAGTACTATACCATCAGCAGACTGACAACAGATGATGCTATCAAAACAGAAAAAATTCCTACAAAATACCTGCTCATGTAGTTTCACATAAACTCAATGTTAACATTTCAGATCATCTAGTCACGAAATTCTGAAAGCAAGTTTGGACAGATAAAAATACACTGCATCATGCTTCACTTCCTTTGTGCCACTAAGTTTGTATTAGAGTAAAATACTAAGTTCAGGGATAAAGCAATCCAAGGGTTTAGTAATAGGATTCAGGCTATTTCCATCGTTAGATCATTGCTCCACAAGTTAACCAGCTGAACGAAGAAATAAAAGCCATTGTCGTCCAATCTGCACTTAGTTGCTATCTCTGAATTAAAGTATTTTCAGTTACTGTAAAAGCCCCAACATCAACATCTGTATTAAAATCCTTAGTACACACTGCCCAAAGAATGCACAGGAAGTAACTGTTTTCCTTCCAGGAGAACTGTAAATGCCAGCTATTGGGTTTCAGTTTCAATTGATGCCAGCTTGATACTTTGACTTCTGTGCGTCATATAAAAAATAACAATAATTAAAAAATAACCCCACATAATAATAACAGGAGTTCTCAAAGTTAAGGTTGTATTCATGAAGATAAGAGAGGATAAACAGGAAGATGAGTAAATCTTCCAAAGATTACTGCTATAGTTAAAAAAATACTGAATTTAAATGTTATAATTGGGGCTTAGCATCATAAGCATGACTTAGTTCTCTAGAGTCTGAACAAAGCATATGTCCAAGGCAAGATCAAACATTCTGTCAAACGCAAAGCAATGAAGCTTAGCTTCTAAATAAGTTTTCATATAAGATTAACAAGAATTGTTTTCCCATGCACACTGAGTTTACATTTTCTTTACACAGCAATGCATAAAAATATATGAGATATCAAAAGTAGTGTAGAAGTTTTGTGCCTTAATACAGATTTTTGTTGACATGCTGAAGCAGTTGATGATTGGAATCATGGAAAAACAAAACATGGAAGTAAAAAACTTCATCTGAAAAGCTATTTTTAAATGCACAAAATGCATGCTGCTTTCTAAGCAGTATATACATAAAAAACCATACACATTAACATCCACAGAATGGCTCTGTAAACCAAATATATACACTTGGAGTATTCAGCTTCGCTGTAATACTTCCATTAAAACTTCCCAATATTGATATAGGTTAATTTTTGTAGATGGTTTATTTATTTTCTTCAGATTTCACCAGGCATTACTATTGAAAATGCTTTACTAAATACAGTCTACTAGCTTGTCACAAGAATTGGACTAAAGACTGTATTTCATGTTATTCTCTAATTAAAGGAACATATTTTGAAATTAAATGTGTTTACTGTTGAATTACTATCTCCAAGATAAAATTAAGTAACAGCTAATTAATGCTTTATTACAGGCCAAATTGAAGTTTTTAAAACCATGCTAAATGTCCATCCCTTTAGACAAAGAAGAGCTAATACTATTATTGAAGTTATTGAAAAGTCAGCAATCCAATAAAAAGATTTTCCCAAATGCCTCACTTGGAAACAAAGGAACCTGCAAAATTTTTTATACAGGGCATACACAAAAATGCAGATCTCACCTCACAAGAACTCTCCTGATTCATCCTTTTAATATAAGAACTTGAAACCTCCTCCTCCCAACTGCATTGCCTGAATCAAGTATTGGAAGTGTCTTTGAACAAACAAAAATCCTTCTTAAACATTTATTGCCTATGGTATTTGCATTCACAGCATCATTAACAAAACAGTTTAGAAGAGATATGCTGATGGTAACTGTTTTATGGACAGCTCTCTATCTTGTCTCAAATGGCCTTCCAGCTCATCTTTCCTCCTTGAAGCTAATCACTAATTTATAGGCCACAAGTGTGTTAACAAGCAAGTTCATATATTACTGGAGTTTGGGGAAAGAAAGTACCAGTCATTCAACAATAATTATCAAGACTTGATCTTAGCTCATAAGAAACTTTGAGCACACAATTCTGTTTTATAAACTGACTCCATAATTAGATACACTTTAGAATATTCTTTGAACTTTGGCTGGAAGTATGTCAGGCAAATCTCCAGAATACCTTTCTAGTGATGCTTTGGTCTGTTCAGCCTATTAGCCACTGCACGCAATTACTCTATTTGATTTTCAAAGTGTAGCTGAAGGCTAAGTAAAGTGATTTCACCATTTCCCTTTTGGCTTGTAACCAGTGAGGAAGGCAGCAATGCATATAAGCAAAGACAAAAATCTAGACAATAGTCTAATTCTTGTTGCAGCAAGAAAGTTACAAAATTTTTTTTTTGCAGAAATGCAATAACCTGTGGCATATTATGTATCATCTGTACTGAACTACAGAATTACATTGCATACAAAAGACTAATAAAGACCATAAAAACAGGCAAAGTGCTAAAATGCACCAAAACCCAAGTCCCCCAAGCTACTTCAAAGACATTCATGCGCCTACGGCATTATGAGTTTACAACTCCATATTTTTCTTTCCTGTCCTACTCTCCCTTATCAGGATTTCAACTGCTTTCAGGATAGCATCAAGTTATTTGCTGTACAAAACACACCAAAAAAACAAAACACACACAGATACATTCCAGTCAGACTGAGAACTAAGAACTGTAACTTGTTCAATAGGACTTATTAATACTGATAGCTTTCCAAGTCAGAGCTACAGATCTTCACTTTGTGAGAGAGCACCACAGATAACAGTCGCTTAAACATTTAAAGGAAACCATTGTTTCCCTCCCCATCTCTGGCATGCGATTGCGAAATTTGCGATTGGTGGTCCCACTCAACATATGCTTTAGCATCAATATGCAGTAAAAAGAAAAGAGCCAATAGCATATTCAGCATCCAATAAAAATTTCAAACTCTTTTCAATATGAGCTGTGCTAATTTGTACCTATCCCTCCTCATAATGAGCTAAAGCAGAAAAACATCTAATTGTTCAAAACTGCTGAAACTGCAACTTGTAAGAAAAACAATTGTTTTATAAGACCAGTCGGTTATCAGCACTTATTAATTCCAGTTAATGCTTTTGTCCTAGTAACAGGAGATCTATCTACACGAATGACAACTGCCTCTTTCCACAGAATTCTGTTGGCTGGTAAATACAACACTCAAGGTGGAGCTTTTGCTGGGGCGGGGGAGAGAAATTAAGAATAACTTAATACAGACCTTCAACTTCGGAACTGTGCAAACTAGGTACTAAGAAATAACTGTTCACACTTTTGTCTGGACACATATTCAGAAGTTCAAACAAGCATAAACATAAAGCCATAAAAAAACCCGCTAAGAACACTCAGCTGGGATGCACATAAAGTGAATATGTAACTTAAGCAATACAATTTTATACAACCCCTGGCTTTCTGTATCTTTTCTAAATTTTCTTTTCTGACTTTTCATCTACACCTTTAACGTGCCTTTCAGTCTCAAAAATTCTTGGACTTGAGAATCCTGCATTTCCGAGTCTACTATGTTCTGCTTAAACTTGGGTAGAATATTTGACCTTCGAGTCCTGACACTTTAACAGCTAAGCACATGCTCCTTCAGAATAAGCATATAGAAGCTGTTCTGTCTATTGCAACCTGTCCAGGGGATTCCTTATCTATGCATTTTGACACTGCTGCAAGTTCTATTCATTCAGTATTTTTACTTATGTGGCCCTGCATGACTCACTGATTCCATGGCACTCAAGTCAAAAGGCAATGCATAACCTTCACAACTAACACAACTTTCCACATATTATTCTAAATAGAGAATACAAACCACTGCAGAACTGTTCTCTTGGACTTTTTGAAAGCTTAGCTCATCTTCCGTATGCCCTCCTGTTGAAATCAAAATTAACTGAATTGGAAGACAAGAGCTAGGCTTGAAAAACGAGGATTTAGTAAAGATAAAACTGATACAAGAGGGAAAACTGAGGTTAGAATAAGAGAGGGTGGGAAGAAAAGGAGCAGTACTAAAAGTAAATATTTTCCTCAAACCACTGAATTCTCTGCTTGTTATTCATAACCTATTCCTAACTTTGTACTGTCATACTTAGTAATGCATATGCTAAAGACCACAAACTCAGACAAATCAGGATATATTCCCAGCAGAGATAAAATTTGCTTTCAGTTTAGGGAATAGAATACATCAATAAAACTTTCAGCAAGAAAAATTTAAATTCGGTGTCTTATTAAAATCTGATTTTGATCACCCTCTATTTTTTGCAGCAAACACCAATTAGACACAGGACAAATCTGCATGATAAGAACAGCCCAAACAGAAACAAATAAGGAAGTTCTTAATTCTTTATTTAAGCATAAAAAAGTCAAACATGAGTCACATACTCAGGCAATCGCTTAAAGCTACCAAGAGTTTCAGAGCACAGAAGCCAACTGAATGAATAAAATGATCATAGGCCTGACATCAACATCTCAGAATGATACTGCTACATTTAGCAGTTGCACATTCACGATCAGCCTTATGAACTCCATTTACATTTCAGATGAAAATGGCTTCAGAATCAGTTATATCTGTACCCTTACAAAACAGACAGATTTGAGAATTCTGGGATGTTCATTCAGTCAGCAAGTCATACATTCACCACAATGCCAGGTTTACAGGTAAGTTTGTTACTCCATGCTGTTCCTATAAACTACTTAAAGGACTAATGCACAAACCAATAATATTTGTGAGCAATTCTTTGCCACATGTCCTCAGACTCTTTCAGATCAAATTGGTGAAATTAGCCATCCCGAAAAGCTTTTTTTCATCAACCTCATATGTCTTACTGTACCCACTACTAAAAAGTAGCTGCCATGCTGTGTTCTTCTGAAATTTTTTCTAGTACATTGACAGCATTTTAGTTAGGAGTAACTCTACCATGAATATGGAACCTGCTAACAGCAGGTTACAGTAGCAAGCAAATGTCTTGTTTTATAAAAGGAAGTTTTTGTTATCATGTTCAAATTTACAAATGTAAATTTAACACCAAGTTTAAGTAGAACTAAACAGTAAAACAAAGCTGTATCTTTAGCAATCACACTCCAGTACACTCGACAGTAATCAAGAGGAAAATAACAGAAGGCCTAGAATACTCCAGATAAAGAAAAACCCACATAGTACAAGTATTGGCATAACACTGAGGAGTTACAATACAGAGATATCCAAGAAGCTCCACAGGGAACAAACTCAGTCCAGCAGCTCACAGGTCAGTGCTAGCCCTGATGCTCTCTTGGACAAACTACTCAGGTATACTTACACTGCACTGTAACCCAGTCGGGCTTTCAGCCTCCATGTCACTTAAGAGCAAGAAAACTGTTTCTGAACCAGAGGCAATCCAGATATCCATGTAGCTGCAATAAGGTGGTGTACTTCAGCATTCAACACAGTGAGACAAGGTGAATTTCAATGTATCCATGTTACGGTTAATGTGTAACTCAAGTAATGCACTCACATATAATGACCATTTTAGTGTTCATTTTCATTTTGTTTGTTCCTGAAGAAGTCATTTCAACAGACCCTCAAGAGTTAAAAGCTATTTCCCCATTCTAATCACTCTTCTCATAGACATATTTAAGTCTCTTTCTCACAACACTTAGACCTTAACTACAGCCCTGACTGCTACCTCTTTTTAAGAAAGGTATTTCTAAACAATGTTTTTGTTTTAGACTTCCCAGTTCATTTTGCAGTAGTCAAGTTTTCCTCATATCTCAAGACATATATTCAACCATCATTATATCCCAAAGAATTGCAAGATGGTTTGTAGTATCACAATTTTGTGAAGGATGCTAGGTAGTTGCTGTTTTCCAGCTGAGTTATTGAAGGTCCTCTAAGGATTTAGTTTTGGTTGTTTGGTTTGTTACTTCAAAAACAAGGCTCCACACCAGAAATGCCTACTAGGCACACATAGCATATACATACTTTCTAAGAACATTCATTGCACAGCCTGCCATCACTTCAACCTCCCAGTCCCCTCAGCAGTAAAAATCTGGTGCTTTCAGTTTGGTTGACTGTCCTGTCTGCTTATAGTATTAAGTTAGTTGATTTACCAAACATAACTGTCAGCAGTGGTACATTTAGGAGGCAACCGTGTAGGGGATTACAGCAACTCACGATGTGAGGAATTCTCAGCTAAGCTATGGAAGATGAAATTACTCTAGAACAAACATTTATTGTAACCTGTTTCTTACAAATCCAAGTTTATCTTGCCAAAAACCTTGTGCCTAGTCACTGAATGGGGATTATACCTAGCCTGAGAAATCTACTGCCAACTGGAAACATACATGTACATGTTGATAGAGAAGTCTTTTTAAGCAATTGTACAGCTTATCTCACTCCACTGGGCAAGGAGGATAAAGAAAAAGAAAAAGAGCAAACACCATTCATGTTAAGAAGTTCTGTAGGCTTAATATACCCTGCTCTTCTTCTAACCAGTACTTTTTAACCCCCTGTTCCCTCCCTTGAAGGAAGCAAATTTCTCTAATCTGCGTGGGTCCTCCTCACCCATTTAACTGCACACTTGATTCATCCATTCCTATGAAAGCTTTAGCTTTCTTGTGGAATTTTAAAAATTTGAGTGGATGTACGTGGGAAGAGTGCAGAATTCCTTCAATTCCTGCAAAAACACCTCTGAAGCCAACATATGCTGGCTATATTGAAAAGGAAGACAAAGAAAGAAAACAGTAAAAAATACTTTTTAACCTAGTCATCATAAAAACAGATGACACCATACTTAACTGCAAGAGTAACACGCTCACTACAGTACAGTAGAAATTAGCATTTACCATAAAGAAAAAGTTGACACGATTACAAGTCGAGAAATGTAGAGACTAATAGGATGTTTCTTACAAAAAAGAAATGTCTTACAGGACTACTCAAACTGTACAAATAATCTTTCACATTTTTATCAAGTAGAAGCCTTCCAAATGCATAGACTGGCAGCACTAAGATCTCTTTTGCTAAGCAACAAAGCAGTATCATTTGGCTTTTGTCTGTTTCACTGCCACCCCTCAAAACTACTGTTTCTGTGAAAGATTCTTTCCAAACAAAGTATCTTTAGGAGAATGCAAGATCTCTTTACATGGAAATACATAAAATGCAAACGGAGACTCTTCCTTCTGCCTCTGTATCCTTTCTTTGCCCAAGAACTGTTGAAGTGGCAGAAACTTTCTCTACTTAAAAAGGATAAACCATGTCATTGAAGAGAAAGGTTTTCATATTACACTTTAAGTTTCACCTTAAACTTCAACAAAGTTTGATTCAAACAAGACTGTTTGAATCAAAGTCTTGAGAGCCTTTAAGCTACCTTTTTCTTGGTACCTATTAACCAAATCTGAGACAAAAAAAAAAAAAAAAGACGCTAATGACTCTAAAGACAAAACCTCCACAGCTTATTACACACAAGCCATGACTGATTATCAGAGTTCAACTCTTATAGCCTCACTGATGACATCCACTTATACTATTATTTTTGAAGTGCCCAGGGTCATCTAGTTAGCATTTCAAGCCCTGCTATTCAGATATGAAACAAAATCAGAGGTCAAACCCTTTATGTTGTAAACAGCAGCAAAACTGCAAGATTATAGTTAAAAGCTGTATTGTTTCCAATCAACTAATGAGGAAACAAGACTAGTTAGTTGATTGTTTCCAATCAACTAATGAGGAAACAAGACTAGAACAATAAACAAAACAAATGAAATTGGAAATCAAAAGTTTCAGGAAGGCAGACCAGAAAGCATTTTATGAAGATGCAGACTGTAAAATATGTAGGACTGCCTCCCACATTACAGGGAGAGGAAATTTCTACTTACTGCAAAGTTTATATAAGTAAAATTCCTGAACATTAAATCATACAGAAACGCAGTAGGGAGCAGAAGCCATATAACTGATAAGGAAGACAGTCAAAAGAGAACATGCAGCATGGAAAAGATACTTTTCTGAGAACTTTAAGTACCGAAGCACAATTTGCCCTCACATATTTCACTAATTTAGGAACCAAAAATGTGAAGTTCCAGCTGAGGCTCCTCCTACAGTCAGAGGATTTATAGAGTTCTCCTGCCCCTACTCAATGCACACTTCCTGTTGTGCAGTAAAACATAAGCTCATTCTTGTACTCTTTTCTTCCCTGAAGGTACCTCCTTCTACTTCATTTAGTTTCACAAAACCCACTAGTATCTACCTGTACCACTGTAAAAAAATTAGCCAAAAAATTAACAAACCATTAGGAAGAGGGTCACTCAAAACTTGCTCATTTAAGATTTGTTTCCACAGGAAACCAGGCTAAGAGTTTCCTGGCCCACAGTCTGTCAAGCAAACATAATGGACTGAAAAGAAAACATCAGATTTCTTGTGTTACTAGCAAGTAGGATACTTAACAGCTGATGATAGAAAGCATATTTGCAAATGGGGGAAAAGAATGAACAAGATTAGGTCACTAATAAGCAGAAGTTCTCATAGCTTATTCACCTTCTACATTAGAAGCAGATCTAAAATTTAAGACTGTTCAAGGATTGTAGGCTTCTTTTACTGTAATCATCTAACCACAGACAGTATCTCTCTTTTAAAGATTTCTACCTCATTAGTGCAGTTAGATGATGCCCTTCAGCCTCTTTACTATAGCATCCTCCAGGCTAGCTCAAGTCTCTTTCAGTAGCAGATGGAGCTAAGTATTTGACTTTGTGCTGAAGCGGATGAAGAGTATTCACATAAATCCATTTGCTACATGAGTTGCAGTACCACTCAGGAAGGGTGGAAATAGAAAGAAAAAAAAAAAAAAGCTTTGTAACTAGTACTGCAGTGATCTTGTAGATATAACTGACTCAAGAAGGCTACTGCCAAAGTTTTTGCCTCAGCAATAGATATACAAGGATCCATTAATTGCTACTGTACAGCGAGTTCTCTAGATATATATGGAATTCCTGTAAAAGCTGTAGCAAGAATCCAAATCTGCTGCTGGAACACTCTGGAGGCCACCAAAGCTGAGAAGAAATAAGACACATCAATGTAGTATCCAACTTTACTACATAGACATGGGTGTATGACCATTAACAAACGCTGAAGCAGGATAATTATATTATTCCCAGTTATTACCTCTAGCACTTTGCAGACAGAGTAGAGCACGTGAGTGCACAGCCACTTTGATGCAAAGTCCAGTAGCTTAGTTGAAACTGTCAGAGAAGACTATTCAAGTTAAGCTGTTGGACTTTGTATGAAAGCAGCTGGAGTACTTGTACACATCTCTTTTTCCCAAGAGCGCTACAAGTTTGGGTAACTTTCAACCAAAGTTGTCAACTAGAGTAGGAAAAGCTTAAGTCCTTGCAGCAAGATACGTCAGGACGTGTCAAGCTCCCAAAGACAATCTTTAACTTGTTCAAAGATCGAAGTAATTATAGCTTAATTACCTGTAAACCTCTGCTCTGATGTAACAGTTTCCAGACAATATTCCTGAGCAGTAAGGATTCATTGAAGCAGAATCTTGCCCTTATGCACAGGCACTTTTCTCACAAACCTCATCGACAACTGAAGACAAATGAGGACAGAATCCAGCCTCCAACTCCTACAATGTACCTGAAGACTTTTTCACCCATTATATAGGTGTCTACCGTTCCTGTAGCACTCGCACTAACTAGATATCAAAACGCTTCACAGAAGGTTAATGAATTAAGCCTCAGCACACCCGGTAGCTTAGCATCACCCTATTAAGGATGAGCCCTGAGGCACAGAGAGGAAGGATAACCAAACCGAGGCCACACATATGCATGTACATATAAGATCAGCGAGGTAGGGCTAGGATATTTGCTATCAATTCAGAATGTTTCACGTACTGACCTAAGACAACTTCAGCTGCATACATGAGGGTGGACTGTGGGGCCGGAGGGGAGCAGGGCGGCGGATGAGAAAAAGAGGAAGCACAGAAACCGAGAGGGCTGCGAGGAGGGGGAGGGGAAGCGCGCCCTACCGCCTGGACCCTCACCACCGCCCAAAGTTCACAACCAGTCTGCCCCAGGCACCCTCCAGCCCCATCCGGCCGACCCCCGAACGGAGGGCCCTGAAGGCTCCCAGCACATCCCTCCCTCCTCAGCCCACAGCACCGCCTCGCCCACCCCAGGCCCTCGCCGCCGCCTACCTTGGCCACATAGTCCTTCACCTCATCCAAGTCTCCATTTTTGAGGGCCCACATGAATTCCTTGTCAGACATCGCGACCGCCTAGCAGAGACGCGGGCGGGCGAGGCGGCGAGGGGCCGGCAGCGCCTCCACGGAGCGAGGGCGGCGGCGCGGAGGGCAGGAGCCCCTCCCCCGGCTGGCGGCCGCTCGCTGCCGGCGGGCGGGCGGTGGGGCGGGACGGAGCGGCGCCGCGGAGCGAGGCCGGACACAGGAGCAGCGGGGAGCACGAAAGAACCCGCCTGACTGCGGGGAAAAGCGGTTTACTTGCGCGCAGCGCTTCCGCTTCCGGTTGCCATTCAGCCCTCCTCCCCCGCCCCGTCCCCTAACCACCCCACCGAGACGCCCACACGGGAGCGGGGGGCGCATGCGCCGCCCGCAGGCTGCCGCCACATCCACTGTACGCATGCGCCCTCCGCAAGCGTCCCTCTGTTCCCGGAGATACTGTGCGGCGGGGGGGGGGGGCGAGAGGAATACGCATGCGCTCTAAGTCCCCGCGGCTTCGGCCCGTTGGCGACGTCTCCCCGGTTGCCCGGGGGTTGCCATGGTTCCGCGGCCTGCCCCGGGCCCCGCCGAGCGTCTGGCCAGCTCGCCGGCGGGGCCGCTCAGCCTGCCGCGGGCTGGGAGGTGCGCCCTTGGAACTCAGCCCTGGGCAACCCTGCGCTTACCTCACCCTGTGACCGGGACCCTGCGGACGATGTGCGTGGGGCGTTGTGTCTCTCTGCCGGGATGCTGCGGAATGGCGGGGGCGCAGCAGGCCGCGCTGGGCTCGGGAGGGCTGGGCCGGCGGGCCGCTGGCATCTGCCTAAACTGCCTGGGGAACCGCGTGTTTAAGTATCTGTTCCCACTGAGGAACTGAGTGTCTATATAGCTGTTCTGCAAAACCCGAGGCACTGAACATGGTGTGAATAATTATCATAATACTTTCAAAACATGAGCGGGGAGACATAAAAGGAAGTATGTGATAATTAATTAATATGTTGGCACTTGGTGGTTGAATCTGTTTTTTGAAACCACATGTTTTGCCTATGGAACATGCAGCTTGTTGCATGAATCATACTTGACTGCTAGCAGGCAGCCGCTCTTCCTAACCCCCACTGGCAAGCATCATCCTGAACACCCTTGGAGCTAGAGCTGCTCTGCTATGACTACCCAGTCTGGCAACAGAATGAAAATACACAGATAATGTTTAAGGGCAGCAATGCTCTTATTAATGAGAAGGAGAAGGCACTCCACCATACAGCCAAAGAAAATTTGTAAGGGGGGGGTGGAGGGGTAGTGCCATACAGATCGTGATTTTTCTATGTTTTCTTTGTATTTCTGAACCACAGAAATGTTAAATATGTGGGGCTTTGCAGATTCATCTCAGGGATTAAATGGTATTCGGTTGAAATAGCTAGAATGTTACTCTGAAGGAAATAAAAATCTATGACCTTTCAAGTTGTATTAATTACTGATTTCACTTACAAATTGAGAAGGTTTGGAACACATGATTTTGTCCTTGTTCCTTTTCCTAATGTTGTTGAAGAAAAGAAACCAAAAAACTGCGAAAGATAAATTGTCAAGTGCTGTTGCATTGTTTTGTAAATTCTCCCAGTACACACATAAACACGAATTTTTCAGTGCTTAATTTTACAGTCTGCAGAAAGGGTAAGCAAGTTTGGATTTTTTTAATAAGCTAAATCCAATTTCTTCCTCTTTTAGGAGGAGTAAATAATCCTGAGTTAATAAGTCTCGTGAAAACATATTTAAAATTCTGGATACTTCACAGAAACACAGAATGTTAGGGATTGGAAGGGACCTCGAAAGATCATCTAGTCCAATCCCCCTGCCGGATCAGGATTACCTAGACCATATCACACAGGAACGCGTCCAGGTGGGTTTTGAATGTCTCCAGAGAAGGAGATTCCACAACCTCTCTGGGCAGCCTGTTCCAGTGTTCGGTCACCCTCACCGTAAAGAAGTTTTTCCTCATATTTAAGTGGAACCTCCGGTGTTCCAGCTTGCACCCATTGCTCCTTGTCCTGTCAAGGGATGTCACTGAGAAGAGCCTGGCTCCATCCTCATGACACTTGCCCTTTACACATTTATAAACATTAATGAGGTCACCCCTCAGTCTCCTCTTCTCCAAGCTAAAGAGACCCAGCTCCCTCAGCCTCTCCTCATAAGGGAGATGTTCCACTCCCTTAATCATCTTCGTGGCTCTGCGCTGGACTCTCTCTAGCAGTTCCCTGTCCTTGAACTGAGGGGCCCAGAACTGGACACAATATTCCAGATGCGGCCTCACCAGGGCAGAGTAGAGGGGGAGGAGAACCTCTCTCGACCTGCTAACCACACCCCTTCTAATACACCCCAGGATGCCGTTGGCCTTCTTGGCCACAAGGGAACATTGCTGGCTCATGGTCATCCTGCTGTCCACTAGGACCCCCAGGTCCCTTTCCCCTACGCTGCTCTCCAACAGGTCTGTCCCCAACTTGTACTCATACGTGGGGTTGTTCTTGCCCAGATGCAGGACTCTACACTTGCCCTTGTTATATTTCATTAAATTTCTCCCCACCCAACTCTCTAGCCTGTCCAGGTCTCTCTGAATGGCTGTGCAGCCGCCTTCCGGTGTGTCAGCCACACCTCCCAGTTTTGTGTCATCAGCGAACTTGCTGACAGCGCACTCTATTCCCTCATCCAAGTCATTAATGAATATATTGAACAGAACTGGTCCCAGTATCGACCCTTGCGGGACTCCGCTAGACACAGGCCTCCAACTGGACTCTGTCCCATTGACCACCACTCTCTGGCTTCTTTCCTTCAGCCACTTCACAATCCACCTCACTACCCGATCATCCAGACCACACTTCCTCAGTTTAGCTGCGAGGATGCTGTGGGAGACCGTGTCAAACGCTTTACTGAAATCGAGACAGACCACATCCACAGCTTTACCATCATCTATCCACCGGGTAACATCCTCATAAAAGGCTATCAAGTTGGTTAAGCATGACTTCCCCTTGGTGAAGCCATGTTGAGTGCCCCTAATGATCCCCCTATCCTTGATGTGCCTAGAGACAGCACCAAGAACAAGTTGTTCCATCACCTTTCCGGGGATGAAGGTGAGGCTGACGGGTCTATAGTTACCCGGGTCCTCCTTCTTGCCCTTTCTGAAGACTGGAGTGACGTTTGCTTTCCTCCAGTCCTCAGGCACCTCTCCCGTTGCCCACGACTTAGCAAAGATGATGGAGAGTGGCCTAGCAATGACTTCCGCCAGCTCCCTCAGCACCCGCGGGTGCATCCCATCAGGGCCCATGGATTTATGGATGTCCAGATTGCTTAATTGGTCCCTGACCCAGCCCTCATCAACCAAGACAGATTCCTCCTCTATCCTGACTTCTTCTGAGGCCTCAGGGGTCCGGGGCTCCTCAGGACAGCCTCCAACAGTATAGACAGAGGCAAAGAAGGCATTCAGTAACTCTGCCTTCTTTTTATCCTCTGCCTCTAGAGCCCCCACCTCATTCATCAGTGGGCCTACATTGCCTCTAGTGTTGGCTTTACCTGCAATGTATTTGAAGAAGCCCTTTCTGTTGTCCTTGACCTCTCTTGCAAGGTTTAATTCCAAGGAGGCCTTAACTTTCCTAGTTGCCTCCCTACATCCTCTGACAACAGACTTATATTCCTCCCAAGTGGCCAGTCCCTCCTTCCATGATCTGTACACCCTCTTTTTCCACTTGAGTTTGCCCAGCAGTTCCCTGTTTAACCCTGCAGGTCTCCTGGTACCCTTCCTTGACTTCCTACCTGCTGGGATGCTCTGATCTTGAGCTCGGAAGAAGCAGTCCTTGAATGCTAACCAACTATCTTGGGCCCCCTTACCTTCTAGTACCCTGTCCCATGGGATTTCCCCTAGCAATTGCTTGAAAAGGCCAAAGTTGGCCCTCCTGAAGTCCAGGGTTGTGATTCTGCTAGCTATTCTGTTCCTGCCACATGAGATCCTGAACTCTATCATCTCATGGTCACTACAACCAAGGCTGCCCTCAACCTTCACCGCTTCAACCAGACCCTCCTTGTTAGTGAGGATAAGATCCAGCAGCGCTCCTCTCCTAGTTGGCTCATCCACCATTTGCATCAGAAAGTTATCATCAATGCACTGGAGGAACCTCCTGGACTGAGGATGGCTGGCTGAGTAGGCCTCCCAGCAAATATCAGGGTAGTTGAAATCCCCCATGACAACCAGGCCCTGTAATTGAGAGACTGCTCTCAGCTGCCTGTAGAAGGCCTCATCCCCCTCCTCATCCTGATCCGGTGGCCTGTAGTAGACACCCACAACAGTATCACCCCTGCCAGCCTGCCCCTTAATTCGCACCCACAAACTCTCAACTCGCTCCTGATCCGCCCCTGGACAGAACTCAATACATTCTAGCTGCTCACTCACATAAAGAGCAACTCCACCACCTCTCCTTAGTGGCCTGTCTTTCCTGAACAGGACATAGCCATCCATGACCACATTCCAGTCATGCGAGGCATCCCACCAAGTCTCTGTAATTGCCACTAGATCATAGCCCCCCGACCGAACACGGATTTCCAACTCCTCCTGTTTATTCCCCATGCTGCGTGCATTGGTGTACAGGCATTTCAGGGAGCGAGCTGAGCACACCGATTTCACCCCAGGGGGATGGGAGGCCTCCTGGTCTACCTCAACACTAGAGCGTTGCCCCAGTGGTGCAAGCCCAGCTACTACCCCATCCCCCTTCGAATCTAGTTTAAAGCTCTCCGAATGAGCCCTTCTAATTCCTGTCCCAGAACCCTTTTGCCCCTACGACATAAACCTTTCCCATGTATTACCGTCACGCCTGGTGTCTTATAAAACCAGCCATTATCAAAGATACTTACTTAGATATTTGAATATGCATCAAGGAGCCAGTTGTGACCACATTTTTTAAAACATTGCTGGACACTTCTGTTGCCATATTTGTACTCACTAGCCTGTGAATCCAGTCTTTCAATTTTATCAACAGTTCGCCTGTGTTATCCTTACTCCTATCTCATCACTGAAGCAGAAAAATCTTCACACTTCCCTGTTTGCCTTTAAGTTCTGTTACTTAAAGTACGTGGTTTAGTCAGACATTTCTCCCCTTCCACCTGATACATGTCTTTTCTAGTGGTACACTTATCGGCTAACTTAAGGCCTAAATTCTAAATGGCTTTTTTCTACTTAGTGACTAATACTGGATCTCTCAGGCATGCATCCAGAAATAAAAACCCATACCTGATACCATTTTCTAACTGTGGGATGCTGTCATATATGCCTTAAAAGCTGCATGTACTGTCTTAGCCCTCTTTCTTTTCCTTTTCCTTTTTTCAAGTTTAGTTCCAACTCCTAGAAAGCTATATGCATGTAAGAACTTTGGTTCTTAGACATATTAATCAGGAAAAAAGAGTGAAAGTAATGCAGTGAATATGCGTTTAGCAAAGGAATTTCTTAAACAGAATATTTTCTCTTGAAAGCACTGTAAAGTTACAGTTATTTTAAAAGAAATGCAGTACTAAACATAGAAAGTCTGTGAGACCTGTGTTTGATTATAATCCTCAAACTAGAAACTGCTTTTACACATCTCTACTCACCTTGTCTGTCTTGTACACAGTAGTGAAATCACTTTCTGTTTGTGGAAAGGATCTCCTCCAAAGCTCTAGGCAGGCTGCAAGTTCACTGGTTGGATAATTAGTTAATTGTTGAGAGAAAGTCGTAACGGTTAGCCGTAGAGTTTACATTGGCTTCTCAGATATAAACATTTACTTGATGACGTTCCCTACTTCAAAATAGTCATTGAGTCTAATCAGCAGAAGTTTCAACACAACATGCAAGTCATGCTCCAGAACAGTTACAGCATAAACGAGACCCCTAAACAAACTGACATTTGTATTTTGATAGAGGTGTAAGACAAACGTATCACGAGCAAGAACAAACATTATCGCTGTCAGCATAGCGTATCTTTGTATGTTGTCTATGGATCTGTGCTTCATTTTCTGATTAAAAACTGATTATTTCTATTCTGCATCCTCCAGAAAATTTGAGAAGCAGCACGAGATGCACTGAATGTCTGGAGGAGACAGGAAGTGATAAACAGTTAAGGTGCAGGAAGTCGGCTAGATCAATGAACTGTGCCTTCTCTAGCCCAGTTATTCCCATTGAGATGAAATTCATCTATCTATCTGGTTGGTGTTTTGAAGGCCTACATAACTGCTAAAGTGTTCCATAGACTCATCCTGCTCTGCTGACCAGAACTTCAATAAGTGAATCTCACTTACGGAATATAAACATCATTATTTTTTGCATATATCTTCATATATTTGCCATATATTTTTGCATATAAATGTAGTTTTGCATTTATCTGTTTCAACAAAGAAATCATAATTCATTGTTGTTTTCAGTTATACTTTACTATTATATAATACTTATGCTTATATAAATCATAAATGCAGTACACAAATAGCCTGGAATACAAGACAATCCAATGAATTTAGCTATTCAAATTTAAAAAAAGAACAACATTAAAACCTAAGAAAGAGACTTGAATACATATTAGTACCCTTGCAGGTTTTATTTAAAAACGCGTGTTTGATCTTATATTTACTGTGTTCTCTTTGTGTAATGCCAAACAATTCATACATGACAGCTGTTAGTTCAGCAACAATAGCCAAGCAGTAATATAAAATATCATTATATAGAACACATTCTGTTGAGGAGAAAATAATAAAGTTAACTGATAGCAGGCTAGATAAAGTTATGAAACTGACACAAAAGATCTGGGAATGACAGATGAAAATTGGACAATTGATCGGCTTTCTGTTTGTTAGTTGGTCATATTTGTACTATTTGTTGCAGTTTGTCTGCTGTGGAGATTACCAGAGAAGAAACACTAATATCTTCCCTTTACTTTTTGAATCCGGCAACAGTTTTACTTCATCTTAGCCAAAAATTTTTGAGTTTTGGTCCATGCATCTTAAACCTTACTATACAGGATATGAAAGACAAGTATCTCCTCTCTCCCTGAGTTCGTTCTTTAGCTGTGTGAATCCTTGGTGATATAGTTTAGTATTTGCTGAGATTACTGCAAATAAATTTCTTCCTAACCTTTAGAAAATCTGTGTAAATATTTGAAAAGTTTTTATATATATATATATATATATAGGGCCAGGCTTTGCTTTACCCGTCTGTGATATGAAGTGTCTGAAGGAAGAGGGAGTGGAAAGGAAAAAGAAATAAGAGTTATTTTTTCTCTCCTGTGGTCAAGCAGGATTGCACCCAGGGAAAACCAACAACTGTTGACTGTATTTGTTGTGGTTCTTGAAACAGCAGGAGAAGCAGACAAAGTCAGACATATAACTCCAGTTCTTTGGTATGTGTTCATGAATCCCAATGAGGCTGGACCTTGGAAGGTAGTGCAGTAACTTGGGTGCTGGCCTTTGGTAGTGAGAAAGGGCAGCATGCTGTGGAAATGCATCTTCCCGTGGAATGGAATTGCTTTTTCCTTGGACACTATTTAGTAAACACAATTGAGCAGTCAGTTTAGCAATTGCTAAGCAAGGGGCTGGCTCTGAAAACTGAAGCAAGGAGTGTATCAGTGTAGGCAAATACGGTGAGGAAGATCAGAAGTTTGGAGTTTTGATCCATAAATAATGAGGCTGGGCTTATTTGTTAACACAGAGTACAAATCTCCTTTTGGCTGTAGGCCTTCTCCTTTCGGTATCCTTTGTAGATGCCAAGAGGTTTTTATAGTTTTCTTTGTTTATTTCACATTTAAGTGCTGTACTTTCTCTTCTTTTATTTACAAGAGTATGGGTATAAGTCATTGTTACTGTGTCCACAACTAAAATGAACTAAAATCTTTGTGCCTTCACCCAAGAGAAGATACCTTTCTTCTATAACCTTATTTCTCTTTTCAGGAGCAATTCATAGGAAATGGAAGTTCAAGAAATTATCTCTTGATAATCTCAGTCATTTCTCTAAATTAAAGTCATAAAATCATAGAAAACCAGAATAATTTAGGTTGAGGGGAACCTCTGGAGGTCATCTGATCTAATCCGTGCTCAAAGCAGGGCTAACTTAGATGAGGTTGCTTAGGGCCTTTTCCAGTCAAGATCTGAATATGTTGAAGTGTGACAAAACCACAACTTTTTCTGGCAACTTGTTCCAATGTTTGACTGCTTTCACAAAACAAACAAACAAAAAATCCTTATATCTAAATCAAAATTTCCCTGTTGTAACTTTATATTTGTTACCTCTTATCCTATATCTATCTGTTCAAGAAGAGTTTGGCTCTGTCTTCTCTCTATATTCTCATGAGGTAGTTGATGACAGCAGTAATATCCCCCTTCCCTCACCTTATCCTTGTCATCTCAGGGCTGAACAAGCCAATTTCTTTCAGCTCTTTGTCATATGTCATGTGCTTAAGTCAGCTTATCATCTTGGTGGTCTTCCAATGCACTCACTCTGGTATGTCAATGTCTGTCTTACTCTGGGGAGCTGGAAACTGGAAGCAGTACTCCAGCTCCAGCCTCACAAGTGATGACTAGAAAGGATCACTCACTCATTACTGATTATTCCTTTGAAGACTGAAATTGCCTTCAAGCAAACCATTGCAATGAAGGGTTAAACACCAGAGAGCTCATGCTGGCATGAGTGACAACAGAGTCTCTGTTCCAAAGCAAGGCACTGTTCAGTATAGCTGAGCATCACAATCAGGAGAACTTAGCCCAAAGCTTTGCTGATGGTGCGAGAGTCTGAATAGGTTGCAGTTTGCTTTTTCACTACAGTATGGGCTTTGCACTGCTGACAAAGGTGAAATCTTCTGCTAGTAAGCAAATGAGAGTTGGGTGCATTAGGGACTGATACTAACAAAGAGGAAACATAAGCAACATCATTTTTCTCACAGTACGTGTTAAAGCAATAAACAATTGACTACTAAAAGTGATACCAATGTGATTTTCTAGTTAAATGAAAACAAATGGTTATTGAACTTGCTCAGCTGCATGGAGATAATTCTAAATTCTAATACTGTAGGTGAAATTCTAAGATTTTAGAAAAAGTTAGAAAAGTGAAATTGCTTGACTCTATAGAGGAGAATTGCAGGTACCAAAATTCTGCTTTTATTAGAAAGGACAGCCATTGAGAAAAAAATTACATCATCTCATGCATTTTTTTCTTAATTCAGAGAAGGCATCTGCGTGAAAATTACAGTTTGGAAAGTGAGTGTAAGTTGGTGCAACTTATATGTTGGTGAATGAACAACCGGAGAGGTTGGGTAATACCAGAAGTAGAACAAACAAACAAAACAATGTTTGAAAGATTCAAGATAAGCCAGAATAAAGCATTTCTCACTTAAACCTTTCTTTGCTGCCATTTGCATTTCCATCCAGATCAGTGCCTTGGCATAGCAGACAGTTGTGTGCAATCATCCAGTTTTTTATTTGGAGAATAGTCATAGGTCTGCTTTTAGTAGGAAACAGCTCTGTCTGAAAAACCTACGAAGATGCTGTGAAAACTTTTGAGTTTCTACACAGCAGAGAAAGCTGCCTCTGGAGCTTTTGCTTGTTAGATCTGCAATTTTCCACTCACAGACTGTGTATTTCAGCATGTGTTAGGGTTTCCTTACCCTTATTAAGCTGAGAATTTCCTGGGCCCCCCTTTTTTTCATGGTGGCAAGATTTTGCAACCAGGAGAGATGCTGACTGCTGGCTTCCAAATCTTGTTCATTTTGGAAGAGTCTTATCTATTTTTTTAGTGCTTTAAGCACTGTCTAAAACCTCCACTTTCAACCCAAATCACAAAATGAAACACCTTAGTTCAGCATCCCAAGTTACAAAATGAAACTTAAACATGAACATTTATATCACCCTCATAAAAACCCTGAAATGCGCTGTATTTCTGCCCTTTGAATGTTTTATGGAACAGTATTTATGGATCTAGCTGTGAGCAGTAGAAGCAAATGCAACTACCTGAGTATTGTACACAGATTTTACAGTGTATATAGTCTGTGTGTTTACTGTAAGCTATAATTGTTCTAGGAAGTACATAGCTTGCAATTACCAATAGATCTTCTTTAATCACAATTACAATTTTCAAGTTTAGAATGTCCAGATTAATCATACAGATTATATACAGGGAATTTATTGATTGAACATTTGAAAACACTAATAAAATATGTATGCAAATGTTCCATTCAGTACCGTAGTAAAATCTGGACCTTTGGTTCCACCCTCAGATGTACCATTTTAGACCAGTATGATCCTGGCTTTGTGCAGATTGTTTGCTGGTACACTGGTTATCCTGTGAGCATCAGAGGATAAAACAAAGACCTTTGATATAATATAACAAAATTCATCCAGTTATGTATACTTGTGCTGATTTAAACACTAATATTTTGAGGAATATTTTGTATATTGTAATGTGTTTAATAAACTGAGTGTCTGCTTATAAATCAAAGGACAAGGACAATAACTTACTTTTTTTTTAATGGGTTTTGAAGTTTTCACTAGTGATGTTTAACAAACGCAAGCAATAACAGTAACAGTCACGGTGCCACAGGGAGACACTGTTGTCCAAAGCGTCATTTCCTATGTCTTCATTTTCCCATCCATAATCTGATACTTTTCTACAATTGTGAAGAGCCTTGAGAATCTCAGATGAAGGATGCTATATCAGGGAAAAAATATTATAAATACATGGTTGATGGGGTTGTTTCTGACAACCATATGCCAAGATGCAGGATAAATAAGTGTGAGGAATCAATTATTATTGTTGCTACTTTTCTTTGGAGCAAAATTTAAAAAAAAAAAGAATTAGGATACTTTGTTGAAAGCTAGATTTCTTCACAAAAATGGACATATTCTGCTTTTGCAGACTGTGTCAAAAAATAAATATGTTTGGAAATGAATATAAGAAAGGCCTTAGCTGCACTGCAGATACTTGTTCCTGGTACAACACTGAAAAATTTTGGTTTTCTACATTAATAAAAATATTCTTCTTTCATGATAATTATCCATATTATTACATTATTTATATTGCAATCATGTCTCAAGTTGGGTCTTACTTGTAAAAATACAGACAGGATATATCAACTAAAACCGCTGTGCTAGAGATCTCTTCTCAGTGTTTTTCAGATACCCAGGTGACTTGGTGTTCAGTTTTAATCAGCAACCTTTTTCTGAGTTTAAAGCAACAACTTTTTTTTTAGCTTTGTCTTTTCATTCTTAACTTATTTCTTTATTTGTGTATTTTTCTCTTTCTCTTGTCCATTTGCTATTTAATACATGGACTATCCCTTCTTATTAACAGAGGCAGAACTGTGGTAATGTCCTTACCATAATCTATTTATGTAACAGTTTGGGCTAGGTTCTTCTTCTTTTGCAAAAGGGAATAGCTTCCTTGAGTGGGTGTACATCTCTTCTTGTTACATGGATTGTATGGATTGTGAATCATTTTGCTCTCAATTTGGTGAGGATCTCCAGTACAGTACAGTATGGAGCAGTGTTGTTTGCAATGCTGCCTGTTCCATCCTCCCAAGGTATGATTTGCTGATTCTCCGTGATGTTAGCAGGGGGTGGGAGGAATAAATGACATCCTAAATCTAAATAACTTAGAATTATATCTTTCACCTTAATAGTGCAGTTACTGAAGGCCCTGGCAAACCTGTAACATGCGTTATTCCGACATAGCGTGTGGGAGTACTGCGGAAGCCTTGCAATCATCTCAACAGGACAGCTAAGTAAAGTTCAGTGTATTCTGTCAGATTGCTTATGTCCTGTATATGTCACACTTCAGAAACATAGCTGCTAATGTTTGTGCTGGTAGGTACAGTGGCATAGTATACAGCCATCATTACTGTTAACAAACTGTAACTCTTCCATTACCCATATACCCTATACACACAAACATCTGCATTGATCTCTCTCACCCTAGGAGATGCTTTGCTGGAGCAGTGGAACCAGCTCAGGTGCCTCTGCACCATGCAACCCAGTGCCTCCCAAAGTGTCTACATTACCCTCGGTAATGGAAAAGACTGTGTATTGTAGACCCTCCTGATTCTGCCACTTACAGTTTATTTGTTCTTTTAATTAACTGTGCATGTGCTAATGAACACCTTTGTTTAATTTCTTAGCAGATTCATGAGGTTATGAAGTACCAAATAACACAGAAAAGGAGAGGGAGAGTCCTACACCCAGAATATTTCTGCAGCTATAGCTATTTATAAAGCTTTGTGCTTATCCACCATGAGTTTGCATAGCAACTTGTTATCCATGCTTCGTGCCATTCAACCACCATGCTCAGGAGCTCTGTCTCTATTCTTGTGAAGATACATATTCTGTTTCTGCCAAAGGGGATGGGATATAGAAGCAGTGTGTCAATACAGCCTATCTGGATAAATCGAGACATACTGACCACATGTTGTGTCTGTGTCATTCCATATCTGTCCTCTGTTTCTGATATGGTCTTTATTAACTTGCAGAATCACTAATAGCATCTTATTGAGTACTGGGAGTGTTTTCTCACAATTCCCATTTGAAATGCAATTGCAGATTACATTGTGTGAATGCTAATAATAAAGCTATAAAGCTTGTACTGTCCTATGCACAGAGCTGTGACATTTATTTCTTTCTCCATCCACCAGGTGTTACTCTCCAATTTCTCACTGCTGTGTGATGTGAAATTCAGGACTTTGCAGTGGAGGTGGTAATAAAAACAAGAGACAAACCGTGAATTTTCCTATGTCTTTATATTTCCTTGTTCCTTTCCATGGAAACTGATGAGTGCTTCGCCTGCTCTATTTTTTTTTTTTGAGGAATCTAAGGAAACTGAAGGATACATTGGTGTTTGTCTATGCATATGGTATAGACTTACTAAAACAGCAATGTCATGTATATAAAATGTATAGGGACACGGGAGCCAGAACAGACTTTTGTACAACCTTTCAGTTTACTTGTGTAGTCCCTATTCATAGTGATCAGAGGTAGATCATTCTTACTATAAATAAGCAAATCAGTATGAGCCACAGTTGCAGAAACAAGTTTGCACCATTACAGTAGCAATTAGACATTATTTTTTTGTTTATCTGTTCATATACAAATCCAGAACAGAAGGGTTCCCAGTTCTCAGTTTTCCCTACTTTTTGTGAAGTCAGTTCTGACATTGAAGCAGCTCTATGGAAGATGCAGGACTTATTTTTTAGTATCTGTTAAAGATGACATCAGCTGTTGTAGGAGGAAAAGGTTTGTCAGAAATCAACAAGTGTTAAAAGATTAGCAGATTCTCTTTTAACTAGTAACACATATTACGCGTGTCTTCCCTTTTTTATTTCCTATCCTTGTTGCAAGTATGTCTAAATTTACTGTATATCTTTTTACCTAATACTACTGAGGACTTATGTACTTAACTATCTCACAGTCCAGTAGATGGCAAGTACCTGTATAGATTTTGGCTAACCTGAATAAAATTATATTGCTGGTGAATGTGCTGTTTTTGACAGAGCTAAGAGACAGATATCACTAAGTATAGTTTTACAGATCTATACCAAATTAGGAATGTAGGAGATACAGTTAGATGTGAAGCTTAGTAATTGTTACCAAATTTTCAGTCATTTCTATTCACTCTGGGTATGGTATCTGATAAATCATAGCTATTTGCAAGTGAGTTATTTAACCAAAGCCACTGTAGCTTTTTTTTTTGGACAACTGAGCCTACCTTAATGTCAGTGTTGGTGGAATTATTTTAAATGCTTCCAAGAAAATGCTCTTCCAAGAAATATAGAAGTTCTGTCAGGGATGTCTATGCACTCAGCTGCAAATCAGGCAGAATGATGAGTGCACCAGGTAGTGAAGAAACATGGAAATATGGGAAAAAGAAACATGATCAAGGAAGTTCTCTAAAACATACTCTGTGCAATGCAAACTGCTACCTAACCCTTGAGTTTATAGTCCTACATAGGCTGCAAGGGAATATGAGCATGTATATTAGAGGGGAGAGGCATTTTGATCAGAAGTAGCACTTTTGGGGACAGAAAAAACCCGTGAGGCAAAGGAGGCACTGACAGCTGCAGGTCGGCTCTCCCACTGAGCAGTGTTACGTTTTTTGTGACAAAAAGTGGTTATCTGTGCACCCTTTGAGCTTAACTCATCTGTTCCCACTGAAGGAAGAGATGCCTTTGAGGAGCTCACCAAAACAGTGACAAGTGGGTGATTCAGAGAAATAGCTGCTGAACTATTTTGAGTATTTCAATATGATATTCTGCGTGTATTCCAAGGCTGGGACTGCATTTCTCATCCAGCCAAGAAAAACAGAGAAATAAAATTTTTTTTCCTCTCCTTGTTCTCTCCCCACCCCCTTGTATAATGAAAGCAACCTGGAAAAAATGCTTCAGATGGCAGCTGAAGATCCAGTAAACAAGAAAACTTTGGGTAGATTTGAACACTTGCTGAGTGAGAAGTATACTGTGACCAACTTCTGTTTGTATAGAATGTCCATATTTAACCTCACACGTGTTTTCTATCTAATAGAACTATTTGCTCACCATTACCTTCATATCAGTGCATGTGATCTGCCTTGAATATAACAGTTTTCAAGAGCACGCGTTTGCTTTCTGACATGAAAATTAGTGAATATTTAAATCTTCTTATGTGTCAGTCTGGTCACTCATTTCTCTTGCTGACAGCACGCTTAGAAAAACCGCCTCTTTGTGGCCATGAATTATGTCCTGCCTGACCTCTAGTGGTTATCTTCCTGAATTGAGTCTCCTGCTGCAAACGGAATGACCAAGTTCACTTCGTTCACTTGGCAATCAGGAAAGGGATGATCACAGATTTAAGACTACCTCAGATTTAAGAAGGTGCAACACAAAGAGAAACCAAGTGGGATTTCAGGACCAGATCTCAGTTAGGGTTGTTGCATGAAGGATGGCATGGTTAGCTGCACGTGGTTAGACTTTAAGCTCACTGCATGAGTTTAGGCATATCTTCTACACATCTGTGAGTTGAAATAATTCCTAGCCATCTTTATAAAGTTCTTTGAGATCTATGCATAAGTTTTTCATGAATTTAGGTAGACTTGATCTACCAGTGGTAAAGAGGTAGGGCACAAAAGAGATGCTATCCTGACCTGATGTCATAAAGCAACAACGATATCTTCTGGATCTATGTAAGGGTGTGTGTACTCTCAGTGCGTTGTTCTGTATGTATTCATTTGTATACCAGTGCCTATATACTCAAAGGTTATCTCTATTGCTTGTAAAATCAAATGAAGACATCATTGTAGTTATGTATCTTACCTCTTTGCAGGTAATTATGAAGCATGCCTATATGCATGCATACATGTAGATTATGCAGATATATATGTGTGTGTACATATTTCTGCATGCTGAATCTGCATGCAGATTTCTGTATGCTGTAATCTTATTTCAGTGGGTGCAAAATCAGTCTGATGTCCCCAAACCTGTTTTTCCTTTGAGCATTAGTCATGTTCCTATTCTGTGCATTTAAACATTTCATAACTGTCTGCTTACTTAACAATTGCTATAACAAACTATGAATGAAGTATAAATAATTCATTATAGCCAGAACAGACATGGAAATAACCAACAGTTACCTGAGAAATGAATGGGCATGTATTCACACTGTTGTTCCAGTGACTTGTAGCTCAGCAGATCGGCTACACCAAGTTCCCAGAAGTGGCTGTAGTAGTCCATCCAGAATCTTTTTGGCTACATTTGCTATGCTAATAGAAAAACAATCTTGCTGTTAAATGTGCATCTACTTCTAAAAAATGATCTACTATATATAGTTTTTCTTCTAGAAGAATAAATGTGGCTTTAGAATGTTTAATGTCAGTGCATATGCCAATTTCTCTTGGTAATGATTTTAATGTAAGCAGTTCTGCTCAAAATGTTGACATTACAGGTTTTTTTTAGCCTGATATTAATGTTTCCTGTCTGTTTTACAGATACTAAAATTGATAGGAGAAGCTTTCCTGTATTGGGGAAGGGGTTTCTTGTTAAAAGACCCACCAGACTGGGTAGTAATATAAAATCTCAGTGCACTAATATCTGAACACCTGAGAGGGAAATAAGGTTTTCTATGCAAGTGGCAAGAGCAAACAGGAGGAAGTGTGGGAATGTACTCTGAGCAACAGTAAACAGATTTTTTTTTCTTTTCTCTGGAGCCTGTCACTGTTGTACCTAACTACTGCTTTAATAGATTAAATTTTAAATTAAATTTGCTGTTGTTGCACTTTGTGCGGTCAATGAACCAGCCATGGTATTTGAAGCATTAACTTAGTAAACTGCAAGTTTGGAGCTGAACTGAAATTCCTGTGTAATACTCCACACTACCATCAGCGAATAACTGTTCCATTTGCTTATGATTAGGGGAATTTTACTGTGTGATCCTCTGACATAGAAGTGAGAGCATTAACTACTATTTCAAGTCAATATTATAGAATATCAAGAGAATAGAATCTGAAGTAAACGTCTATTTAATAAACAATATTAGTGGATTAATCATGAGATTGGAGTCAAGAAACTTCTGTAATCCATTGGCAGTTTTGATATTATCTAATTTTACAGCTTTGGGCTAGTAATTTTAAACATATTCTGTCAAGGAATTATGTAATTTAAGTGTATAGTGTCTGCAGAGTTTTGACCATGATAAGTAGGCTTTACCTGCTGAAGATCATTGTTAATGAAAGTAGATTAAGATTGCAAGGTCAAGCACTTCTAAATTAGTATATACCAGACTGATCATTGTTGACTTTACCATTATTAACCAGTGGCTAAAATGTAGCAAAATTAAGAGGAATTTGAATGATGGGAGGCAGCCTTAATTAAAATCACCATTCACAGCTCCTCTGAGAAAAAGAATTAGATACAGGAAATTAGTAAACTCAGTTTTAGCCTTGCTAGCAGAGATGGGTATCCAAACAGTTGGGTTTGAAGGTACTGTAGATTCACAGAATCACAGAATCACAGAAACACAGAATGTTAGGGATTGGAAGGGACCTCGAAAGATCATCTAGTCCAATCCCCCTGCCGGAGCAGGATTGCCTAGACCATATCACACAGGAACACGTCCAGGCGGGTTTTGAATGTCTCCAGAGAAGGAGATTCCACAACCTCTCTGGGCAGCCTGTTCCAGTGTTCGGTCACCCTCACCGTAAAGAAGTTTTTCCTCATATTTAAGTGGAACTTCCTGTGTTCCAACTTGCACCCATTGCCCCTTGTCCTGTCAATGGATGTCACTGAGAAGAGCCTGGCTCCATCCTCATGACACTTGCCCTTTACATATTTATAAACATTAATGAGGTCACCCCTCAGTCTCCTCTTCTGCAAGCTAAAGAGACCCAGCTCCCTCAGCCTCTCCTCATAAGGGAGATGTTCCACTCCCTTAATCATCTTCGTGGCTCTGCGCTGGACTCTCTCTAGCAGTTCCCTGTCCTTCTTAAACTGAGGGGCCCAGAACTGGACACAATACTCCAGATGCGGCCTCACCAGGGCAGAGTAGAGGGGGAGGAGAACCTCTCTTGACCTGCTAACCACACCCCTTCTAATACACCCCAGGATGCCATTGGCCTTCTTGGCCACAAGGGCACGCTGCTGGCTCATGGTCATCCTGCTGTCCACTAGGACCCCCAGGTCCCTTTCCCCTACGCTGCTCTCCAACAGGTCTGTCCCCAACTTGTACTGGTACATGGGGTTGTTCTTGCCCAGGTGCAGGACTCTACACTTGCCCTTGTTATATTTCATTAAATTTCTCCCCGCCCAACTCTCCAGCCTGTCCAGGTCTCTCTGAATGGCTGCGCAGCCTTCCGGTGTGTCAGCCACACCTCCCAGTTTTGTGTCATCAGCGAACTTGCTGACAGCGCACTCTAATCCCTCATCCAAGTCATTAATGAATATATTGAACAGAACTGGTCCCAGTACCGAACCTTGCGGGACTCCGCTAGACACAGGCCTCCAACTGGACTCTGTCCCATTGACCACCACTCTCTGGCTTCTTTCCTTCAGCCACTTCACAATCCACCTCACTACCCGATCATCCAGACCACACTTCCTCAGTTTAGCTGCGAGGATGCTGTGGGAGACCGTGTCAAACGCTTTACTGAAATCGAGACAGACCACATCCACAGCTTTACCATCATCTATCCACCGGGTTACGTCCTCATAAAAGGCTATCAAGTTGGTTAAGCATGACTTCCCCTTGGTGAAGCCATGCTGAGTGCCCCTAATGAATCCCCTATCCTTGATGTGCCTAGAGACAGCACCAAGAACAAGTTGTTCCATCACCCTTCCGGGGATGGAGGTGAGGCTGACGGGTCTATAGTTACCCGGGTCCTCCTTCTTGCCCTTTTTGAAGACTGGAGTGACATTCGCTTTCCTCCAGTCCTCAGGCACCTCTCCCGTTGCCCACGACTTAGCAAAGATGATGGAGAGTGGCCTAGCAATGACTTCCGCCAGCTCCCTCAGCACCCGCGGGTGCATCCCATCAGGGCCCATGGATTTAATCTAAGAACTGGATTTAATCTGCACTGATGTTTTGAAATGATTGCTTATTTTACTAGTAAACTTCAAATAAAACATATTATTCCCTGCCAATGATTCATTATGTATCTAAAAAGATACAGGGCACTTAATTTGGGAGTCATATATTTTTCACTGCTGTCCTTAATGAAGCAATTCCAATTGAAGGAAACAGAAAGAATTAATTTATAGATGTCAGTGCAGCACCTGTAATGGAACGCAGATGGCGGGTTTGTGTTGGTATCCTGCCAGTAAACTGCCTGTGCCTTCTTCAAATAGACAGTCAGTATTGCCTTTTTGTCAGAGTGGATGGAGGCAGCAGTTAGCTCGTGCTTCCATCCTTAGCGCAATGTGAGAGTGTTAATTTTGGAGGAGCCATCACTGGGAGGAGAGCTTGAAGATATTTTTGGGGAGTGGCATAGTGATTTTGTACCTTTTTAATGAGATTATATTAGACTGAGCTCAGCTGGAAGCTGTTCTGCATCGGGCTGGGGAGATGAGGGAAGAGAGGGATGGTGCAGCATCCTGTCTGAACCTCAGCAAGAAAGATCCAACACCAAATGGCTTAATAAGAGAACTGCTTTAATAAGATAGAATAATAATAAGAATATAGATAAGCGAGTAAATCTTATGTCCCTTCAGATGCTGGGCACACTACATTTGCAGAGCATCGGTTGGAGCCTGGATAGATTTTCCCACAGCGCACTGCACAGAGCAGAACAGAGCACAGCAGGTCCTGTCTGTGGAGAGAAGCTCTCCCTTTGGTCGTTCGAGATAAGGTATAATTTCCTTACAAGAAAACAACTCTGTTACTACAGGATGTTCTCATGAGAACTTCTTGCTGCACTTTTAGGTAAAGGCAAGGCCAGGCAGGTGGTGCCAGCACCGGTACCAAGTGGGAGCTGCCTGCGGGCTTCTCAGTTGCAATGATCTGGCCAAAGTTACCCTGTGGCCAAGGACCTTCTGCAGCAGAAGACAGGCCTGAGAGCCGCGCTGGACATGAAGCACAGTGCAGCACAGGCTTGTGCCTACTCAGGTTAGCTGTCATGTGGATCACTGACTCCTAAACATGCAGTGGTTTATTGGTCAGGATTGATACAGAAGAGGGGAAAAAAAATAGGTTGAATCTCTCAGTGCCATACCTTCCTTTCTAACTTCCATCCCTCAGCAGGGACACAGGCAAATTAACATTTTTTTTTTCAGAGTTTTGCTAGCACAAGGACTGAGTAACCAAACCCAAAGGCCCAAAGGATTCTCATTTCTTTCCCTGTTTTTCTCCTGGCATTCCAGTAAGCAATTTTTCATTTGCTTCACATAAAAATGCACATTTTTTCCTGTTGCCTGGCTTTGCTTTATTAGGATTTTCTATGTAAACTCTGTCTAAAATGTGTTCTCCTGACTGAGAATTGCCTGAGCCTCTCAGATGCCGGAGACAGTGTTGGGATTTGTAGAAATGATGCATCTGCATTAAGCCCTTGAGATCTGACAAGCTGTAGGATTTTCATGCAGTGTTTTGTACACAGTTTTAGTATTTTTTATTTTCAGATCAGAAGCTAAGATTTCACTCCATGCATTACAAATAAACTCTAACAAATCTTCAGGTGTAAGATTTTGAGTGGATAAAACATTTAAAATTTTCTGTGTAATATTCTGATGTCCAAGGAATCAATTATGCTGAAAAATTAAGTGAAAAAGTAACATCAGACATTTAAAAAAGTCTATTAATATAGTGCTAGGTTATCAAATAAACTGTGTACAAATTTGACAGTCGAACATCTCCAAGCTGTTAAGGGATGCAACATCCCTCCCTCAGTTTCCACTATTTCAAGGTAATGTTTCAGTTCTTACTATAGAAATGGAAGGAGGTGAAATAGCCAGCAGTGACAAGGTACATTATGAAATCCACAATAATGGGCAAATTTTTGTTAAAAGGCAGACTTCTACTCTCTAGAAAAATGCATATTCGCTGTCAGGTTCAAAAAGAGGACTGTTGTGCACTAAGGGACCAGATTCACTAAAACTAGCTGGGGAAGGTGAAAATAACACCTTGTGTTGTCACTGTCACTTCTTGTGGATTGCAAAGGATTGACATGCAGAGTGGGTATGAAGGGTTATCGACACCACAGTTTGTTTTGTCCCAAGAGCAGGAGTGATGAGTACATCTACACATCTCTCAAGTCTCGGCCTCTCTGCATAAGCTTCATTCATCTGGCTCTTCCTTCACTCCTCCCCACAGCAAGGGCTCACGTCTTCCGTATTGACAAGGCTTGTCTTTGAGATATCAACCCGATCCTCCTATCAAGGGCAACCATGAAGGAGAGGCCTGTGAGGTCCTGGGCTGAGGTCACAAAATGGAAAAGAAACAGAGACACCATGTTGCTGCCAAGGAGCTGGTTATGGGTCGGACCAGGAATGTGACATTGTCCCACTGAGTGACACAATCCGCAGCTGCAGCCCAGAGCTCTGGCTTTTCCCAGCTGCATGACCTGAAGCACCAGAAATGCCTCTCGCCTGATGGGAAGAGGCAGAGCTCTCTCTCGTGCCTCAGAAAAAGAAATCTGAGAGGGCTGTGCGTGCTCAGCAGCAGAATGGCAGAATGGATTTACTGAACCTGTTTTCTAGCATGAATTTGCTTAACATAAGCATTTGTTTGTGTTTCCCAACCGAGATCTCATTTTAGATGTCCTCAGAATCTGAAAGGATTCACATCTTGCTTCTGGACTGTGGTTGGAACCATCTCTAGTCTCTATAGGTCTTTAATCTGTGGGGATTTTTTCCCCAAGGGTTATAGCTATGTGCCATGATAGCTGTTAAAGTTCAACATAGAAAACATAGCTCAGTTTATAAATAAGAAGAACTGTGAAGAGGGTATAAAACATATAATGCTATTTTGTGAATAAATTTTTCATTTAATACAACATTTTATATACTGACTAGCTTCCTTTGATCTATATTTATTATCTGCCACTTGCCTTGACATGAGAAATGTAACTACTTTCATAAATGGATTTGAAAGGTTACCTAGTTTCATGGTAGCTTCTCTAAGTTACCATTACGTACTTTGCTGAAATGTTATTTGGTAACTTTCTGAAGGAATAATTCAGTGCTCTGGGGTAGTGATAGCTCTCTCTTTTTCACTCTATGGATATACAAGAGAGGACATGTGAGAGGCAGGAACTGTTTAACTTTCCTGCACAGATGATCATTAAAACAGTCCAGTACTTTCTTGACTGGCATGTGGAGGTCACTCATTTAAACCCCTTCTTCAGACCTTTAAAAAACACCCTAATTCATTTTTTTCTTAAATTTGAAGTGATCCATGACATTTAGTTTCATCCTGAGCTGAATTTCTCAAACAAAAGATAACCTTACATGCCTGCAGATTTGCTTATTACATGCTATAATTCAGGGGGTTTAAAAATAGCAATCTTTTTTACTTACATATGTTCCTTTATACTGGATCATTAGCTCAGCAGCAGAGTTTGTTGTGTCTGATACTATAGAGTGATTCAGTGAAGATTTTTCAGTCTCCATATCTATATTTGTTAACAGAACCAGCTACCACAGAGGGCTCACACCAGAGATGACAAGGTCTTGTAGGGCCAGCGCTGAGCTGAGGAAGGGAAAGCCAGCTAAAGGTTGGGATTAGGGATTCTTCCATGGGATTCTTCCTCACTGTACCTAGTGAGGACTTTCCCGTTGACTCCAGCAGCTGCAGACTCATGCTGTATGACCAGAACTGAAGGCCCATGTATCGATGGTAGTCTTGCATGCAACTTGGGATGAAACAACTTGAGAAGATTCCGTATGCAGGATGTGACCCTAGTTACATCTTGATGTATCCAGAGACTTGCACCTGTCAATTTATTTATAAGAGAGCACTCTTGCTCCCTAAGTGCCGTTACTCCTTCTGCCTACTCCCTGTCAGGAGGTAGAGGGCTGGGAAAAGTAAGGTACTTATCTGGGGAAACAGTCCAAAAAAGCAACGCTTTCAGGCACTTTCTGTACTTCTGTTTCAGCCAAAGACACACTGTGCTCTTGCTACCTGTTAACAAAGGACTGTCCTGTTTTTCACTATTGCAAATGGCATTCTCTAATGTTGACCCACCATTCATCTTATGCAAATAATTAATATTTTTTAAATATATGTATATATTTTGCAACTTTTGGCAGAACAATTTATTCTTCACTCTGGTTTCTTGGGTCTCTTTGTCTTTCTCCCTCTTCACTAACAGCTCTTGTACAATCACTGGCTAAAACACCTGTCTCTATTAATAACAGTTAGATGTGCAGATTTATAGTGCATCAGCTGTACACTGTTTTATGATACCTGCTTTATGTTTGAATCATCTATCATCTCAAGACAAAGGACTGAAGCAGGACAAAATAAAAATATAAGTACCATTCTAAGCACTGCAACTTAAATAATCCCTTTTCAAAAATGCTGAAGGAGATTGGCAAGGATATGGCAATTAAAAATAAGTTCATTATTCATCATAATAGAGTGAGCTGGGATGGGGAAGAAGCTGCCTTGTGTGGATGTATTCATATATAACAGGGAGGAGAGGAAGCCAGACTTCTTAAATTGAAAACAAGCCATTTGTTTCTGGAGGGGTCAAGCGGAGAAAAAGGTTCAAATTTTGGACATTCAAGTTTTTGGAGTGAATGTATTGTAGGCATTTCATATATTTTTTTTACCACTTCTCTACATTATCTTTACAGTAGTAAGGTTATTTTCGCTAGTCTTTTGTTTTGTTTGTCTACAGTGTATCTTGGAAGGCTACTTACTTGACCATTTCTTTATGCGATGCCCAGTATTTATATGCGAGGAGAAAGGACTGCACTCTAGTGGGGTGATAAGTTACTGCAGCTTAAAGGGCGGCAATAACGGGGCCTTTGTCAGACCTTGGCTGTGCTTGGATTAACTGACAAAAATATTTGCCTTTGAAATGTAAAGTTCAGACCAGCTGGAAAACATGTCAAAGTGCCAGTTCAGGAGGGGAAATAAGCGCGTCCTTCACCACACGTTCTTTCTTCTGTTATTTTAAGATCTTTCTTCAGCCTTGCTTTACGGGCAAGGGAGTTGAAATCTTCTGCTGAATCAGGGTCTGTATGTGAAAGGTAAAGTTATGATATGAATATGGAGGAAGGTAGTTTAAAAACAGGAGGAAAAGCTAACAAAATCCTTTTGTTACTGCTATATTGCTAACTGTCATACAAAGCCCTTTTTCCTAAGAACAGTGAACATGCAGCTCCCGAAGAGCAAATCTGATGACAAGGAGTCACAGGTTTCCATTGTATTTGCCTGAAAGAGTAGCAATTTAGACCCAAGTGAACAATTTACAGCAAACAATTTATCATCTGATGAGTTTGGTGTCTTTCTTAGATCATGAAACATCCATGAGCAAATTGTAGCTTCCTTACATGTACCCATTTTTTCGGTTTGATGAGTGCATTTTTTAATTTTTCTCTTTTGAGCTTGTGATTGACAGAAACGCTTTAAATACAGACTGTGTTGTAATTGGCCACATAAGTCAGACATTTTTCTTTTCTGACTCTTCGGGATACTTTCTCCCCTCCATTGTCTCATTCTAAATGTGATGGGGACGGTCAGTGGGGGCCTAGAGCTTTGGGATTTCTCCCCTGCAATTCCTCTACCTTTTTCAACTAAATAGACTAAATGTGAATATTGATGTATATGTGTGAAGAAAACATGAAAGAAACATGAAGAGAAATTATATGGGTAGGAAAATTGCCAGAGGGATGAGTGAGACAATGGTTGAGAGAAGGCTGATTTGAGTTTCTGGGTATCCTATCCTCCTCCTTGGTAGGTTATATTTAATTGTCCTGCTTTGAAGATATCTTTTCTGTCTGTCAGTCTCTCTCTTTCCGCCCCCCACGCCCCCACCCCAGTCATTGATGCCAGTAAACTGGCTGCCTAAAGTCCTTTTCTAACACAAAACCAAGAAGAGACACAAACATTACTGAAGCGAATTTCATTAAAACTATGAATGAACATCAGTGGATATTTTTCTTTCTCTCATTTATTCAGTTCTTCTGGTAACATAAAAGAGCTGCATACGTGTGACAGCCAGGGAAGGCATGGAAAGATGCTAGCTTATTAAAAGCTTTTTGTGTAAAAAGATATTCCATCATAGCACTAGCAAGCTCCTGTTACAGTTTTCTGTGTAAGCAAGCTAATCCTTGGAGACAGAATGATGAAGCTTTTCTACAAAAGGAGAAATCACCAGCTAGGGAAACAAGAAAAGGAACAGAAGGAAAGGAAAGCAAGAATGTTATTATGCCAGATGCTCACTTGCAGCTGACTGATTATACAGAGTCATACTAATGCAATGTAGCAACTTGTCCAGCTGGGTATGTGCCTGCCTAATACGACAGTGTTACTGTTAACAGGAAAGAGGTCCTGGGCCTGAGGGTTCAAATAAGGATTCAGAAATCTAGGGCTCAGCCCCTAGTTCCGCTGAGACACCAGTGCTCTTTTAGACAAGTCTTTTATCATCCCATGTTTGTCTTCTCCATGTGTAAAATGGGTGTCTATCCCTCTTACTTATTTTCTGTCATACCTATATTGTCTGCGGTCCTCATGGGTAGAAACTATTTCTAGCACAAGCTGGTCCTGTTAACAGTCAGAATTGCGGGTAAAGTTAATTACTTAGTAGCACACATCAGGCCTTGTATTCAAAGCCTGGCTGTCAGCAGTGCAGCTGAAAAACACCCTTAGCCACCTTCAATTCAGGAAGGGCACAGCCTTCCCCATCCTACTGCCTCTGGCTTCTCACCATCACCTGGTTCTGTATGGGATCATGTTCATCTCCTACCCTCAAATCAGATCTAGCCTTCACTCCCCAGTACACACTGTGAGTTTTTCAGCAAGCAGAGATCCTGGCACTCATTGTCCATCTGGGGCAATAAAAATAACTCATACGGTGATCAAGCTCTCTTCTAAAAGTCGTATAATATTTACCTAGAATAAAATGTTTTCAAGAAAAGTGTATCACAAAGCCAGTAAACCCTAAATGTGTGCGTACTTGCTCTTTTTCCTAAGTCTTAACATTTCCTCGATCCAAGAAGGCTGAATATCCTTAGGGTCCCTCCACAGACTCTGCCTGTCGGCCTGGTGGCAATTCTGGTAATTGACCTTCCTTCTCTTCTCCGGAAGTGCTTTAAACCATGTTACAGTTCTTTTGATCTGCAGCCTGCTGACTTTTTTAGGAGAGTGATTGCTATCTGCTGGAGCCAGGATGCTTGAAGCTAACAGCCTGCTTGCCACATTCTCACTGGAGACTGTGCTGTGTGTCTCCTGTCTCCTCTAGATATGTGGTGTAGCTTTTATGCATCCATTCCCAAAACTCCAAATCAGTTTTTAATTAGTAAGTTCCTGTAAGGCACAGTGACACCTCACTATAAGTATACAGTGACTAACCACCTGGGTGATATTCCTACTGTATCCTGCAATATTTATGCTATGACTGCATATACGTAGTCCTATATTATTACCCAGAAGTTCCATATATGAGATTATAAGGATGTGAGAAATGTCCTACTAACTCAGACTAATGATCCATCAAGCCCAGTGTTGTGTTTCAGACAGTGGCGCTAGGAGATGTTGTTTGGGGAGTGTGTGTCAGTCTTGATGCTTTCTTCAGTATGTTCCCCACATACTCCACCCATCCACGATTACGGTAGTAGGGTTGTTAGAGGTATCTGCTTAGAGACTTATTGTTCATGACTTTTTCTAACCATTTTTTAACCTGCTGATACACTATCTACATCCACAAATTCCTTTGATGATAAATTCCGGAAGTTCATTACCCTCTGTGTTAAGAATTACTTTATTTTATCCATTTTAAAATAAATTTCTGAATAGTTTTAATGGGTATGTAGTAATGTGGTATGGCGAATAGCAGCTCTTCGTTCACTTTATCCACTGCTTTAATTATTTTGTAAATCTTTATCTCACTTTCCATCATCCTTTTCTTGTCTGAATTGAAGACTTAGAGCATTTTTAGTGTCTTCTCATAAAGTAGCTGCTCCATCACCATAATCATCTAGCTTCTCTCCTCTGTACCTTCTTTAACTCTACTACATTCTTCTTGAATTGCAGGGACCAGAACCTCACACAGGACTCAAGATGTGGGCAAACAAATGTTTTAAACAGCAACAAAATAATGCCCTTTGTCTTGTTCTCAATACCTTTCCAAATGATGTCAAACATTTTTTGGCTTTGTTGACAGCTGCTGCATATTGAATTGATAGTCTCAGATGTTTCTGGGATCTTTTTGGTGAACTATGTCTGGCAGCTCTGAGTCTGGTATCATGTAACCATGGTTCATGTTATTCTTTTCCTAGGTTCATGGCCTTACATTTGTTGCAAAACACATGTCTACACTCCTTGAAAACGTTTTTCTACACTGTCACTCTATTTTGTGACGTTCTTTTGGAGTTCTGCACTATTGTTGTGTCATTTGACTGCTTGTGAATCTCTCAAACCAACATACAGCATCTCCATCAGAAAGAAGCGTGTTCCCCAGGTGCATACAAAACAGTGTTTTCTTACTGGCCGCAGAAATGCAAAAGCAGATAGGAAGGCACATATGCCGTGTCTTTTCAAGACCATGCTTTTGTGCAGGGCTTCAGAAACATGGCCTCAGCAGTTTGATTTAACACACCTGCTAGAAAATTCAGCACAAAAGCAAGTACACTTACGCTCACTTCTTTCCATGGAGCCAAAGAAAATCAAATCATGTCTATATAATGTCACACTAATTCTCCTGACATGTAATATCCTGAAAACTAAGCACAACACCTTCAAGTTAGGAGCAGTCTTCCAGACTGTACTCTCAACTCTGTTATTCTCTGGAGCTTAATTTTTGCCTTCACTATTACTATGTATAGAACTTTAACAGCTGCCTTCCTTTTTAAAACAAGTGAAGTACAGTTTTGTAAGTGTCAAGATGAACAGGATCCCAGCTGCCATTGTAGCTTCATTTGAAGGTTTCCATGAGTACATGTATTCCAGTTCTTACAATAGTGGGCCTAATTCATCATGCTGTCTTGTAATTCTCCCAGCACACATCAGATTATGCAGAGAGAACACATTTTCATGTAATATGTTAACCCTCACAGATGGCTTTACAATGGTTGGCATAAGTCACCCCTATTTTATGGGGATAAAGCAGTAAGGTAAGCAAGCCTGTGATCATGGGGAAAATCTTTGCTGTGTCCTAAAATGCAAAAGCCTGTTGTAGAAACTCTAAAATGCCCAGATGTCTCACATAACAGCTGTAAATTATGCCCCTTTATGCACATGAAGTGTCCTGTCTAATGTTTTTTTCTATGTTTTTAGGGGATGTAGTTCTTATTTTTTTAACAATCAGCAGAAACCACAGCTTTTACACAGAATTAAATGTATGCACTAACTTAATGAATGCATTTCCTATGACATTTTTCTTTGGTGAGCCTGCAGCAGATTAGTAGTCCAAGATGTCTTTTGTTCAGAATGACATGCTTTCTAATTTATTAAAACATGCTACCATCCTATGCTTTAAAATTAGCAGGTGGAGCTTTTCAAAAGCTCAGATGTCATTTACATGCCTAATTTCTTCAGAAAGTAAATAGGAGTGAGATGATATACAGTTGTCATTCACGCCTTTGAATATCTTTTCTGCTCTTATTGGTCCACATAAATTGTTTGGCTAAATCTATTGTATTTTTAAAAAGAGGTCCCAAGAGCCTCCAGTAACTTCCCATGCAAATGGTTACCTCATGGGTGGCCAGACCAGCAATGTTTGGCAGGATTTTATGTTTCCACAAGCCGCACTAAACCAACAATCACGGCTTTAAATATGGGTCCTGAGTGCTCTGGAAGATGCTTTTCAAACTGCAGTAAGGAGTTGGTCTGGCAAGTTTACTATCATCAGCAAAGACAATGAAGCAGATCTTAAGAGTGCTTTTGGGTGTTCCGAGAAGACAGCAATAAGCATACCCCTTGGAGCCGTTCCCTGCCCCATTTGTTGTTGCTTTGTCATAAACATTTGTCAATGACGGCTGATTTTCAAAAGAACCACATTTGGGAGTCTGGAAGTAAAGAGCTGTAATATGAAACATCTTTAAAGGTAAATCAATTTTGTTGCCTAATCAACTGAACATCATCCCTTTAGCTTCAGCATCAGACATGCTGCCATGTAGTAATCTGCAGAATTTTTCTTTTTCTTCTTTCTCAGGGACAATATATTCTTGAGTACTATTTCTATGGCAGGAGAGACAGACAGACATGTATAAATAACTGTGCACATAGTAATAATTTCTAATAAAAAGGTAATAAAAAGGCAGCCAGAAACTCATTTTAACTCTTTATCCTAGTAGCTGCAAGAAAAAGCTTTAAATATAATAATGAAAGATGGATGTGTCTGCTTTGGTAAAAGTGCTTTTCCATTGTGTTTAGAAGCAAACAACAAAAAAAATGTAAAAATGAGGTAAAGTAAAGATAGAGTTTAACATTAAGCCTTATCAGCTTTGGTTTACCTGCATGTAGTCTTAAAATACATAACAAATATCCCCAAAATATTGATTTAGTAATGGTTTAAGATACTCGGTTCAATGAATTTCCTTTTGGGGCAGATATTAGCTCAGACTCTAAAGGCCTAGACCCATGAAAAGTTGTAGGTGCTCAAATTCTATTCTGTTCTATTCTATTCTATACTACTCTATTCTATCTCTGATTTTTGTGTCTAAACACATCTCTTGGTCTGGTCTCCAGTGTCTTAATCTAGTTTCTGTTGAATGAATAAAAGTCCTTCCATTTTCCTAGGAATTAATACATTTGGACAAAACAAACATATGGTTTACTTTAAATGCAAGCCTGAATCCCATTGCATGTTTGGTTAATTGAAAATATTAGTTTAACTGAAGCCTAAAAATAAATATGTGATTTAGGATAACCAATGTCTATACTGGAGTAAGGCTGTGAGAAATTGTACTGAAGAAGTCTGTTAGCATTTCTCACTTAGAAGCACAAGTGGAAAGAGGGATGGCAGAGATTTTGAGACACCTGACTATCCTCCTAATTTGGAGCTGGTCTCGTTTACAGGTTTGTTTTTATCCCCAGAACCCACAGTGCAGCTAGAACTATGTTGTGCTGGAGGAAATGGCTCTTAAAATTTACTGGTTTTGTTATTTCAACTACATAACCTTATTTTAGTATTAATTTGAATGCATCTCATCAAAACTAGAACAATGTGTCTACCACAAATTAAGAAAAATCATAATACTTTAATAATCAATGATCCACTATAAGGTTTTAAAAGTTGTCATTTACAATTGTAAGCACTGTTCTGACTTACATGATATTTTTTCCGTGATGTACTAAGATTAAAATAAAATCTTAAATTTGGAATTAACCTTCTTAATGGAAATATTAGAAATCATTAAAAGTCATCAGGACAAAATCTGCATTGCATTCAGTAGGTAGCCTGTAGAAATTTGGCCCATTATGTTTATTTATTTTATTAAACTTTCTCCCCTTTCCTACCCCTGACCCCTGAAAGGAATACAAACATTTCACAGAGATAGAACTGCCTACTACTTAATGAATAAGTTCACCCATACATCACTATTGAGAAAATTTACCTGGAGGAAAAGTGAAGCAAAATGCCTGTGTGTGTTAATTACACCGAAGCCCTCAAAAAATAACTTGAACAGGACTTCAGTAGTGCATACGATTCTACCTACTCTGTAATATATGTAGCAAAAGGTGTCTACATTTAGGTGTCTACGTGTAAGCTCCCCCGGCAGTTTTGTGATTTTATCCTTTTGTTTCCCTGGCTTTTGTTTCAAACATTTAGAAACAATATTTTGTTTGACTATTTCAATGAGGGAAGAAAAAATCACCAGCCAGCTAAACGGGAGAGAAGACAGTCCAGTTTAGTAAGCAGTGAAAAATGCTGCTTCTGTCCGGTTCTACATTTACAATTTTAAATTGCTGCTGCATATAGTGACAGCTGCATGGAACTCCAAGTCCAGTTCTGCCCTTTCCTGCTCATGCATCCCGGTCCAATATCCATCAGAGCATTTTCATCAATTTCAGTTAAGACTGGTAATTACATATACTCTGGGACAAGGACAGTTTTATCTTCATAAATGTCTGCGCACTGCAGCTTGCACCTACACCACTTAAATAATGAATGTTGATCATTATAGTCACCTACCTGTGTTTTCTTCACAGGCTAAAAAAAATAAGCTTTCTGCAGAAGGCTTTTTAACTACAATAACATACTACTTCATGTCGTGCAGATATCTTTTCTGTATGTAAAGATGAACAATTGTCACTTAAGCTGCTTTTACAAAGAAGATTTATTACTTATTTCCCAAGTGATATGACAATTATTGAAATCTTAATAGTGGAATCCCCAGTTTGCATTTAACAGGCCTTCTGTTAGAGCAGACAACAGTAGTAAAGCTTAAGCCTCTTTTTTTGCACTGCAGTTTTTCCTGAAGAAATATTATAGCTGAGAATTAATAGTTTTTGAAGAACAATTAGTCCAGCTGCATAAATAATAATAAAATCAAATATTATAATCCAGTGGTGTATAACTGCATGTAAGTGAATATATAAATGACTGCATTGCTTTGCATATATATGTGTGTATATAATAAGTATATATGCTTAAACAAAATATGATTTTGTATATTCTAAATATATTTAGAGAGAAAGAGATACAGATATTCAAAATTACATTAACTAAATATTAAGGTTGCAGAGACTTCAAAAACTCAAAAGCCAAAGAAAACCTGTTAGTTTTTTTTCTTTTCTTTGTGTACATGTGTTATTACTTCATGCCTTCTTATGTAACCACTCACTATTTTTATGCTAAGTTTAATGGAAACAAAGCTTAGGAAATCACTCTACCGGGGTGTGATATCACCTCCTAAAAACTTCCATATCCAACGGGGAATTTCAATCAGTTTCCAGATATAGAAGTTACAAAAGCAATTCTGTTCTGCTAGATTTGCTGAAGAATGGATGGTAGAGGATAAGAAATATTCACTTATAAACACTTGTAACTTTGTCCTGGATAAGTTTCCATTCCCTTGGCTGTCACTGCTCATATACGTGCAGGTAGTGGGAGATAACATAGGGGAAATAGATTACTCTAACCTAATACTTGAGATGCTTGAGTAGACAAAAGAGATGGTTTCTTTTGTTCCTACTTTGCTGGAGGACAGCTAGAGGGGGAAGAGAAGGGAAAATGGGTTACCTCAGCTTCATAATCCAGTTATATATGGAGATAAAAGAAAATGTTGCTATAATTCAGTTAAAAGGTCAATCAAAAAAGAGATACTAATCCAGAAGAAAGAAGTCTTTATCAATTTTGGTACTTGCAGTAAGATTTGTTTCCATGGGAAACCCTAAAGAAGAAAAAATTGTTTATGCAGTGACCGGTCCTAATGCTAATTCCATTTTTACTTTTTTGTGTTTTGTGGCCTGGTGGGATACTTCGAGTTCTTCCCTCCCTTACTCCAGTGTAAAGAGGATTATTAATTTCCTTGGGGCATTTTTATGATGCCCTCACTCTATTAACTTAGATCTTTAAATTCATTCATGGATTTAGCTGTGTAACATCTCAGCGAGTTGTTACATTTATTATGCACATCTTACCCATCTGGAACTGGGGTGGAGGGATTCAACCCCTCAGTCATTAATTCATTTAAGGCAGGGCTGAAGTGAGCATCTTTAGCACTTTCAGAGCATGTTTCTCTCTTGGAGCTTTTCTCCACCTGCTCTTTGCAACCTCCCCAGGCTGCCCACAGCCCCCACCTCAGTCCTTTCCGTCACCGGGAAATATTTGAAGGCTGAGGCAAAGGACAAATTGCACAAGGGACAAATGTAGATGGCCATGGGGCACAGGAAGGAGTGGGGAAAGAATGAGGAGTGGGCAATAATATCTTTTAAGCCCCTTATGCTCTCTTTTGCCTTCACAGTTTTCTCAGCTCATGGCTGCTGCTGTAGAGCAGCTCTCAAGCTGTTGCCCATGGAGTAGCAGTGGAGGGCAATGAAGCAAGCAAGGCTCTTCCCGAAAGTTCTAGACCACATTCATTAGAAGTCTTACTACTGCTTACCTCCTATTTCCATATCCTAATGTCCTGATAGTTGCACATTTAAAATGTCCCCTAATATTGGGAAGATTTGAAGAAGTAGGAGAATGGCTATATGTGTTTTTGGAGCCTTGTGCTTGGTTTCTGCCAATGCTTTTCTCATTGTCTCTTTCTAGATGTTGCCAAAAAAAAATTTTTGTTGTAACATCAGATTAAGAGAAATGTCTGATTCTCTGAGGAAATGATACGTGGTTTAGTAGGTGAAACAGTTTTTACCAGTACTGCAGCGTTTATCGCTTTTTCATTTCCCACAGGAAAAGGAAATGTCACAAACCATTTTGTAACAGAATTGATTTCCCATTTGTTTAATGCTGCCTGCCCCTTGCAAAGAAATAGGCTACGTCTCTTTCCTGCCCTCCACTCTGACATACTCCCATTTCCCTCCAAACCTGACCCCTACTAGGTACACACAGAGATCAAATTATGAATATGTCTGGAAAAATGTTGGAGCAGCTAACCTGTGATTTTTACATTGCTGTACAGTCTTAGTGTGACAAGGCTTCGGTTGTTTTTGTCTCAGTGCAGCAAATGAGATAAACTCTGCAGCGTGAAATCTGCTGCTTACTTTAATTAGCTACACTTAATTAAAAGAGGATCTTATCTCTATGAAGAGTTTATACCAAAACACATATTTAATGCATCCACCACCATGTCTCAGTCCCAAACTACAAAAGCCCTTAAACACATATTCAACTTGAGCTATGTTTTAATTACAGTCATGACTATGGATGTGTCTCGTCCTTTCCTAATGCTGGATTTTCTCACAATACCATCCCTTTCCACACACCTGTGCCTTGCTGAGAACAGGGACTGAAATAATTCATGTTTTGCCATAATTAAAGAAAATCGAACACAGACGCAGCTGAATTATTTTCTTGGTGGGCTAGGAGAAGCATCATTCCTCTCCCTGTTTGACTTGTATATATTTTTCACACTCTGACAGCTCTTGTGATGAGTAGCAGTAAGTGGGGCACTCCTGAATTAGTCAGTGGCGATAGATAGATTCTTGGCCATGCTGGCAAAAATGCAAGCATGTATCAGGCAACAATAGAGAAGTTAGCATGTGGTACCTAGTAATGGGGATAGGAAGCAGAGAAATGGGCTGGAAAAAAAAAGGGAGAAAAGGAGGAACAGGGGAGTGAGGGTGTAAATGATCATCCAAAAGGATGCAGGTGCAATACACAGAATACGGCATGCATAGGCCAGCCTATGGAAGGAAACAAAGACCATGACTTTGCTATTAACCGTGACATCAGACTGTGTTCCTCCTTCTCTTCTGCTGAAGTGAGAGGATTATTAGAACTTTGTGAGGTCTGGGCTGACATGTAATTCCCCCAAAAAAGTTTTACTTCAAACCAGTTGGACTTAGGTGTTTGCTGTTAATCTCCTGAAAAAGTCCAACAGCACTTTCTCCTTCTCTAACAGCTTTGCACGTGTGTTAGCCTACCCATTGTTATATTAAAGGCTCACTGCGGTTTTAACCTCCAGTTGACAGCGGTGGCTTGGCAAGCATGATTAAGCATCCTGGCAAGCGATGAGTGAAGCTGCTGCTCCATCCTCGGCTGCAGCACTGGCAGCTGGGGCCCTACACTGCTTCCCTTCACCCCCGGGTCCACACCAAACTCTCTTTCTCCTGCAACCTAACTCTCTTTTTATCTGTTATATGAACAACTTCTTTGATGGTGATATTCACTGCTACCACTGGGCCATGACCTCACTGGGAAATCGTTTTGAAGGGATTTGCAGGCATTGTGTTCAGTGCTGCCAAGGAGCAAAGAGGGCACTAAGAAGGGGAAAACCAGTGCTTTTCCATTTTACCTATTTAATTTTATAGTTAACATTCTATTCCAGAACAGCCTTTAAATTATTCCTATTAACGTTTTCCCCATTATTTAGAATTTACGAAGGCCAAGGTTGCTCAGCCACATGAAAGAGGTTCAGCCATCAGGGGTCTTCCTGCTGGCCCCATGCTCACACAGCCCTTGGCTGCCAGTGTCTGCGTCCTGGAGAGTAAAACCAAAACCTGCCAGCCTATTTGAAGGACAGGGAGCTTTGCTGTTGCTTTCAGTAAGGAAGCCACACTTCTCCCACTTTCTGTGCAGGCAGGATTTGTGAGAAGAGACAGCAATGCAGCAAAGAATTGGAAATCCAACTCCTGGATTCCAGTCTCCAAATCATTGCAGAGGAGAAATCTATGCAGAGGCGGGTGTCTTGTTGTTCTGACACATGAAGGATTTGTCCTTCCGCCTTTTCTAGATCAACATGCGGTGTTTCTAACATGTAATAAGTACAAGTTCAATGCTTGCATTTTTGAGGAATTGTAGAGGATTGTGTTGACATATGTGAGGCTTCTTCGTAGGCAAAACTTGAAATTAATCTAGCCATTATGGAGCACTGGCTTATAATGCAAGCCTGGGCTATGTACGCGTGAATGGATATGGGATGCGTTTCAAAGGCTTTTAGATGCCTCATTCCAATTCTGAGTGCTAGATATGGAAATGTCTTTAAGAATCTGGATCATAGTCCCACAAGTTTACAAGCTCTTGTGAATTACAGCTACCAGGCAGGGCACATAATGGGAAGTGATAAATGAGCATCAAATCGTATTACTGCCTCCTGGAGGGCACATGTAGCAATACTTTCAGCTCAGTTTTAAGAGCACTTGTATATACTCTTTTTTTTTTTATCTTGCAAAAAAATAGAAACACTTTAGATGTTTTTAGTTTCTTTGCTCTTATTCTAAACACCTTGGTGTTAATCAATATCCTTTACAGACGAAGACTTGGACTAAACTGTAGATTGGCAGGATTTTTTTGTTTATCTTCTATAGCTAGTGGGTACACTGAAACTGATTTTCTTCTTTGTTTGTTGTTGAAGTGTGTTTAAAACTGTCAGTTTTTGCTGACATTTTAATTGGACTCTCCTCCCTTCCCCAGTGATACACTAGAGTAATGCTGTTACTTTTAGTTTTCATGCTGTCAGAAAATCTGGGGCTTTTTTGTCCAAAAAAAAGGTTTGGAAATGAAATACATAGATGTTCTACATGAAAGGCTTGACACCAGGATAAAACAACAAAAGCTTTTCTTTTAAGAAAACAAAATATTTTTATCTATGTCCATTTTTTTCCTTCTCTGCTGCTTCCCAGCTTGCGTTTACTTCACAGCACAGCTGCTTCATTTGTAGTTTTTCCTACTGGTTAAAAAGAAAATATAGTGCCACTCAATTTCCCCTTTTATCCCTGCTACCTGCCCTTCTATTCACTCTGTTCTTAGTCACTTAACCTTTTCAACGTCAGTTCCTAGAGACTACACCCTCAAACATGATGAAGGTCTCTCACAAGTTACACCCAAGCTGACACTAAGGTTATAATTGTAATGGAATTCAATCACAGTTTTGCTGAGGAATAAATATGGCCCTTGCTTTAAATAAGTATTCATTTACAGTGTCTCAGACCACGTGAGGTACCTGGAGAGTAAAAATGTTAAAGCATGTATTTTACTGACTCAATGAGCAACAGTAGAGACCATACCACACCTCTAACAGACAGCACAATTGCAGTCCACCTGTAAACAAAATTGTCGAGATTCTGGTATCAGACACATGGATAACAAAAGCATGGCTCCAGTCCAATTACTTCAAAATTATATTCTATAACTGAGAGTGGAAGTCAGTTTACTGTAGTTGAAGAACTTCTTTTCAAACTTTCCAGTAGCAAATGTGTCCAGTACGGACAAAGCTACGGCAATCCCTTTTAACTTTTTGAACAGGTTTTTGTGTTCTCTGTTTCACCAGTTGCAGATGATATTTTGTGATTATTTCACTTCTGGACTGCTCACCAAAATTGTTTATTCCCAGAGATAACTGAAGTCAGCGAGAACATGTTGGTGGTTCTGGATCAAGTGATAGGCAATCCAGCAGACCATGACACTGTACATGTGGGCGACTCCAATTCCAATTTTAACTGTGGGATCAAATTTTGTGCTTACTGTGATTGATTTTGCCACAAATTTAGCAAATTCTGCACTACATTTTCTTTGCTCTATTTCTAGCTATCTGCCATCTGTTGTGTAGCACTCCAGAATATATTAATCCCTAAAATAAAAAAAGAATACCCTTCTTTCAGAACTTCTTGCTATTTCTGATTTCTGAACCATATAGAGACAGATAAAATATTTATCGCAAACATATTTTGTTTTTTGTTTACTTCATGGAATACTTTGAAAATATAATTACATTTTTTTCAGTGAAATTATAAGCCTTTTGCTATCAAGATGATAATAAGTATATAAATAAGGGTACACACACACAGAGGTTTATTATACTCTGTATGCCATTTCAGTTGCAGGTTTGTCTCAAAGAAGAGCTGACCAAGAACAGGATTCAAAGTGCCGTCAAAGTGCTTAGAGAGTTTCACAGGCTAACAAAAGACCACTGAGGCTAGTAGTTTTCTTTAAGCCTGCTTATCAAACATTTAAGGAGTTTTTCTGGGATTCAGAGGAGTGCCCAAATTCCTCAGAAAAAGAAGCAAAACAAGAAACAGATTTTTCACTGGTAGCTCAGTAGACTAAGCCTTAACCTAGCAATAACCTGGAGAAGAGAAGGTTCAGGGAAGGATCTTATCAGTATGTATAAATATCTGATGGGAGGAAGTGAAGAGGAGGCAGCCAGACTCTTCTCTGAAGTACCCAGTGACAGGACAAGAAGCAATGGACACAAATTAAAAATCAGGAAATTCAATCTGAATGCATGCAAATGTGTTTTTACCATGCAGCGGAAGCGTGCTGGGCCCATAACCCAGAGGTCGATGGATCGAAACCATCCTCTGAGGGCGCGACCCTCGTGATCCCCCCCCCTTTATACCGAGAATGACGTGTGTGGAATGGAATACCCTCGTTGGTCAATTTTGGGTCACCTGCCCTGTCTGCTCCCCACTGCAGCTGCAACCCCCCTTCGGCTCTTCACTTGTAAGCAGTGAGGAATTCATCAGTGACCTTGGTTTCTCTAAGAATAAGTACAGCAAGAGCCTTACTGCACAACATCCCTACCGGTGCCTCAGCGATAACTACAAACTTCGGGCGTTATCAGTCTTGGAGGCAGACACTGTCTGCAAACATGCAGTTACTTAGAGGAGACTTAGCTGAAAGCAAAAATCACTGAAAGGAAAATCGGCCTGGTTTAGGCCAAACCAGGACACCATGAGAGTGGTCAAACACTGGAACAGGCTGCCCAAAGAGGATGTGGAATCTCATCTTATTAAATCATCTGTTGAAATCATGAAAGACACTGTTTCTGAAAACAGGGCCAAAACCAGCAAAACTGGAAAAATTAGTTTTACACTGTTCCTCTTCCAACAGAAGTAACCAGAACCACCCTCTGTGTAAAACGACTGAACCACAATGAACTTGGCCCCAGCACCTATCACACAAACAAAACAATTTGAAAGAGGAATTGAGATTGCCCTGCAGAGACCATGTATTTTCCACCCCCTTTGTTCTTTGAAGAGTTTCAGGTAGAGGAGCAAGTGTTTTCTTCCAAGAAGTCAGACGACAAATAAAAGAGCTTTCTGTCCTGTTTCTTTAAGCTGAAGATCTGTGGGTTTGTGAACTGAGGTTGAGATCGTTTTTCCTTTCTCATTCTACCAGTGTCAGTCACTGTTTTCTCTAGCTTTCAAAACTATTTCTGAACTGAGAGAGACATTCACCTCGTGGAGAGATGGTCAAATAAGAGAAGTGTTTCTATCACCACTATATGGGTCACAAAACCCTTCCCAGATGTAACAAGAGTGCAGGAGCTCTAGAAGATGCCAGCACAACTGGGTGCGTGATGAAACTATTTAAAGAAGTTTAGCTCACAAGCAGACAATTTCTAAGCTTCTCTTTCCTATCAGGAACACATTAACAAAATGCAGCTCTTGTCACAGAACAACCCCTTGCCAAACTGCATTCTACAGGAATTATTTCTGTGCAGGAAAAACTTAGTTTCACTCAATATTAATAGTGTCTAAAAGATGTCATGTATTAGAGACTAAACAGAAAGTGATGTGAATTACCCAGCAGAGTGGATTGGATTAGAGATGAAGTCATTTAACAGCCCAGAGCGTTCCTGACACCTGGTTTCTACCCATCCCAATGCTGTAGCCAAAATATGGGGGTTTTGCAATCTTCAGGGCACAAAATTGCAGGCTAACTTCCAAAAGTTTACGACACTGTTGTTCTATCATTAGGAATAAAAAAAAAAATAATTCCTACAAATCTTTTCTCTGGTCTCAGGATTACCAGGGACTCATTTCCAACCTGGAAGATATGCCCTTGCCTGAGGCACAGGTTTAAAGATGGTGCAGGGAGCACACAGGCTGGCTGTGAAGACGTTGTTCAAAGCCATGCAAGATTACTGTGCTGTCAGAGGAATGCATCACATGAAGCAGGCTGTGAACAGAAGTGCTTTAGCTTGTTATGGAAGAATTAAAGCACAAACAGCTGCAGAACAGTCTTGTCACCCCAGATCCCTGCTCTCCATGTACTGCCTACCAATTGCTGTCCTAAAAGTCGATTCTCCAGCTAATATAATCAGATATTAAAAGTCCGACTGGACATGACTCCAGGCAGCATGCTGTAGGTGACCCTGCTTGAACAGCAGGGTTAGGCTGGATGATCTCAGTAGATGCCTTCCTACCTCAACTGTTCTGAGCACAGTAGCTGCTCTTTGAGTATATACCCTTATTACCAAAGTTATGCCATGTGTTGCAATGCAGAAAAACTTCTGCTTTCGGTGGAAGTCCTGAATCTTTTTCAGGGTTTTGGAAAACAAGACAGGACAACTGTGTGGAAGAGAGTCAAAATGGTCTAGGATTTCTGAAACATAGGTCCCAGTCCTTGATGTAACCATTTTTCATTTAGTTAGGAACATACTGGAAAATGGTCTGAAACCAAGGCCTCTGAGTTCCTGGCAAATTCCCCAGCCATCAGTGATTTTTCTTTTTTTTTTTTTTTTTCCCCAAATTAAATCCAATTCAATTCAAATTCATGATGCTTGCCTTTTTTTTGACTATTAGAATGTTAACATGCCACTGAGTAATGCCTCAGTGCTTTCACAGGGTCACTTTGTGGAGCTCTCTTGTAGCTACATTTGAGGATCTCTTAACAGGCTACAGGATTATTAGCTCACTTTCAAATGCCAGCAAATGCTCAAATATTCTTCCATTTGGAACATTTTCAAAATGAATAAGGATCAGCCTCAGGTCACCTGATGGTTGATGTCCTAGAACATGTGGACTATGCACCTGAGAGACATCAGATCAGACCCTTCTCTAGGAGCAGCAGAGCAATTGGACACATCCCAAGGAAGGTAGAAGGGAGGCCGTAGAGAAAGAGAAAACATCTCCCTGCTGCCATCTGCTGTTTGTGTGTGTCAAGGGCCAATCCAGTACATGGGCTCTGGGCAGAGATACAATTTTGGACACTTGACCACTTCAAAGAGCGAGGGAAGAGCAGTAAGCATGTAGGATATAAAAAGCTGTTCAGATACCTCGGATGTTTGGTGGTAAAAAGCATAACAATTTAGATAAGTCCTGATTTAGGTGGCAGCTGAAGGGGCTTTTTAAAGTTCTTATGTTGGGAAGGAGTACTAACAGAAGCAGTTATGCCAAGTTCAGATACTTACATCTTTTTGCATGTAAAACTAAATGGCTTGCTCAGAAACCATGGGTGTATGGGGGGAAAAAAATAATACTAGCTCTCCTGAATTCCAGCTGGGTCACTTAATCATTGCACAATGATGTAGCAGCTGATATAAAGGGCACCAGAAGGTGAAATCTTGTATTTACAGCCTGAATTATTAAAAACTGTAGAAGATTAAAATAGCTAAGGTATCCATACTCCTGGAGTTTTGCTAATAAGTAAATATTTCTTGAGAGTATGTTTGTGGTCCCCTTTTTTTTTGCACCATTAGGACCCATGCGTGCTTTCAGCATTTTCTGAGGCAATGACAAATGATGGGCTTACGACTTACTGAAAATGAAGATGGCTTTTTGATTATATGAAATCTTGGCTTTTGTTTCAAAAAGTTTTGGAAAGCAGTATTCCAGAGAAGTATAACAGTCCCACTTTCCAGGGAGTTTTGAAACTTGAAGATTTTATTGCGGTTAGAATCCAGTACAAAGTCAGTTTACACAAGCCGCTGTACTTGGCAGCCTGTCTGGAATATCCAGAAGGCTTCTGGGAACACAGTGTTTGCCATACATTTCATCTTTGCCCTTGGCAGCAAGGCCTAGTGCTCAAGTGACAGGACAGAGTAAAGTAACATTGGAATACCAGAAACCACACAGAAGACACATACACATCTAGTTTGTGTTAGAACTTGAGTGCTACAGAAATAGAAAATATTAGGAACATCACAATAAGAACAGGAGAAAGGGCTACTTTCTCGTCTGATTCTTTAAGCCACGTAGAGGTCATTTCTGTCAGCAGGAATTCCAGTGGACCTTAGGCAGGTAGAAGAGCTTGAATGCCTGTAGTTGAAAAGAGGATGTTGCACATAAAAGTATCCTCAATAAAATCACCCCTTAGTCTCATAAGAGCAGGGATGAAACTGTTCAAATAATTGCTCAAAAGTATTGAGTGATTCAAGGACTGGATGTAAAAAGGAGTTGAGGTGTTGTGAGTTATTTTTCTCCCTTTTCTGTAACTAGTGATGGTTGTTTACCTGGTCTTGCTGACCACTGCAAAGGTTTAGCAAGATGAGTAGCACTCAGCTGAAAGACCTGTAAGCGGTATTAATACAGTGTTGTTGATTTTATTTCCCCCAGCAGCTGGAGAATTCATTCTGCTATCCTGTCTTCCACTCAGAAGATAATGCAAAAAGGACTTTCAGAGTTCAGATTTACTCTTTTGGATTGCCTATGTCTATGCAAACATAAGCCACCAGTGTGTGCCAACTGGTTACCATGGAGTTTCTGGGCTAAGAATAAGGTGGAGACTCTTGTTAGTCTCAGAATAATAAAAACACCACCCACCCCCAAACAGCCCACAGTTATTGATAAAGAAAATCTAATTGAATTGACACTATTGAGGGAAAAATATTGATCTTCACTTTTATACATATTATTACAGCTTAAACACAACATACACTGTAAAATAATTCTCTGCAGTGTGATTAAACTCTTCCTTCCTCCTTTTTTTCTTTTTCAGTTTCATAGTTGCATGAAGCACCAATTGTTGTTTTCAAAGAAGATTAAGGTCCTGCATCATGAAGAATTTCTAATCATCCAAATCCACTGTACCTGGTGATTTCAATTAAAATCATTACACGTTTCAGATGAAGTTGGAAACTAGAGAAAGAAAAGATTAACTGTAATAGGAATGAAAAATCACAGGCAAACACCTGAGCAGGCATGAAATCTTAGAGCAGGATTTGGAAACTTCCTTTCCTCAATCTCAATGAAAGGAAGCATTAATGTTACAGCCTAATCAGATACTAAAAGTAAGAGTAACTGCACGGCACCTGCATTTGTGGGTGACTGCAGTGGAATCCAGGTGTGCTTGTCACTCCTAGGAACTAGCTGACGCTACAGCAAACAAGATTAAACAAGGCTGATGTTATTCCTTGTAACAGCATAGTCCTCTCAGGTAGTATGATACTGAAGTGTGAGACACACGGGAGTGGGGTTTAGGTAAGGTTAGAAGTGAAAAAAGACAAAATTTTTTTTAGTTTCATTCTTAATTTTGTGCCAGGAGCTGATGGTAGGAGAATGCTAGAGGTTAATTTTTTTAGACAAACTATTACAACAATATCAGGTTGAATCTGAAAGTTGAAAGCAATTTTGAAAAATGGACTAGAGCTTTACAATGAAAAATACTTCTAACAAGCCTAGCAATTAAATAATGTGGATCATGGATGTGGACACATGGCAGAATAAGCCTGACAGTCATACAGAGAAATAAATTACCATATGAGAAGGAAAAAAACAAATTCCAGAAAACTTCTGAAAAAAGTGCATGCTATATCAAGAAATATTTAAGAAGCAGGAAAATATGAACTGAGATAGGATGGCTGGATGTGGCCCTGACTCTTGTGACATTACTGGTCATCATCATCAGCGAGGTTAAAAAAAATAAAATAAAAAAATGTTCTCTACCACAGATACAAGAGGTTAAATGTACTGGATAGCTGCCTCAGATGGGCAGAAATAGAGTTAGTGACAGTGAGAGATAGAGGAAGGATGGTCTGGGCATCCTGCAATTAATGTCAATGAGGACTTCCATTGCTGACAAGTCATTTGACATAGAGTCTGGGATGGATATAGGACTCATTCTCAAAAGGACTAAGACGAGGCCTACTCAGCCAGCCATCCTCAGTCCAGGAGGTTCCTCCAGTGCATTGATGATAACTTTCTGATGCAAATGGTGGATGAGCCAACTAGGAGAGGAGCGCTGTTGGACCTTATCCTCACTAACAAGGAGGGTCTGGTTGAAGCGGTGAAGGTTGAGGGCAGCCTTGGTTGTAGTGACCATGAGATGATAGAGTTCAGGATCTCATGTGGCAGGAACAGAATAGCTAGCAGAATTGCAACCCTGGACTTCAGGAGGGCCAACTTTGGCCTTTTCAAGCAATTGCTAGGGGAAATCCCATGGGACAGGGTACTAGAAGGTAAGGGGGCCCAAGATAGTTGGTTAGCATTCAAGGACTGCTTCTTCCGAGCTCAAGATCAGAGCATCCCAGCAGGTAGGAAGTCAAGGAAGGGTACCAGGAGACCTGCATGGTTAAACAGGGAACTGCTGGGCAAACTCAAGTGGAAAAAGAGGGTGTACAGATCATGGAAGGAGGGACTGGCCACTTGGGAGGAATATAAGTCTGTTGTCAGAGGATGTAGGGAGGCAACTAGGAAAGTTAAGGCCTCCTTGGAATTAAACCTTGCAAGAGAGGTCAAGGACAACAGAAAGGGCTTCTTCAAATACATTGCAGGTAAAGCCAACACTAGAGGCAATGTAGGCCCACTGATGAATGAGGTGGGGGCTCTGGAGGCAGAGGATAAAAAGAAGGCAGAGTTACTGAATGCCTTCTTTGCCTCTGTCTATACTGCTGGAGGCTGTCCTGAGGAGCCCCGGACCCCTGAGGCCTCAGAAGAAGTCAGGATAGAGGAGGAATCTGTCTTGGTTGATGAGGGCTGGGTCAGGGACCAATTAAGCAATCTGGACATCCATAAATCCATGGGCCCTGATGGGATGCACCCGCGGGTGCTGAGGGAGTTGGCGGAAGTCATTGCTAGGCCACTCTCCATCATCTTTGCTAAGTCGTGGGCAACGGGAGAGGTGCCTGAGGACTGGAGGAAAGCAAACGTCACTCCAGTCTTCAGAAAGGGCAAGAAGGAGGACCCGGGTAACTATAGACCCGTCAGCCTCACCTTCATCCCCGGAAAGGTGATGGAACAACTTGTTCTTGGTGCTGTCTCTAGGCACATCAAGGATAGGGGGATCATTAGGGGCACTCAGCATGGCTTCACCAAGGGGAAGTCATGCTTAACCAACTTGATAGCCTTTTATGAGGACGTAACCCAGTGGATAGATGATGGTAAAGCTGTGGATGTGGTCTATCTCGATTTCAGTAAAGCGTTTGACACGGTCTCCCACAGCATCCTCGCAGCTAAACTGAGGAAGCGTGCTCTGGATGATCGGGTAGTGAGGTGGATTGTGAAGTGGCTGAAGGAAAGAAGCCAGAGAGTGGTGGTCAATGGGACAGAGTCCAGTTGGAGGTCTGTGTGTAGCGGAGTCCCGCAAGGGTCGGTACTGGGACCAGTTCTATTCAATATATTCATTAATGACTTGGATGAGGGATTAGAGTGCACTGTCAGCAAGTTCGCTGATGACACAAAACTGGGAGGAGTGGCTGACACGCCGGAAGGCTGCGCAGCCATTCAGAGGGACCTGGACAGGCTGGAGAGTTGGGTGGGGAGAAATTTAATGAAATATAACAAGGGCAAGTGTAGAGTCCTGCATCTGGGCAGGAACAACCCCATGTACCAGTACAAGTTGGGGGCAGACCTGTTGGCGAGCAGCGTAGGGGAAAGGGACCTGGGGGTCCTAGTGGACAGCAGGATGACCATGAGCCAGCAGTGTGTCCTTGTGGCCAAGAAGGCCAATGGCATCCTGGGGTGTATTAGAAGGGGTGTGGTCAGCAGGTCGAGAGAGGTTCTCCTCCCCCTCTACTCTGCCCTGGTGAGGCCGCATCTGGAGTATTGTGTCCAGTTCTGGGCCCCTCAGTTCAAGAAGGACAGGGAACTGCTAGAGAGAGTCCAGCGCAGAGCCACGAAGATGATTAAGGGAGTGGAACATCTCCCTTATGAGGAGAGGCTGAGGGAGCTGGGTCTCTTTAGCTTAGAGAAGAGGAGACTGAGGGGTGACCGCATTAATGTTTATAAATATGTAAAGGGCAAGGGTCAAGAGGATGGAGCCAGGCTCTTCTCAGTGACATCCCTTGACAGGACAAGGGGCAATGAGTGCAAGCTGGAACACAGGAGGTTCCACTTAAATATGAGGAAAAACTTCTTTACGGTGAGGGTGACCGAACACTGGAACAGGCTGCCCAGAGAGGTTGTGGAGTCTCCTTCTCTGGAGACAATCAAAACCCACCTGGACGCGTTCCTGTGTGATATGGTCTAGGCAATCCTGCCCTGGCAGGGGGATTGGACTAGATGATCTTTCGAGGTCCCTTCCAATCCCTAACATTCTGTGATTCTGTGATTCTGTGAGGCTGCATGTCATATTCAGTGCTATGGTCTGGAGTTCCATGGAACTGTGTTTGAAGTAAAGTTAATGATGTTGGAGGGTTTGTATTCCTTCTAAACCAATGGCATTTAAACAACATCAGCTTAAGACACATACACATAAAAAAAAAAAAGAACTGGAGAACTGCACTGAGCAATCTCAATGTGTTAAGAGGACTAGCGGAGCCAAACATCAAATTCAAGAGGAGCTCTTTGTAGGCATCTAAGCATCTCAGAGTGTCTTCTTATCTCCGTCAGCCTCCTGACTGAAATTCCCGTGGCCTCAGGAAGATTAGAGGTAAGTTTGGCTGCTGACATACCTTCGCTTTTGATCATCAAGCTGAGTGATGTTTCCTCATATGTTGTTATGCATCCATGTCCATCAGCAGTCATTTCTGCCTTAAATTTGTTTCTTTGTGGCCAGGAGCAAATTCCTGTTGTCTGAATAATTGGCTTTGCACGGTGATCTGGGTCCGTCACTGCTGCTCTTTGTTCCTGTAATGTACAAGGGCAGCAGTCCTTCAGTGGGCTAGTCTGAGACTGAGCAGAAACAGATGGAAAGAGAAGGAAGCCTTCTTATTCTGAGACACATCTATATAGCTTCTGACATAGTCAGGTCATCATGCAAAATCCCTCTTCTTCTTATCAGCCCACTTATGATGGCTGCAGAGAAACATGTGCTAAAAGACCGATTTTTATTATTTTCAGTGTGTCCTTTCATTAGGCTTTAAAGATAAAAGAAATAAAACTCACATTAGCTTGGCTTCCTTCCATGCTCTGTAGATCAGCTCAGTCAATCCGCTGTATGAAAGGCATTTGATTTCAAGGTTGTTTTAGAGAGTAATACAATTGTTAAAACAAGAATTAAGAGTGATAAATTTTCAGTCTTGTTGTATAGTCTTTCCTTGGGATCTCATAACTGTTATACAGCTTTCTGAAATGAAACTGTATTTAACTCCAGTTTCTACTATACATTTTTGGGGGATTTTTTTAAAATCCCAAACCCCATATCTGCAAATAGTTAAGCACTTACTTGCCTTATTGGAGTCATTTCATATCATTTGGAATATATACCTGCATTCAGTGCAGCAAAGGCATGCCTGGAAGATGCTGTCTTAAGTGTCAGAGGAACCCATCTTATCCAGTTAAGTTATCTGGCTGGCCTGCCTAAGCTTCCTAAAATTGATTCCTGCTCTGAAAGAGGCTACCATTCCCAATCGGTTGTAGAGTAGGCCTATAAAGACTGGCATTTATACTTAGCCAGCCAAATAATATGTCTCAACTTAGTCAATACAAACATCTTCTTTATCTCTGGGGCTGTGTGAAACATATTGAAGGTGCAATATGGCAAATTGTGATTTTGAGCTTTACATCTCCAGCAGGAACTCTTGTTGGTTAAGAGTTGTTGTACAGGTAAATATTAATTTAGATGATAAAAGGAAAAATTACTTAGGCATGAGCTGAAATGTATTAACTCCTTTGTGAGTATAAGTACATTGGAATTCTGTTATATTGAAATAAGCCTACTTGGAGAATTACTGCATTACCTGAAAATACTCTGAAAAAAATCATCCATTAAACTTTATCCTCTTTGGGACTCCCTATTAACTATGTTCACTCTGTTGAAAAAAGTGTTAAATGCAAAATATTTTCTCTATTGGTATTTTAATCAAGTGAGAGACATCCCTCATGGATGCTTAACTAGGGACTTAAAAATCTGCATTTAAATTGAGATTCTAAAATATATAACCCAAGAGGTTATGAGTACCTTTTTCAGACATATTGTACATGAAGAGCATGATGCTTTAAAGTATTTGTCATAACTTACTAGTTATCAGAAAGCCAAATTGGAGATTTAGATAAAAGGAGAAATATGGGTTTTGGAAAAAATAACTGAAAAATGATTAGGGATTGATTTCTTGCCAGCTTGAATAAATGAAGAATTAAAAAGTTAACTTTAAAGGCAGGGATTTAGATTTGCCATGTCATCTTTTCACTGAACAGGAGCAGATATAACCAATTTGGAAAACATTTTGCACTCATCTTTCCTGGCATAAATATGTATGCAGAGGGCAGCAAAATGGTGAACTACCAGTTGTGTAGAAATGTGACTATCTGATATTCACCACAAAGTGATGCTGTCTTCCACTGGTACAAGCTGGCATCACTGGGCATTGAGCCCATAACACAAGAAAAGGCTCTGACTCACTGTAAATATTTTCTTTTCCATTTTCCTGAGTTGCCAATATGACTTATTTTGTGGCAGTAAATGTTATTCCTTGCAATGAGAAAGCAACTATGTACTTGGATCTGCAAAGCAAATCACATTACCCAAGTGCTTCCTACCATCACATAGACTTAAGAGTAAAAATTTAATTGAGGAGGAAAGCCAGATTCTACTCTTCTGCAAGAACTTTCACCAGTTATGTGAAAACAAGTGAAAAAAATAACTATAGACTGAATCCGTGAAGGGTCTGATACTTTCTCCAGCTAGTATCTTTATTGGTCTTCCATAAAGCCCTGGAATAACTCCACAGCAACATCAGGGCTTCAGTAGTTTGATTCTTTCCTGTACATTGGTGTTTCCACTCCACGAAACAAAAGTGTTTGCATACATGAATGGGAAAGGTTGTAGAAAACAGGGGGTAGCTGTCATCTCTGCAATGCATCTTTTTAGAGCGCTCTACTGGCAGCAGTAAATTTTGCCCTTTCTTTCCTAAGCTTCTGTAATAACTCTGTCCAGCTGCAGTCAGCTCCTTCCTTGTAAAGTAGGAATAGACATCTTGGTTCCCACAAACATGGGGAGCCCCTTCTTGCCCAAACACTTAATTCTTTCCGTAAGGCTTCTTCTCACTCTGACTTGCACTGTTCAAATATACTGTACAGCCTAAAGCAAAAGAAGATTAGGAAAGAAAAGGAAGAGTTGGGAAGGCTTAGTAGACCTTAGAGCATTATGAAGTTAAAAAAACATGCCTGGAATGTCAAAGAACCTTCCGTCATCAAACAGAGGTGCTTAGGAAAAAGTAGTATGACCTAGAAGAACCAAGTTATCTTATGTCTTATTAACTATAGGTATTTATTATAGCTGTTTGGGTAAGCAAGTGAATAACTCATGATCCTTTTAAGCTTATTCACCTGTTTTGCTTCAAAACTTTAGGACAAAGAATTTGTAATTGTGTCTAGGATCCATAGAAGCTTTTACAATTTTACTGGGCATTGGAATTAAAAAAAAATCAGAAGTAAAAAAGATATTGGATTCCCTTGTAAAGATTTGGTTGCTTGGGCTACAATGTTTATTTATCACATCAACTAATGTACCTGTGAGTGCGTGGTCACAAGAAGAACCCCAAACTGTTTCCTTCTCTGCCTGTGCTGCAACTTCTTCGTCTGTAGCTAACACTGAACTGTCTTTGCATGTCCCAGGAGAGACTGGTGATAGAAGTCTTACATTTGTCTTCATGACAGGTGCAAGTGGCAGGTACTCTATAAATCACTATAATCTCTGCTGATTTTCATTTCAGGCCACTTTGACAATCTGTTATTACTAATCCTTAGCAATTAGAATGTACTTTCAAAGTTGTCTGGGAAGATTTACAGATAAACCAATGTACAATGTTTACATTGAAGCATATAAAAGTGATATTGTATGTTTATATTATACAGATGTCATAGTGTACTTGTCAACCATATAAACTATAAAAAAAATAGATGTTAGGAAGTTCTAATGATCATTTACATTTAAAAAATTACAGTGATAAACCCCTCCCTGTTGCCTTAAAGTGGTTTAATTATAACTAAGTCAATGACATGTAAGTTCAGCTATCCATCTGAGGAAATTTCATGGTTAATTTCATAAGTATTGTTATAGTGGACAGCATTCAAAAGACCTCAGTAACATCTATTTGTCTACCTTGTCTTATTGCCACACAGGAATTGCTATTATATGCTACTTTATTCTCACCAAAAACCCAACCAAAGTTTTATTCCACATACTGCAGCCTAACACTCCTTGAATACTGCCCCTTTAACTCAAATATATTTCATTATTTAGCAACCTGTTACAGGAGTCCAACTATGATTTGACTGCCTTAGTTAATGCCTTTCAACTCTGCAGGAACAGCACCTGACCACATCCTATTGGTGTCAGAAAACTGTATCAGGCTTGCACCCATAGACCTTTTCCTATAGCAGAAGAAATCACTCTGTTGTAGCCAAGGTTATGAGTTTAAACACCACCCCCCCACTCCCACTATAAACTGGAAGACTATAATTTCCTCTCTGAGAACCTTACTAAGTAAAAAAATAACACAATCACAAGAAGTAAAATGATTAAGATGACCAAGGGAGTAGAAAAAGTATTTGCAACATCCAACTTGAGTTTTCAGACTCTCACTGTAGCTAGGGAAGGGATCCTCACCTGGGTGTGCTGAATTATCCTCACCTGGGTGTGCTGAATTATCCTCTGGAAGACTCTAGCTCTCTGAAACTATTACAGAGGAAATTGATGGTACCTAGTGCCCTAATTTAAACAGATTAATTTACGTGCCTGAAGAGAAACAGCAGTGAGTCTCCCTTTAAATACATCATTGTGTCTCTCACACAAGCAGCTTATTGTTTATTTATTAGAAGGTGATGAGTGGAATTACGAAAAGAAAAGTAGCCTAGAAGTTGGGAAGCCAGGAAAGTGAATTGATGTAAATGGTGATTAAGAGGAAGAAAGACTGTTCAGAGCCCAAGCACAGGAAAAAATCTGCGTAAGTGTTTTGTACCTAGGCTTGTTGAAGAATATTTTATTGTTCTCAGACTTGTTTCAGGTAAAAGTAAACAGTCCTGTCTGGTTTTAGTCACAGAATCACAGAATCAGCTAGATTGGAAGAGACCTCCGGGATCACCGACTCCAACCTTTGACCTAACACCACTGTGTCAACTAGACCATGGCACTAAGTGCCATATCTAGTCTTTTCTTAAACACCTCCAGGGATGGTAACTCCACCACCTCCCTGGGCAGCCCATTCCAATGCCTAATAACCCTTTCTGTGAAGAAATTTTTCCTAATGTCTAACCTGAACCTCCCCTGGTGCAGCTTGAGGCTGTGTCCTCTAGTCCTGTTGCTAGTTGCCTGGGAGAATAGGCCGACCCCCACCCCGCTGCAACCTCCTTTCAGGTAGCTGTAGAGAGCAATAAGGTCTCCCCTGAGCCTTCTTTTCTCCAGACTAAACAATCCCAGTTACCTCAGCTGCTTCTCATAGGACATACCCTCCAGACCCTTCACCAGCTTTGTTGCCCTCCTCTGGACTCGCTCCATCACCTCAATGTCTTTCTTGAAGTGAGGGGCCCAGAAATGGACAGAGTGCTCGAGGTCTGGCCTCACCAGTGCCGAGTACAGGGGGACGATCACTTCCCTAGTCCTGCTGGCCACACTATTCCTGATATAAGCCAGGATGCTGTTGGCCACCTTGGCCACCTGGCCACACTGATGGCTCATGTTCAGCCAGCTGTCCACCAGTACTCCCGGGTCCTTTTCCAGCCAGCTGCTTTCCAACCTCTCTTCCCCCAGCCTGTAGCACTGTATGGGCTTGTTGTGGCCAAAGTGTAGGACCTGGCACTTGGCCTTGTTGAACTTCATGCCATTGGTCTCTCGGCCTATCTATCTAACCTGTCCAGATCCCTCTGCAGAGCCTTCCTACCCTCAGGCAGATCAACGCTCCCACCCAACTTAGTGTCGTCCACAAATTTACTGAGGGTCCACTTCATACCCTCTTCCAGATCATTGGTAAAGATGTTAAACAGGACTGGGCCCAGTACTGAGCCATGGGGGACACCACTAGTGACCGGACGCCAACTGGATGCAATATTGTTCACCACCACTCTCTGGGCCCAGCCATCCAGCCAGTTCTTAACCCAGCGAAGAGTGCACCTGTCCAAGCCATGGGCTGCCAGCTTATCCAGGAGAATGCCGTGGGAGACAGTATCAAAGACTTTGCTGAAGTCCAAGTGTACTACATCCACAGCCTTTCCCTCATCCTTTAGGTGGGTCACCTGGTCATAAAAAGAGATCAAGTTTGTCAGACAGTACCTGCCTTTCCTAAACCCATGGTGACTAGGCCTAATCCCCCGGTTGTCCTGTACGTGCTGTGTAATTGCACTCAAGATGATCTGTACTTATGCTGCAGCTAACCTGGAGTGCAGTACTGAGAGCCACAAAACTCTGCAGCAGTGTGATGCTCAGTGTGGGCTGTGTAATCCACCTTCCCATTCCAACAGCTTTTGCAGTCTAGCCCGAGTTCCCTGCTGCTTCAATTCTGTTCCTCTTGGTAGATGTATTAAACCTGGGTATGTCTGTAAGAATTGTTTTGTCTCTGACTTCAGCATTGACTGAATAATGATGTGCAATTAATGACTGCCTTCACTCCTGCCTGGAAAATCTTGAAAAAGAAAAGACTTCTGAAATGCTTTCTTTTGGAATAAGTTATAAAAATACGTCACTTTGGTTAAACCAAATATTTTACTTCCAAACCTTTTTTTCCCTTCCTATTTGCCTGGGGTTTTTTTTTCATTTTAAAATAACAAAGGCTTCTTCAAAATGAAAATTTTCTTTAGGAAATTAAATATATTCATAAAAAATATATTCTTTCCCCTTTTAAATCAAAGCTATTTGCTGAATTCCACTCAGATTTTCATATGATTTTGTTTCCCCTCATTCTTTTTTTCCAGCTAAATTTTCTCGGTCAAACTGTTGTCATCCAAGTCTAGTGTATACAATTCTTTCTTGTTGCTTGAGTTTTGTTGCTGGGTGAATGAAAGCCACCATCTTTTATGGGGACTTCAAGAAGACCTTAGGTCTTAATCTGTTTTCTTTTGGTAACAGGATCATAAGACAAGTCCATATTGCTGACCAGGACATGTCTGTTTTCAAGAGGCTGTGCTGAGTGACCAAGGTAGATTGGATGTAAGACCGAATCAGTCACTGGGCAGTGATCTGAAAAAAATGTTAACATCAGTTTTACTAGCAATATGTGAATTTCAGTGTCCCATAATGATAAAAAAACACACAAAAAACCCCAGCTTTTCCTGTGATTGAAGAAAGAGTATACTAAACAGCAACAGTAGTGACTTCTCTGGGACATGTTCTGAAAAAAACCTGAGTTTCTTCCCCTGTTCTCTGCAAAAATAAAAGGAAAACAGGAAAAAATGATTCTTCCCATGTGTACACAAAACATAATAAATCCACAGCATGAACATATTTTTGACGTGCTGTGTATATATGGTAATTTAACATTGTTTAGCTAAGCAGAGGTACAAATCCTTGTGATGTTTAATTTATATATATGCTACTTGCAGAGGAACAATTTCACACATTCTGCAAGTATTATAATCTCTTTGTAGATTGTATTGTAGCAGAAAAGAAAAAGAGGAAAGTCAAATATAGAGAAAGTTTAAAATGGGTCGTTTAGTATAGGAATCAAATGCACTGGTGGTTAGCATCTGAAGACATGCCTAGAAAGGCGATCTAGACTGTCATGTGTTCCTTTTACTTTAAAGGCAGTGGGCAAGGAGCAACTGAATTTAGTAATCTCAGAAATATATCCAAAATTAAGGAACCAACAAAGAAAAGCCCGTCTGTGTAGATCTGAAATAATACTTTGCAAGAAAAATAAATGAAGCGGTTCAACAGCTAGAAAAGTTGTAACACTGTTTTTAACATGGCAAAACTAATTTTGTCCAGATGAATCTTCAAAAGTAAATATTGTATTTCGTTTATAAGTGAGGAATTTTCAATTAGCTAAAGTGTGTCTCATCAGCAAGGTTTCCCTAAGCATTAGCACTGACCTGACAGTCCCACTGATATCATTGCCCAATGTATACTGATTTCAATACCGAAATTTAAAAGTCACTGATGAAAATTTTTGAAAAATATAATCTTCATTGACTTGTGTTATATGACACTCTGGTAAAGGGGTTGTTCAGAGGATGGTGTATTGATGGCTTTGTTTTGACTGTGGGATGAGAAAAACTTTAAGCAATCTCCTTCTTAAAGTGTACTTTTGAAATTTCAGTTTAGCTCCTTTGACTGCAGCTCAAAAGAGAAGTTTTTCCAGTATTTATGGTTTATTCTCATGCATTTCCATGATGTAGGTCTGCATGTGTGTATATGCATATTGCAGCCCCATATTTCAGAGGCAGGAGACAGAAAGGTAATAAAGGGCTGAAATATCTTTCATCTGAATATTCCATGAGTAAGAGAAAATAGAGTTCAGGCCACCAGGCTACTATTGGCAGGGGAAGGAAAGGTCTTTGCTCCTGAGATCATCCACAGTATAATCAGTGATAAAGCACAGGAAAGAATTATGCTAATAGAACCTGTAGGGGTTAGACAGCAAGTCAGGATTTTGAAACCCTCTGAATCTCTTTTCAGCCCTTTAAAAACCCAAACAAACAAAATATGAAGGTGGATTCCTGTCCCTGTGGCTGACAGCTGTACAGCTGTGGCCTACTTACTCCACTGACCCCTGTGACCAAATCTATAAGTCTCAACTAATGGTTTGGAAGTGAAGTTCAGCCAACTCCTCTGGTTAATTCCCTGCAGCAGCCACACTCCATTCAAATTACTGCATATATGAGAAGAAGAAACATGTAATGATTTTATACCAAAAACTAGAGGCTGGAAAATTGCTTTGGAAGGCTGAGAATGAGTTTTTGGAGGCTGTGCTTGCAGTAAACATCATTCACATTTAGTAATGTTGTGACTTTGGGATCTAAGGAGTTGTGGGGGACCACAAAATGGCAGATAAATGTCTCAAAGTTTGCAATCATGTACATGACTACCCGTACCTGTCAATCAAAATTGTTACTCTTTTGAGGCAGACAGCAGGCGCATTTTGTTATTTTGGGATAAGTGCGCATGTTCTATCTGCCAGCGACAAGCTTTGCTGCCGAGGCCCGTGGGCACGCATCCATTGGAGGAGACCAGCATGGAGGCACGCATCCGTTGGACGAGGCAGCATGGAGACACCTGCCCATTGGACCCCATAGACCAGCCGCAGGGTCCTTACTTCCTCCCTGCTTCCCACCTACTTGGTGCCCACTTCTCCCCCACCTGCTTGCTGTGGCTGCTGCCTCCCTCCCGCTCTGGGCGGCGCCTACTTCTGCTTCTTCTTTGTCTGTGCACCCCCCACCGAGGAACGAGGACCGATGGAACACGGCTGGGTCCATGGTGGTGACTAACCCTGCTGCTCTCTCTGCTCTCCTGCTTAGTTTTCTCTTCTCACTTCCTACCTTTCCTATCTCTTCATTTTCTCTCTGCCCTCTCGTTCAATAAAGTGTTCTGAGTGGCAGCATCTCACCTCGTTTGTGTCTTAATGTAGCTCTTTGGGATCATAAAGAACCTTCTCAGAGCCCAGAATCTAACTCAGGTCCTGACAGGAGGTTAGGAGTGTAACTCATAAACTGGACACAAGAAATTTTCTGTGTTTTTGAATGGCTCACTTTCTCCCTAGTCATTGATTAACATTTTAGAGACAGAGTTGATGACCTCTCCAGGCTCCCTGAGCACGTGCAAGTTGGTAAAATTTGTAAGTTTGAACCGTGACTTCTCAGATAAATTCTATTTGACTCAATTTCAGCAGCAGAGACTTTTATAGCAGCACATAAAAAATACAGAGTCATGGAAATCAGTAAGATGGCTTGCAAGTTGTCTATCCCTGTGCTACAAATCCATCAAGTCTCACAGGTTAAGCAGCCATGGACTGCACCAGTGCTTGCATAGGAACCTCCAAGAAATGTCTGTAACCAATTCAATGCCCTTTTGGGGATCAATAAATCAAAAATCCACCCCAGTGTGTGTGATCCAGGAGTGCAGGGAACGCCCTTTCTGGCTAGCACATCAATCTGTGGTCCTGTTCTTCTGTGGCCAGATGATCCATGGCACTTTCATAAGAGCTACTTCATAAAGATTCTCAAAGACATAAATTCATGAATAAATTTTCTACTTTCATCCTCAAAGTATGCTACTACTCCTAGTAGTATACTTTCAAAGCCTTTCAACAGTGCCTTCCAAACCCAGGCACTGTTTAATTTCAGCTTTTTTCTTTGAACCTCTTTCCCTCACCTTTACTCCACATCCTATAATCTATAATCAAGTAGTCCTTGAAGTCTTTCACATTCTCTCAGATCTGTGCATTCCCCCACATCCTGGGATACCTCCCTCCCTGTCTATTTATTAAAATAAAACAAATGAAAACTGACTTTCTCAAAGGAAAATGTCAGGCCTGGGCAAACAACTTCAACAAAGAAGATAAAACTTCGTGAATGAGTACAGACAGGCTCTTCTGTGCCGGGGAAAAGGGCATTCAGCGGAGAAAGGGGTAAACTATGCACAAGGACTGGCCTCAGCAGAACAGATTATCCATTTCCAGTTTACTTTCTTCTGTACAGAAAGTGTTGACAGTTGGTCATGTGGATATTCCCAACATCTTCAACTGGACTGTCTGTAGAAGTTATGGTCCCTACATAAGGAAGGACGTCCTAAAAGAGACTCTGAGACTATGCATCTATCCAGCTCTCGTGTTAGCTAACCTTGTGATACCTTTGTATTGCACCATGTTTTCACAAGACATATTTGTTCCGTACAGAATTTTATTCTGTCTCTTACTGGTGATTGTGCTGTCTGAAGAATCCCTTTTATTTCCCTGTCCTAAGACTAATTAGTGATGTTCATGTGCTTTATTAAATTATAGCTTTGTTCCAAAGGGTACCCTTTGGAAGAGTATGAAATGATCTCTGTTATTCATTTGTAAAACATTTTGTGATGAGAGTTACTCTACATGTATAGGCTTTTGAAATTTGAATTTAAATTTGAAAACTAAAAGTCTCCACAAAGGAGGTATCTCCTGTATATTTCAGTTGTTTCCTAGCCTGTTTAATCATGTATCTTTTGCTCCTAGTAGTTTTAAGTTATTGGATTCTGGTTATGATTCAGATATCTGAAAGATATTAAATTCCCTGTAGCTCTGTGAGTATGGATAGCAGGCTGAGGGGAGAGATACTAGCAGTAATAACGCTATTGGTAGGAAAGCAAGAACTCTGCCCCTTACCCATTCTGAGAGGCAGCAACCAGCTGGGCAGCCAGTGTGCACCCTTTCGCTTGCCAAGCCTTAAACATAAAGTTCCCAGACAGGAGTGGATTAGTATGGGCTGGTAAAGGAAAAGCAAACAATGAAAAGGTCAGAGCCATGAAGCAGTGGCAGTGTGGAGAGAAGTGGCCATACTCTTTTGCTCACCAGCATTACAGAGCAGCATTATAAATCTAACAAAAAGGCCCATCTCATTATGTATGGCCTTTCTGATATTCATGAGCAACACAGATTTTATCACACAAATGTGGTTCATGTAAAATGCGCCTTAATGTTTATACTTAACAAGCTTTGGCACATTATTTCACTATTTGTTGATCCTTCCTTCTATATTCCTCTGCTCCATCTTGATATGCATGCCACATACGGGCAGGCAAATTAAATACTTGCTCTAGTCAAGTGTAAACAAACTCTTCCTTCCTAAATGTGAAAGCTGTAAAGAAACATGAAAAGTAGTATATTATTAAAAATATGTGTTTTAGATAAACATAGTAAAAACACTGAACTGCTATGTTCGTCATCTTAAGCTTGCCATCTGTGGATGATGAGTGAGGGTACTATTTATAGAAGTGGGCTCACCGTCTACAGACTTCCTTAATTTTATGGGGCTACAAATGCATTAACATTTCCTGACAGCTTAAAAGAAGCAGCAAATTACAGTCCCACTTTGCTGGTGTGTGTCCTGTTAACCAATACCTTGGGAAAAGTGAGACTTTCCTACCTGTTGCAGGTTAAGGGGAAGAATAAGGAATAAAATACCCTGAATTCTCAGAGCCTGTGCCCAAAGCCTGAGCAGGAAATGCAGATTTTAAAGAGGGGTATAAAGGTTGCCTATACATTTATAACTCTTTTTTATTTTTGCTTTCCAGAAATATTTTCGGCTAGCTAGCAGCTTCATAAAACCAGTTAATTTTAAGCACATAAGGTCTGGGCTGTGCAGAATGAGAACTCTGAAGCAGAACTGAACAAGCATTACTTCCATAAACTTGGAACTAAAAATAAGACTCAAGTCTTCAGGACATGGAAAGGAAAAAATGTAGTTCTGACTTTTATATGGATCAAAACATTTCATACTGTGAATGCTAAGGAGTCACAACAAAGTGCTCATGAGAAAAGTAGGCATAGTCATCTACAGAAATGCTTCAGTCTGGCACTGAAACATGAAACACATTGAAGCAAGTTAAATGTAGCTTGAGGACTAATCACAAACAAAGGTCTGAATTCAGACTGAACTATGACATCCTTTTCAATAGGGAGTGTTTTTTCACTTGAATAAATGAATGGATAATTCAGTGGGAATATTTACGGTAAGTTGTGAGGGGAGTGTGTGTTAGATGGCCTGAAACTGCTGCCTAGCTTTTATGCACATTGAGGTGCTTAGCATGTCTTTTCTTTATCATTCAAGATTTTTGTGTAGATTCCTATATGACTGACTGCTTCCTGACCGTATATCCTGTGTTGTGGCATCAGCAGCTAAATGGTCAAGAGTGAAAAATAAACCCCTCGCATACAAGCAAAGCACGTCACGAGCTAGATGCTGCTTACATTTTCTTTTTATTTGTGAGGTAGTGGGAAGAGGAGGGGAACTGAGCAACTGTGAATGTAACACTCTGGCTTAACAGATCTCTGGGAGTGGTCTTTTGGTATCCTGGCATTGCAAAACATGCTGGAGATTATCACGGAAACTGTTAGAGAAGACCAGGTATAACCAGCAAGACGACTCAGTGGATTAAAGGTGAGGTGCCACATATATGTGACTCCCGAGGATGTTAGCTCAATTCTGGACACTGATGATCAGGAAAACATCTGTTATTAGCGTAAAAAAAAATCACTTTTCTAGGGAGGACAGATAAAATGTTCTTTAAATGTTTCTTTAAGCTGTCCAGTATTTGCTGTAGTCTTGGGTCTCAGCAAGTGTGCTTGCTAAGTCCTGTGGCAATGAATTCTGTTTCTTTGTGTTTGGTTCCTAAATTTCTCGTGCAAGTAAAATACCCATTGGTTTCAGTGAAGAAGAAAGATAACAGTTGGCTGACTGAAAGATCCACAATAAAAAACTACAGCGACCTATCATGGAAGCGATCGGACCATTTATCTAAATTCTTTATACCTGTAATCAAGATATCAGATAATTCCCAAAGTTTGTACCCATCATTGAGAAGTTAATGTTTGACAAGAGCCTTGTTTGTAGAGTTAAATATTTTGAATAAGAAGATCTGCAAGTTTTATAGGGTTTTTTGATCCAGTTTTCACAATCATGTTTATCCTTGATAAAAACACATAGTCCTGCCTGCTTTTATAACATACTGCCTCCTTTCTGTGGTTATTCTGCTGTTTCCTTAGTTCACAGGGATATCCCTTTTGAAGGAGACTTATAAAAAATAAAATGTCCAAAGTTTAGGCCCAGTCTTAGGTTTCATTTTTGATTAATATTAATAAATGTGAATACTGATACTTCTTTTGTCCTGGCTTTTATCTATGTTTTCCTTTTGGTTCTAAATTCAAGGCAGTGACTTAATACATAACTAGAAACTTCAGGCTATGATCTCAGCTGGTTCTGCCTTAACTCAAATGTTGATGCCAATTCTTGATGCTGGTTACAGAAAATAACTGTCCTGTCATTAAAAGGAGCTGGATTTGGGCAGTAGCTATTCAGAATGTGCTGGAGACTTAGCCCTGTGGGTTCAGGTCACAAGCCTGAAATGTGTGATACAGATGGAGACCCACCTGGTTAAGAGGTATAAAACCTACTGATCCAAACAGAAGTGGTGGTTGGCCCTACTCAAGAGCCTCACAGGTATTGTCACTACAAAAGGAAGAAGGGAAAGGCTACAGTAGGTAGGTGAGACCATGCCCTGTTTTATGCTGTGTCCAGGGCCTCAGATTGCCTTAATCCACCTGTAGAGGCAGTTTCAGGACTGCAGTCTTTGCATGGAAATAAAAATAATAACGCAATAAATAACAACTGATTTATTAGATTTTATTCAGCTATGGCTTTGTGCTGTTAAAAATTCATGTCACTTGCTCTATTTAAAGCCCTATAATTAATAACTGGTTGTAAAAATCAAAAAAAGGTTGACTAGAAAAATCCATAAAGATAATATTGACATACTGAAGGAATTACAGTTGTCACTTGAGGGACAACCTGACTGAATGTAAAATCTTGAATTATAGCCAAGTAATACTGTATTTCTGAGTACCTCTGTGCCATGTTTCTGACTTTATTCTTGATCTTCCAATTTCCTCCTGTTTCACATGTGTTTTCTAACACCTCCTAAGCCTTGTAGGGTCAGATGTTTTAGGAGAAGGCTAGGCTGGATTTTCAAAGAAACAAAGCTGTAATTCTGTGCACTGACTTTTTAACTCTTAGTACCTGTTTTCAGGTTTCTACCCCACATAATGGAAAAGAACTAAAACACCTCATTTTGTTTCTCCTGTCCAGAGCTGAAACATCAAGTCACTGTCTCCACTGGTAAGTTTTCTCTGCCAAGGACGACTGAGACTATGAGTTTCCAAAAATATTTTAAGGGACTTTTGTACCCAGTGTTGCTGGGAGTCCTTTCCACATCTCTTTGCATGGTCTATGTCCCAAGTATTTAGAAAAGCAAACTGTGCAGGTTGACCAGACATTAAATTTTGTGGGCTTTAGGGGAGCTCCTTTAGTGGCCACCTGTTTTGAGAGAGTAACCACATTTCTTTTCAGAACTTCTAGGAAATAAATGGTACAAATGCAACAGTTACTTACTTCACTTGCTTATCAGCACTATGTAGAAGCTGGTCAGTAGAAACAAACTCAATGTGTGGCGTTTTCTGTTACAGAAGGTAAAGGATCCATGCATGCATGGACAAAAGCCATTTCTGGTCAGGCAGTTGCCTGCTGTGTGTCATGAGATAGTTTTCTAGTTTACAGCTTGTATTATGAGGTGCTTCTCATGGACAAAATAGCAGAATTGGACTAAATGGTCTCTTGCAGAAATTACCTTCTTTTAGCTGTCCCTTGCCCAATATAACAACTTTGTCCCAGTTTTATGGATGAGTGGGACAGCTGATATTCTAGCTGGGGGAATGAGGGAAATTCCTACAAGCTCACTTTCTCCAATATATATGCTAAGCATATTATTTTCACAAGAGGAATTAAAAATTTTGGAGCTGCCGTTAGCTAGATTTCACCCTATCACTCTAGTACCTTCCAGAGTTTAAGGCCCACAGATCTTTATTTCTTAAAGAGCTTTCACCATTACATAGAACTGAAACCTCTAATTAGCCTTGTCTGATATTCAAAATCTAGGCCAGAAAACAGATTTTGGTGGCTAGTTTAAGCAAGCAACAGCTATGGAAGTGTTTGTTTGTTTTATTTTTTGAGGGAGAGCGACTGTTGAAGCCATGTGTCCTCTCCTATAACTCTGAAATTTATTATTATTCGTTTGGCTTAACATGCACAGTGTTTTAATGTGAAAGTTCCCTGTTTCCATAACTAATGTCAGTGCTGTACACATTTGCCTCGAGCTTGGTTGTTGTATCTTTCCATCTTTATAAAATGTTTCCTAGGAGAAGGTCCAAGGACATCCATTTGACTATTACATTGCGATCACATAGAAATGATTCATGAAATACCTGTAGATTATTAGCAAAAGCATGAAAAGTGTGTCAGGAACATGAAAAAAACAGCCTCTGAGGGTATTCAGAGAAAGATTCCTTTCTTTTCAGGCTATTAGACTAATTGCAAACCTGTTTTGCCTTGGTAACAAGTCCTTTGCCTGATAAATGTCCATCACTTAAGTTCTGGTTTCGCCTTGTCCAGAAAACTTTAGCAAGTGCAGTTCATACAGCAGCGGTGATGGCAGCTGCTTTATATTTCTATAATGTGAATCAGTGATGCATATACACAAAAGGAGTGGCGTTTTGATAATCAATGTTTCAATAACGAGGCTGCAGTTAAATCCACTGATTTAAACCCAGGGAAGAATGGGCCGCGATGCTCAGTGATAACATTTGAATTAATTCCTGCTCTCTCATCAGAGACTCTTAATCCTCTGCAAGTGACCTCTGTGGTGTGTGCACTGGCAAGCAAACTTACCTCAGGTGTGAGGGAACAAGAAACCTGGACTGCATGAGGAGAAGGTACAAGGGAGCTTGGATGGAAATTGCTTACTGTGTATCTGGAACGGCAAGCGTGCAGCTGTCTCTTTTTTATTCCCAAACTCCATCCTGAAAAATTCCTCTGTCAGCCTTGGACTGGTTTAGAACCCTTTGTGTCCTGGCCTTCCTGTGATCCTTTCTGTTGGCAACTGCACCCTTCTTAGCTGTTTAGTTTGAATTCCTACACTGATCAGGTGGGTTTCTGGTAAGTAATGTGAAGAAGTCATGCTGTGGGATCACAAACTCTCAACCACAGTTTGCTTGGAATTGGGATATCACAGTGGCAAAAGAAAAACAGACTTTTAAATAATAGTGCAAGATATACACCTAGGGTTAAATTCTGCAACAATGAGTGAGCTGCAGACACCTGACTTTCCCTCCTCAGTACGAATGAGTTGCTTTTCTGTGCATTTAGAATAGAGGATTTAATTATAAAAAGTGATCTGTAAGCCTGACTCAGCCCAGGAGCCATGGATCTGAACAATTTATCCAGTGTTTTTAAAATATTGATGCCATGGCACATACAAAGTAAAAGTTACTTTCTTTCTTTCTTTTTTTCCCTTTTTTTTTTCTTTTTCCTGAGTCATCATCCACTGCAGTCAGTGCACAGACAACAGCAGGTATCAATGCATTATGGATCAAGCCCTATTCTAATACTTTAATTCTAGAATTAAAAGGTCTGTGTTTCACTCACAGCTATATGGCACCTCTGAGTCATAGATAGGTAGGTGTCCCCTAATGCATAGGAGTCCCCCAGGACACCCCACATATGTTCCCATCAGGTCACCTGCAGCCAGCTCCAGGAGCATTTCAGCTATATGGAAAGTCGAGGACTTTTGCCTTGAGCCTGTTCTTAAAATACAGAGTAATTGTTCTTCTCACCAAAATTAAAGAGTTATGAGGAGAGGGAAAAACAAAGCGCCAAAACCAATAGTCTGGTTTTTAATTTTAGTAACTGGAATTGACTGTAAAACACAGGATGGGAAATTACAGTTTCCTTTTCTTTTTCACTTGATATTCACTGTCCTGATTTCATACAGACAACTTTTTCATGAGGTCTTTCTCATCAACAGCTGAAAAATGTTGAACAAATTCAGTAAAAAAATTCTCTATTTTTTTCCCCCCTAATGTATAGAAATAAAACAAAACTCTGAATGTTGACATACTGCTATGCTGCTAGGCATACAAATGCCTAAGGGGGGCATTGATACTAGGATCAAGGTTGGAGGGCAAAAATGCTTCTTATATGAAAAGAATTACTGTGACCAGGCAGGCTCTTGTCAGTCCCAGTCCTGGAAGTGACTGAACCCACCTTCTTAGGCACGTGGGGCCAAGACCCTGCCTTTTCTGTGCACAGCCTGTGATGGACAAGCATGTACTTAGACAAGTGTCTGTGGCTCCTATTATAAACAACAACACAATAGTGTATTCACATACAGTGTGCTGTATGTATGTATGTGCTTGTATCCCAGTACAAACTCACTGCCTCAACCAAGAAGGCTGGCTGAGAAACTCTGGGTCCTGTGTAGATGCCAGGTACTACTCTCCTCCTACCTATCATGGCTTAAAGGAATAAGGGTGATATTTTGCTCACAGTGGGAAGATCAGCTGATCAATGATCCTTTTGCTTCCACTGATTCTTAGTTAAATGTCCTTTCATTTAAGAGCCCCTTGAGATTAAAAAAATATTTACATCCAGGAAAGCTGATATCTAGATTTAATATTTATTTTCAGATAAGCAATAAAGTTTGCTTTTAATTTTATTCTTATTTACTTAGTGAAAAGAACTAAATATGTACAGTTTTAAATAGAGGAAAGAGGTGTTAATGTAAAATGCATCTGGAGACAGCCATTTTTATGACATGCAATTAGCATCTTTCTGTTTCATTACTTGTGTTATTTTAATCGGTTGTGAAACCACAACTCTGAGTTTTTGTCAGCTGAAAAATCAAGTAGTTATTTTACAATTTTAATAAAGAAGTTCAAGAATTTGAATACATAGTTTTGATCAGGGACACAAATTCAAGTCCAAACCTTTCAGTTCCTTGAGGGCGCCCTACCATGAGGTAAAGGATGAGATCTACCTATTGATCCTTGCTCCAAGCTCCTGGCTCCTGTATTTTTTATTACTGAGCAAAACACAGTTGCAGTTCATAGATCAAAGACAGCAGGACACAAATATGTAAATTATAATGTTTCTAAGGTCAGAAACTTTGGATCTTTAAGCAAAAGAAAGAAGGCCACTGTGATACGAAGAGGTCACATTTTGTAGAGGGTTGCCAGGGGTTTTCCAGACATGTTGAAGGGAGGATTGTAGCATGCTTATTTTAAAGCCAAGGACACTGTATCACAAATCATCTTACTGTATGAATATGGGTGAAATGAAAATTTGGTTTACCCAGCCACACCAGGATCAGGCAGTGACCTTGTACTTTGGAGACAAAAATATGGCTAAGGAAGCCTTCCTTCAATTAATTCACTTTGCAGTCCTGGATTTAGGAGGCTGGGGCTGAATGAGCTGCATTCTTCAGCTCTGCAGCCAAGCAGCTTGATTCCTTCATGTCTAAGATTTTTTAAAGTTTATTTATTTATATTCTTTTTACTCTCATCACTACTATTTTTGTACATTTATGTACCAGTATTACTAAAAGCTAATAAACTCCATTAATGAAGATCCTTGCCATTATTAGCACAGGCTATTTTTGTACATTTATGTACCAGTATTACTAAAAGCTAATAAACTCCATTAATGAAGATCCTTGCCATTATTAGCACAGGCTCAAGGACAGGTTGCAAAGTGTTTACAAGATCTTAAGAATTACCTACACTTAAAATATTGTACCAAGTGTCGGGGCCCACTGGAGGTCATACAGAGGCAGATGAGACCAAACACACGCATGCTTTCAGGAAGTTTGGGAAACACTATTCTAGCACTTTCCTTCATTGTTATCTTCTTTCCTTTCATCTCCCAATTTCATTCTGTCTTCTTATCTTCACTGTATTTCTGTTCCCTCCATTAAGTCTATTGTTTTCTATCTTCTTCTTCTTATTTTTTTTCTTTATTTATGCTCTTTCTCTTATCAGCTCTGGTTTTATAATAGTCACAGTTGATAGATGTCACGTAACCAGTATCTTCACCCTATTCGTCTGTGTAACTCCTTTTCTATAAGGACCATTCTTGGATTACCCAAGTACTATGCTTGCTTAGTTATACAATAAAGCACAGGCAAAACTATATGTGATCTTTTCTTTTTTCTTACAGCTATTGGAGTTCAGGTCCAGGTTGTGCAGAGCAAGGTTCACCAGTGGCTACAAATTCTTCAGTCCCTTTGTCTATAGCCTGCCTTCATCTCACTCTGCTCTCATCTCTCTTTGCTGCTACCTTGCCCCTCTCTTTCATCTCCTGTTCATGGCTTTCTCCTGCGGTTCAACATCTCTTACTCAGTTCTTGCTCTCTTCTCTTCTTCTGCCTTCTGCCTCTTGTTTATAATCTCAATCTCTTCCCAGTTTCTCTGCATCCTTACCTGGTTCTGCTCTTGCAGGCTTCCTTGCTACTGTCCTGTTTCTCTTGTGCATGACCTGGGCACCACTGAGGGAGGAATTCTGCTCTCCATTCTGTGTTCGCCCCAGCGTAAAGTTACAATAGAGCAGACAGGTACTTGTCCTACACTCAGAAGGGCTGGAGCCTGGGCCCAGGGCTTAGCTTCTGGTATCTTTCTGCACTCTTGATGGAGAGAGAAGGTGAAGTAAAGGGAGTGAGGGCAGTACCACAGTTCAAAATTGCCCTGAGTCCTGCAGAGTCTCTGTGAGGCTCTGCCACATAGCTCCCTCCTCCCTTGTGAAAGAAAAAGATGCTGAAGAAAAAGTCCTGCTCTGTCCCTGCAGACCCAGATAGGAACATTTCACTGCAGACAGACTCTCTGAACTCTTAACATGTTTTGATTGTACCTGCGCATAGAGAGATTTTTCAAAGCCTCTAACCAAATGTGGGAGAAATTTCCTGGGAGCTATAAGATGCATATCACTGCCATATGCAGGAGAGAGAGCAAAGGAAGAAAAAGGGAAGCAGCCCTGCTGAATTTCAAGTGTCATCTTCAAAGGACCTCCCTATGAAATGGTTGTTAGGGCATATTTCAAATGGGCAAACCAAGGATATATTTTCTTCTTGTTCTCTGAAGTAACCAGGCTATTTCTTACACTGTTTTCCAAAAACATTCACCTTCTCTCCCCACTTTCCTGGGGTTAGCTGAGATTTAGGAAAGGGTGCATGTGGGGATGGTGGGATGTCTGACTACCACTGCACATCCATGAGCTTTATAAAGTAGAGCAGGGCCAGTTAACACTGTTCTTCAATGACTATAGATGAAACACCAAATGATTAAAAATACCTTCCTATCTACAATGCACGAAAGCAAAGTAATCATTTTTGTCCAAATAGACACCAGGGAATTTCCTGACTGCTCTTCACTCATCAAAAAGACCTCAGGAGCATCCCATAGCAGAGACTCTAAGATTGCTGTGAAGCAAGATTGTTTGACCCTTAATCAAGAAAGTCTGGAAACCCATCCTACTCTCATCTTGGTGACTAATCATTATGTGATCTTATACATTTCCTCACTGCTGAATGATGAGGTTGCCTTCATACAACCGTGTTTACAGTAAAAAGAGACCGTTCAATTGCACAATGCACTGAACAGGAAGAATTAAAATTTCATCTCTTTTAATAGTGTGCAAAATACCAGGAAAGGTTTAAATGAACAGCTGTCACTTGGAAGGGGAACAGGGAATAGTACTACACTGATCCCCTACCCCTGTGCACACACAGTATTCCCAGGGAATGATCATTGCTCCATCTGGTAGGAGGAGGACTATTTTCAGTGGGAGAATATAGAAAGTTAAATGTTCTTGAGGCAGAGTACAAGACAAAGTGACTGTAAGTAGCTTCCATCCCAAAACTGACTGTCCTCCCATTTGGCAATGCAGAAGCTTCAGTACTAATCACATTGCTTTGATGATGCCAGAAGAATATGGAGAATACTGAGGACAGGAATGATGGTGTCATTTGCATTCACTTTCCTCCCAGGAAAAGTGCCTTTGAAAATGGAGCTATTAATGCTCATAAAGACATTTGAGAGGCTGCAAACTTGAGAAAAATTGATTTTAGCTCAGTAAATATTTTTAGTCCGTGGTTAGAAGATCTGTCTGTGTTAGTAAATAAAGTAGTGTAGCTTCACGAGAGCATTTTTGTGATCCTAATGTAACTTTCCCCTGAACAAGTGCAGTTATGAAAACAGTGGCTATGCAAAAAAAAAATCGGCTTTCTACAGAAAATGCGAGGATTGTAACATCATGGAAAAACAGTGCTCCGAAGCTATTACAGAAAAATACTTACAAATGTCTTGGAGGGTCATGAAAAATGTGCTAATTAGGTAAATTCAAGAGCTTTTGCTTTGATTTTGAAACTTCACTTTTTTATCCAAGTAATTTTTAAATGCAATTTTGAAATGTTTTCATCCAGATATTTAAATATTTTATAAGCATCTATCTGTTTTTTTAATACCATTTCTAACTAGCTTTGTCAGAACTGCATTTTGCTAAATATTTAAGCAGCTCCTAATAAAATTAATAAGAAATTTTTATTCTCTCTCACTAGGACTACATTAACTTTAAGAAATAATTTAATTATGAGGCATTTTAAGTAAAATGTGAAAAACGTGTAGATTATAGTTATAACTTCATTTGTGCTACAGGCTCAGGGACACACATCTAGCGTGGAGAACTATGTACAAGCATCTGAACCCTCAGCAGAAAGCTAGCTATTGGGAAAATTGGCTTGGCCTCCAAAATGATTGTATTTACACTGAATGGAAAAAAAAACACAACAAAAGCCCCCAAAATTTTCTGTTAATTTGACAAGCTTTGCCTGATTTTCAGCGATAGGCAATTAAACCTATCCTGATGATTATCAGCATTTCCAGGGTTCAGTCCTATCCCAAAGGTTTTGAAGTGTGATATGAGGAGACAGGACCATGCTCAGAAACTTTTCTTGTCGGGTAGTCTCCCATTGGGTGAGTTTGCTCCTCCCCAGGGGACTTGCTTTCTTTCCAGCTCGAGCCCTCAACTGGTCCCTCCAAAGGTGAGATCCCTCTTGCTCTGTGTCCATATAGGACAGCAGGTCCCTCAGGCTGGCCCATGAGTACCAGGCACATTGGCATCACCAACAGTATGGCTGGGGATCAGTCTCACATCTCATCAGCTTGTTACTCTGCTCATGGGGCTTGTGACCGTACCCTTGAAGCCAGACAACTACACTTTTTGCATATTTTCCTTCTGCCAAAACTGAGATCAGCACTCATTTTGCCCTTTAAAAAAAGGGATACTATTTGCCAGGAAATGAATGAAGACCAGTGCCTGAGCTGGCCACAGACTTATGCTTTATAAAAGCATAGCTGCTTTGCTCAACAGCATGAGCAACAGGCCTCCATGATTTCTTATCATTGTCCTCTCTGATCATAGTGGGTTGGTAAACATGGAGAAGGTTTTAAAAAGGGATTACCTTAGGGTGGTGAAGGAGACACAAACAAGTGTTTGAAAATTTGGTTTTTGGCTGTGGTAGTTATAAATAGATGAAATTTGAGCTCGAGAGGGGATGATCTTCGCGAAATGTTGGAAAAACAGAAAGTAGCATGATTTTGATTTCTTCAATTTTAACAGCATTTTCCTCTTCATTTGTTTTATACTTCTCATGACTACCAGACCCGCTTGGAGCTGAGTCATTTTAATGAGGTTTTGAATGATTTATTTCTACTGTTCTAATATCTCCGCTCAGGTGACTAAATTAGAGCAGCACTTTTCATAGATGTGAGTGGAAGAGTGGGGAAAAAAAAAAAAGGAAAAATGCATAAGTAAGGAGAATTGCTGCTATATCACAAGCAAAAAAAAAAAAAAAAAATGACAGCATTGCTTATGCCAGGAATGAAAAAGATCACACATCTATTCAAGAGCTAATGAGAAAACTGAATCTTCAGAGGAGCGTGGCATAATTCTGAGCTATATGTCTTAGCCGGACTGGATAGGATGGATTGGTTGGTTCAGGACAAAGTCAGGAATATGAGTGGTAAATGGATGGTTGAGAGCTGTGCTGTTCCCAGTAGTAAGCAGGAAGCGAGGTATGGTGCCTACTGGTGTAGTTTGTTCAGTCAGCAGCGAGTTATTCCTTTAGCAAAGCAACTATGACTTATTCTTCAGCCCACAAGATCTCCTGGCCAGTGGGTCAGTGAAGGCGAAGCTGAGTCTGTGCATTCCCTGTTTTGTGTTTCTAGGGAGGATATTCTCAGTGGAGCACCTTGTTATATTCCCTAAGCAACAGTGTGCATTTGGAGATTGTCCATCCAGGAACTGCACAAGGAGAGGACTTGCTAACTTGCTGCACATGCATATCCCCAAGCATATCTACATAAGACATATAAAGCAAGTCATAACCAGGACAAAAATGCCTACTCATGCTACAGTGGGCAGTATCTCACTCCTCAAAAGAAGACACTGCCCCTCGCTTTCTGTCGTGAGCACCGTGCAAAGCCTTTTATAGCAGGGAAAGAAAAATTACTTTCCAACCCGTCTTGCAACCAGTTTGTGCCCAATGACTGAGACTGGACTGACTGTCCTACTCTTAGGAGTAGATACATTTTTATGTGTTTTTAAATTATGCAGTCTTCTAAAAAATTTGCCTTCGCACTGATTTTTTGGCCTGTACAATAAAATCTCCTAAATCCAGATGTAATATGTTGTGTGGTCATAACAGTGTAATAAATAGTTAAATGCCTTTTTAGAAAATTGGAATGATGGTTTGATAGCTCTTTACCATGAAGGGTAATTTTACTTCCAACCTTGTGATTTTCTCAGTATTATACAAAGCCCGATTTGTCTAATACAAATTAGCTATTTAAATGAACTGACTCTTGAGACCTTCTAATTATTCTGAAAACAAAATTTCCGTAGAGACCAGGACTTGTTTTCTAGTTTTGGAGTAAAAATTTTCTGGTTCAGTCCCATATAAATAAATATGTCTGTGTCTGAAAACTAATGCTCACGGGAAATACCTCTACAAACCCAGCCTGATGGCAGTATAAAGAATAAATGAAATGGTTCAGATTCCATTCAAATCAGGGGCTTGAAATAAGCTTCTCAACCACAAATACATATGGAGCTGTCTGCCTTGGTGTGCTTTAGATTAATATACTTTGTTTTGATTCAGAACAACAATACCATTTAGTTGGCATTTACATTTATGATAAAGCAGTATTATAGTGCAGTACATTATTTTTACTCCATGTCTACTTTCTTATTAAACATCTCTCTACATCAATAGAATTAGAATCAATCCACTGATTTTATTTGTTTTGTTTGTTTGCTGCTTTGCTTGCTCAAGGGTAGTGTCCAGAAAACAGCAAAAGTGAGTAATTGCTGGACTCCCCCATCCAGGGCTGAGACCTACTGCTGTGCACATTTCTCAGTCTGAAACGCTAATCCTCTTGGGCTTTCGTGATTCTCAGGCAAGAGCTCTGCCACATAAATTCCCGACTGTGTGCATTCCCCATCAAGTGGTAAGAGCTGTGCTCAGCTTTTCATAAAAGGACCTCTATTTTTTGTTAAGTACGGTGCAGAGTAGATTGAAATACAGATGTAAAACACCACCCTTGCAGGCCCTCTGCCTTGGGCATTTTAGCAGTTAATGCAGCAGTGTGCTGTGGTTTGGATTTAACAGTCACAGAATTACAGAATCACAGAATGGTTAAGGGTTGGAAGGGACCTCTGGAGATCATCTAGTCCAACCCCCTGCCAAAGCAGGTTCCCCTAAAGCACGTTGCACAGGATCATGTCCAGGCGAGTTTTGAGTATCTCCAGAGAAGCAGACTCCACACCCTCCCTGGGCAGCCTGTTCCAGTGCTCTGTCACCTCAAAATAAAGAATTTTTTCCTCATATTCGGATGGAACTTCCCATGTTTCAGCTTGTGCTCATTGCCCCTTGTTCTGTTGCTGAGCGCCACTGAGAAGAATCTGGCCCCATCCTCTTGACACCCGCCCTTAAGGTATTTGTAAGCATTGATAAGATCCCCTCTCAGTCTTCTCTTCTCCAGGCTAAACAGACCCAGCTCTCTCAGCCTTTCCTCCTAAGAGAGAAGTTCCTCTGATTGTCTTTGTAGCCCTCCACTGGACTCTCTCCAGTAGTTCCTTGTCTTTCTTGAACTGGGTAGCCCAGAGGTCCTACAGATAAGTTTACTGACTCTTAAGTTAACCGTAATTTCATTCTTTTGAGAAGAATATTGATTTGGTTATGTGTAGATTTCTAGTGCCCCTCACTGGACTTCAGTACAAGACTATTACCAGGCATTGAGGTACACCTTAGACTCTGAATTTTCCAGGGCAAGGAAGTAAAACTTTTCAAGTGCCATCACATTATCTGTGGTACACCTTCTGGGGAGAGTCCTACACATCCTGTGTTCAATTGCAGCGGTGTGTTTTTAAGGAATAAAAACTTGCACTCAAAATGTAATGTGAAAAATATTGGATGAGGAATTTTGGTAAGTGACTATTATTACATATAGTTGCTACAATCTGCAAAGAATTTTTGCCTAATACCATACTCCCCTCTGTGGAAGACTCTGTTTTAAGGTATCTGTAATGAAGTGTTGTTATGCTGCAATACAGGAATCTGCAAAGCTTGAAAATGTCCCCTGCTGAGGCTGCAAGTTTTACTTTATTCTTATTAGAGTATGAGAGGTTGGAGCATGACTCATCAGCTGCCAGGGGTGGTTTACAGATCAGGTTAAACATGTCTGTGGTCCCATGGCAGGCTCAGATCCCAGCAGGTTTGAAGAGAAACTCAGTCCTTTCTTCTGCTCAGATCTAAGCTGTTTATTTTTCCAGTTTGCAAGAGAACAAAAGTTTCCTAATTTGTATTACAGTAGGAGGAATCTGTTCTCCATGTCCTGCTTTAATCTCTTTCTCCCATCACTTTATGGAAGGGTTTGCCTTCCTTTGCCACAGATACATAAAACTAAGATTTAAGGCATTGTAAGATTAAATGGCACTGTGTATTTTTTAAATTATTATTTTTATACACACATACACACACATACATAAATAAGTATCAAAACAACAGTTTATATTGCCATATTACACTTTATATTGCCATAGCAGTCAGATTACAACACTGGCCTCACACCCTTTCTCTCTTTCTAGATTTATATATTTCTGTGTATATGTGTGTATATATATACATGCAGTGAGTGACAGTCTGTGCCCTGATGACGTAAAGCAGGCAGTGAGGCTGTGGGAGGCATGTGTCAGGAAGAGCATAAACATCATCATCTCTGCTTTATAGCCTCTGTGGCCCCAACTCTGGAAAAGATGCATGTGGGTTCTTAAGGCTACCTCAATACATGAAACCACACAAATATATCCCTAGCTTTCAAGGAGCTGTTTAAGCCTCACTGCAAATTTTATTCATGCTTGCTTATGTGATTAAGTGCTTTTGTAAACTGGATCCTAAATCGCTGGCCAAAGCTGCCTGTGAATTTGAGTTCAGGGTGGGTATAGGTTAACACCAGGCGAATGTACGTAGCCCTCCAACCACCCTTCCTCCCCATCCTGGTATTTCCCATGACATTAAATATGTGAGTGGTCAATAACTGCCCAGCACTTGTTTACTTTGCCTTATGCATGACTGCATCCATTGGTGCAGGTATTGGATTTACATTTTTCACCACAATTAGAGGCTGTCCACTGAGCCAGTTTGTCGATCTGCTTCAATACGTTTGTGTTACCGTTTCATTATCATCTGACAATCAGCACGTTCTTCATGATTAGATGGCAATAATATAGCTGGATGTTATTACAGAATTTCTTCAAGAGTGACAAAAATAATTTGTTATTGGGCTCTTCCTTCATCAGTTGCGTTTCCTACGGGCTGTCAGGGCCCTGAGGGCATGAACAAGCCTTAATGGCCCTGACCAGCCTCACCTGGGATCTCATCCCATACCCTGCTCATGGGCCCAGGGGCTCTATATAAGGTCAGCCCTGGTCCTTTAACCTTTGCCCAAGCTGTGATGGGGACAGTGCTGGTCTCCAGCTCAGCCATGACTGTGCCTGGCCATGGACCCTCTTGACCCAAGCCCCAATTTGCAAACTGACCTTGGACCTGCCTTATGTCCATGCACTTCCCTGGTGATCTGGTCTCTTGGTTGGACCTGGTAACTGTCTGGGTCTGCCCAGAGCACATGGTATTGAAAACTGATTAGCATGTGTCACCTGCCACAGCAAAAATGTGGCTCATTTACCCAATGTGGATAAGATGTGGGGGAAGGAGGGGTCTGGAGGAACAGAACCAGGTGACCAGGCAGAAGAAATTACCAGTGCCAGTGCTTCCAGTATGCCTTCACCTGCTGTGATGCTGGCAGGGAAGATCTGCCTGCTGTCATTCCTGTGGAAATAGGTAATACCAATTTGTTTCTCACTTCTAATGTTTATTCTGTAGTATCAAGGTGCTACCTTTAGTACGGAAGTACTGTGCCTCTACTGGAGACTATTTTTAAAGGGTTTTTTTTTGACCACTTCAATTTCAAAATTGCCCCCCATCTTCAGATACTCATGAATACAGACAAACTATATTCACTGCAAGATGGTGCCATACCTTTTCATTTTACTCCCCTGTGTTGTTAATAAGGAAAGACATTAATGCTCAGCATTGACACTTATTAACCTCCAGCTCAGGGGTGATCCTTTGAAGTGATGAGAGTCCCTGAAAGATAGTTAGCATCCCTGGCTGTCAGTGGCTCTAGAGAGAATCACCCACCAGTGATAGCTACTCATACTGCTTGAGGAGTACCAGTTCCTGCTAGGATCAGGCTCCTGCAGAATAACCAGTTCTTCAGCAGATGGAAAAGAACAAGGCCTATAACAGACGATAGAAAGAAAATCTGTAAAATGCATCTACAAACGTTCTTTGAAAACAAGTTTTCTAGTTAATGATACATATGCAGCATTCCAGCTGTGTACTTCTATTTTCCCCTTGGCTGTTCACAAAGTCTAAATATAGCAGTTGACTATTCTACACCTATTTGGGGGAAAAAGGCTTATAAGAAGTCCTGGACAGATGTACATTATTTTGATAGGTGGGACCTTCATTTGCCAAATAGCTCTATTTTTCCAACTAATTTTATCCTCTATGGATTTTTTTTAAAAAAGTTATGAAAGAAAGGTTTCACAGTAGTAACTAAGTCTGAGCCGAGTATAGGCAGACACCAAGCAAGATTTCTACCTATCAATCACCCTGCTTCTGTTACAAAGTTTTTTCACTCTCACCTGTGTTATTGCTGCATTGGCTTCTACAGCTACTCACGTAATGAATGTTCCCCAAGAGATGTATATTAAACCAGGCACATTTAAATTAATAAGCAGATGGAGCTTGTAAGGCTGAATAGTCCCTATATGGATTTAAAAGTGCTTCTTTCTTCAGCTTGTGCTGTACAAAGGCTGGAGATGGTGTCTTTTTCCCATTCTTTAGATAGCACTAGGATCATCCCTTCCATGTGAGAGTTTAGGCTGAGAGGGTCTCACCGTTCACAAAAAAAAAGCTTCTAGACTGCTTGCGTGCAGACCCCATATAGCTTTCTTAACATTGCTTCTTAGACACAATGAGTAGAAAGAAATATCTCCTGTCAGATTTAAGATTAGAAATTCTGGAAGTAGTGACTCTGGAAGTAAATTTAAACTAATTGTTTCAAGCATGACTTTGGTGACTGTCCAAGAGCGCAAGAAAAGGAAAAAGATCTTGGTTATTAAAAAAAAATAAATAATGAAATGCTTCTGCTGTCCCAGAAACATACTAAAGGGAACTGCAAACAGACATATCCTTTCCTCCCACCAAGTACTTTATGGACTGTGTATTCCCCAAGCAATATTATCAGGGTATAAAAACATTTTCTAAAATAATGTCAACAAGCAATGTAGTTTTCAGAGGCTAATGCACAGCCCAAGACAGTGAAGGAAATTACAGTACGTTATTTTAAAGTTAAAGGTGAGCAGATCAACAGATATGAAACCTATCTGTTTGCAGCTTTCGTTATATTGTGTTAGCACTTAACAGAAGGAAAGAGGAAGGAAGAGATAAGATAAATGCAGAGTATATTAGTGTTAGGGAAAATGGTGAGTGTGTTGGAGGAATGAAGTCACTCAGTAAAAAAAAATAAAACACTGATATTCACATGAAAATAAGATGCATTTCAAAGCATTGTATAAGATGGACCATTTGTTAGGAAATTTGAGATCTCAGGAAATTTGGATTTTTCATTTAAAATCCAATATAGAAAACAAGTCAGTACATGAATAGGAGTACAGTAGAGGTGTCAGTCACAGCCCACTGCACTACAAAAAAAAGTTAATGGGAGTTGTTCTGACTTTGGTGGGTCCCAGATTTGGTCCTCTGTACTTAAAGATGATGATAAACAATGTTTTCTTGTCTCCCATAAAGCAACCTTCTCTGATTTGAGTGATAAATGAGAGGTTGTTTACTCTGTGGAGTCACAGAACCACAGAATGACTGATGTTGGAAGGGGCTTCCTTCCAGCTGGAAGCTCCCCACAGCCATAGACAAAGGGAGATCCCTACCCTACACACACAACTGCGTGTGGCACCTATAAAATAAAAAAAAAGTTGCTCAAAATAAAGTTTCTGGTTCATGAAACCATTGGCTGGTTCCTCCAGTTTGTGTTGTCTTTTTTGGCAACCTTTTGGGGTTTTTCCTTATTGTCCTTTTTTCCTTATGGTCCTTTTTTCCTTATATTTATGTGTCTTCATATATTTGTGTGTATATATAAATGTGACGTACAGACAAATACATAAGTGTACCTATCTATAAATCAGAGAGCTGCACTGAGGCACCTGGGTGGGTGAAAAGCACCAGTGGGTCTTGGTGCTGCAGGGCTCCTCAAGAGCCTGCCACTCAGGCTAGCAGATAAGTCTCCTCTTTTATATCTGCCCAATATAAAACAAGAAACAAAACTCCTTACATAACTGCTTTTTTACAGGTTATTTCCACATGTCATTTTAAATAAAGTGGTACAATAGATTTCAAGCCAGTTTATAAACCACTGCTGCTGAAGGAGGATGTTCTCACCTTCTTCACAGGCTTCTTCCCACTAATGCGTTGGCCCCTTTATAGTGTCAGGAGAAACATTCATGCAGCTAATCAATAATTAATCCAGCTCAAAAAAAAACCCCAGCAAAAAAACCTACCACACCCCAAAAGAGTCCCACTCCCTTCACCCCTCCTTCCAGGATCAGTTCCCTCAACAATTGCATGAATATTGTACCAGACCAAGTGGCTAGGCAGAGGGAAGTATGGAAATGAGGAAGGGTAGGTCTACCTTCTTTCTGTGATGGTATCATTATAATCTGGTAATGGAATGCAACATCTTCTTAGAACAATTTACAATTATTAGACCAGCTAGATGTATGGAGATCCGCAATTAAAAAAACACAAAAGATCCTGTATCACACAGAATACTTAAGTGGCATTTAAGAACTTAGAAGTACCTAACACAGGTATGTACCAAATTATATGTCAAAATAAATCTTAATGCTTAAGTCTTATTTCTGATGTCTGAAAGTTAGAATGTGTAAACACAGTACAGCAGTATCCTTTCCTGCCTTCATGATCACAAGACAGCAATATAGCTTATTTATCAATCCTTATTAACTATATTTGTCCTATTAACTGTGTTTTGTTTTGCTTGTTATCACTGATGCCGTGCATGAGTTGAATTCTCAAACCAGAACGTTTAAGCTCAACTTCTTGATTCTTACTCATGCATAGGAAGGCTTACATTTAATGGCTTAATTGTCAGGACAGGAACCTACTATTAAGCACTAGGGTTTAGAAACATTAGCCCACCCTAATAAGCTGATGTTTAGACTCATTTAATAAACAGTGGGCAATATTCACTATTTCCATCCATTTTGTGGTAGTGTAATTTGTAATTTTCTAGCAATCAAGGCACTCTTAACAATCCCCCTTTTATTATACTGTGGATTACAACCGAAGCAGTTAATATGAGTGATACCATAGGATTAATGCTAAAAGCAGGTTCTAACAATGTTGTATTTGGCATCATAAGGACAAGCTGTGCTCAGACAGGGCTAACCTGTACTGCTGGAAATGCAGTATCTCCATAGGACGCAGCTGGAACTATTGATAAATTGCCTGTCTGGATTTTTTTTGTCCTTTGGCCTCAGTACCATTGGGTGAATATATACCAAACTGGACAAAAGGACAGGATGTGTAGAACAAACAAACCACCTACCCAGCAAAGTTACCACATGCTCAAGCCATCACATTTGGAATTTGGAGATGAAGCAAAACAAATACATAAGAAAAGATTAAAACCACAGGACAGACAGAAATGGAGCTTTTTAAAGTCTGTCCAGTATTTCAGCATTCAGTGAGTTGTTTGCTTGAAAACTCTGCCAAAGATAAGTGAGCACAGAAGTGAGCAGTATGCTTTTCTTTCAAAAGAAAAAAATCCAGTGTCTGATTGTGCAGCTGAAGTAGGAAGGGAGAAAGAATGCACTTGTGAACTGTTTTACTTGGCATTTTTCAGTTGTTCAGAGATGACAGGATCAAGGAAAACTGAATGCATAAATAGAAAAATGAGGAGGGTGGAGTATAGAAATACCACAGCAAGTGTTTCACAGAAAGGCAGAGAGATGAGCACTTATTAAAGATCTTGGTGTTAACACATGTGAGTACTCCAAACATCCCAGTGAAGCTACAGAGTGATTTGCCTACCAGCAAAAGAGGCAGCAAATCTACACTAATATTTAGAAGTTGGGTGGAAGCTGAGTGCCTAATTCCTTTTGCTGTCAGTGAAGCTTCACATTTCTTTTGAGGAAAAATGGAAAAGGTGACTCTATGGCATAGCTTCTAGCAGAGCTGAGGCAGATGGCACAGCGCTGACAGTGTGGACAACTTTTAGATGAGCTTTACAGGGTAGATTTCTCAGTGTGGTGAATAAGACATGCAAGCTACAAGGCCAAGTACTACTCTGAAAGAGGCTGTGGACTTTTCTCCAAGTCAGGTAATTGCAGAAGACCTGAAAAAAAGAAACTTTAAATGGGCAGTGCCAAGCTCATGAGGTCATCAAGAACTCCAATAGCTGGGAGCAGGGGGGAAGAGGAGGAGCAGGGGAACATAAAGACAAATACAAAGACAAGGTCCCATCCCTGAAGAGTGGTTGAAGCAACAAGGAGCGTTTGCAAACAGATCCTCCTAAAATATAGAAATGTGGCACAGAGCTTCCAGGGAGTTGGGCATGTGTTCTCCCAGAACATGGTATAATCTCATCTGAATTAATAAATTACAGGGGCATAGTTAAAAAAGTAAAAAAAAAAAAAAGGAAAAAAATGCTTTATTAAACTGCCCACTATCATGTGTAAACGGATGGAGATGACTCAGTGTCTGCACTGGTAAAAAAGGCACAAGGTCTTGTATGTACTTCCAATAACAAATGTTAAGTGATCGCAGTCATCCTCCACATCAGATCCACCCTTCCCTGTCGCTTTTCCACCCTGCTTGTTCTTTCAGCATTGCTGGCATTTTCATTATGCTGTGTTTAGCTCTTTTTCCACCTCCACGTGTTAAATTTTGAACTTATTTTGAATGGCAATTCTTTCTCAGGAGAACAGGTTTCTGTTGCCAGTATATGCTAGCTCTGCTCCACACCAGTAGCTTGTTCTTTTTTCCATGTAACCATTCTACATCCTCATTCCTTCAGAGGAGTTGGAGGAAGGTTGTTTGATGGAGCTGGAAAAAGATTTCGTAGTCACATTTTTCCCTCCTCACTGTTCCTCCTTTCAAGTTGCTTCTTTTCCACTAGGTGGCCACTGAAGGCTAGGGGAGAAAATAGACCTTAAGAAGAGCACCTGTCTTGCCTGAAATCCAGAGCTCCTGGGTTTCCTGGTAACTTGGGAGTGGGGTATTAAAGTGACCTAAAGCTTGTGGAAGTTGGGTTCCTAATTGTAGCCTGTACTGTTGAAGGTTGTACCTTTCTGTACTAATCCCTGGGAGATGCAGTCTTTAGAAGCAGATAATAAATGCATCAAAAACCCATATGGGAAATTGGCAATGGTATCACTGTGGCCATCCCTTTGTATGATTGTAGGGACTGCTGCTCAGGCCCTGACCAGATGTACATGGCTCACAACTGCCTGGAGATGGCTTACAGTAGCTTAGGATCATGGAGAACTAGAAGCGATAATGCTACTTCTGCCTCTTCCTTATCCTGATCCAGATCCAGCACTGGCTATAAAAGCCATGTCTGAGACTTTTTAAACTATCTGCAGTTGTCTTGCGCTGCAGAACAGAGAGTGATCATGAACATTTGCTAGAAATTTTAATATAAATCATAATTTTTTAAGACGTCGCAAATGAAGAACAGAAAAGTTTATGGCATTTTACAAGAGGAGGGAAATTAAAGTGTTAACAGAAATCTATTTTTAAATGATAGCAGTATAAAAATACTGGCATTGATTCAGATTTCCTTCAAAAGAGGCTTTTTTTCCAAGTCTGACAACTTCAGAAAGGCTCAGCAAACTTTTCTTTCAAATTCCCTCACTCCTCTTAAAGAAAACTCTACTACATTCAGAGTACCCTTCTATATTCAGAGTACTCAAAAGCAAGATTTATTCCAGTCTGAAGTCATGCAGTAGGAGGGATATAGGTATGTAGAACCAGTATATAACCTGGAGTTTGTGGTAACATAATTATTAAGAAATTCCTTGCAAAAAGAAGACCACTTTGCTTGTAAATGTGAGAAGAGTAAAAGAAGTTACCTATGTTTTCTCACTTGCCCAGCTTATGCTGTGTGCTGCTCTGTGGGTCAGTAGATGTACTCACTAGCTAACAGCAGAATAAGCCAAAGAAATAGCAGAGTTTAGCAACAACATTCCCCACCTTCCCATCATCCACTCGTTATGAAGTGACCAGTTAAGCTCAATCACTTGTTTCAAATCCTCTTTGGAAGTAGAGTCTGGGTATGGAGGCATTCACAACTATCTGTCCAAAGTGTCTCTGACCACTCTGCTTGAGATCAAACTGCCTTAGGAAAGCCTGGCAGTGGAAGTACAATTACTCTTCTGAGAAATTAAGGTCTCCTGTGTGTTTGACTTCAGTAGATGTGGTATTGCCCTCTAAGGAGAGGTCATACAACGTTCATGGAGGTGATGCCACAAATATGACTTCACTGGCAATTCCAAAATTTTAAGGAAGGGTTAAATGTGGGAAGAAAGCTACACAGTCCCAGGACAGTTCAGTGGATATAATGCTGGAGAATGGATTATGGGACTTGGTGTCCATTCCTTGCCCTGTTGAATTACCTTTGACAAATCACTATGCCTCTCTGTTCCTCAGATTCTCTCTGTATGATGAATTGGAGATTCATAATTTTTTTTCCTACCTTTGCTCAGTGTTTTATGATACACAGGTGAAAAGTGCTCTCTGACAACTATGACATTCAGTGTTGTCACAGTCGTGCTAATCTAAGGAGAGTCAGATTTGCTTAAGAGTTTGTGTATCTAAGAACTTGCTCATTTTCTCCAGCTACTGGCCTGGTTAATAAAAAGAATCCCACAGCTACCAGAAAATGTTACCTTTCTTGTGATAATTTAAAAAAAAAAATAAATGAAGTGCAACACTTTCAATGCGAGAATTGTTTGTGTATTCGCCTCGCAGCACCACAAATTATTTTCCCTTTCCTCTCACCAGATTCCTCAGTAGTCCCAATGCATGGACGACTGCTTACGACTGCCTCCATTTCCCCAAGTCCCTTAACATATTAACATTACTCCCAGTGAAATTAATATGTTCACTGAACAGAGTGCCAAGTGCTATCCCTACCAGCTTGCTGAATACCATCTCTGTTGACAGGTGGGTCCTCAGTGGTATAAAAGTTACAATGGGACAAACAGGAATTAAAGTTTCTAAGCTATGGTACCTCAGCTCTCTGCATAGGTGTAGCAGCGCTTCCTACATGCTTTTTTGATGTGCTGTTACTTCATATTCAAAGTTGGAAAAATCAGCACAAGATGCAGTAACGGACTGTATCATTTGCAATAGAGCCATGTTTGCGTTTAACAAGGATGTATAGATTTATTTTGTCTGACACCATACCCGACAGCTTGCCCTCACAGTCTCTGTGAGCTGTCAGCTCTTCTCATCCATCAACCTAAACAACATTCTGCTCCAGCAGTGTTATTATCTGTCTTATCTTCCTTTCTGTTGCACCTGGCAGAGGAATGATGCTTTTTGATGGATTTTCACTTAAGTTTATTATTTTCCTTCCCTTCCCTTTTAAATAAATATCCTGTGGAGTGCAAACTTGGAAGGATTTCAGAGAAAATTTTACTAGCAGGGATTAACAGAATTCTTTAACATTTATTCTCTTCAAACATTACTGGGTTTGTGCTTTGTATCAGTGTCTATGTGTTGATGCAGTGTACCTGTGAACAAGTATGCAGTGTGAAACAAACTCAGAGTTTCTTGGTTAGTCCATATTGAGCCTTTTTGCAGACAGTATCCTGGGCTTGCTTTCTACTCTGGTAGCAGTGGAATCCTCTTCCTGTCTCTGTCCTCTGAACAGGACAGCAAGACCAGAGCAGTAGTCCCTGAATGTAGGGTAAAAGATTTTCCATACACGGGAACTGACGATAACGAACTTAGGCTCCTTTCTAATACCTCCTTGTAACCAGGGATCAGGCAGCGTGCTGAGGCTAGGCTGCTCAGAGGCACATGTCAACAGAGATGATGTTGTGGAGAATTTACACAGTTCTGGAAGTGTGTGAGCGCCTGCCATGTTACAGACATGACCCGCAGAGTATGGAGGACAGTAAGTGCGTGTTGCTCAGCACACTGACATCTTTGTGCTGTGTTTGTTCTAATCTTACCCCAGGACCCACAGCCCTAACAGGCAAGTTTATAGACCTTGGGTACTACGGCTCCTTGACAGGGCTGGGGATGGCTACATGCCCTTGCTGTAGCCCAAGGCAGTCTCTCATCGTAAGTCCCTTTCACCCATTGTTGGCTGGGTTTGGTATCAGGACACAAAGGGGGCTTTTGCTTTCTGTGGGACAGGTTGTAAGAAGTAAGATCCCCCCCAGAGATCTCTACTTTTTAAACTTCAGCTTCCCCCTTGGCAAGAAAACAGTGGGTATCATTCATTTTCTCTATAAACACAAGCTGGAACACATCTAGAGTAGCTCAGGTTTCTGGGGATTTCTGTGTCAGACTTTCCCTCTTTCATTGATGTCTAAACAGACTGCAAGGACGGAGCAAGGATGCAGCAATACCTTCAGTACTTTGTAAGACCACTTGACACTGCTTGGGCTGTTGTATCTAGAGGGCTACAAATGTCTCCCTGCAGCAATTCAGTGACTTCCAAGAAGAAAGTGGAAATAAGCTCTTTTATCTGTTCAGGTCACTAAGAGCTACCACACATTTCTTTCATGTTTAATCAATGATCTCTATTGCTTTGTGATATATAAAGCAAAAAGCAAATATTGGAATTGATTAGGTGAAGCATTCAGTTGAAACTGAAAGCTGCCTACTGAGGAGACTTTCCAAGTGATAAAGCTGATTTTCAGAAGACCAAACATACAGCTTTTTTTTTCTGAACATTTCAAATTAATATTTTTATCATTATTTACAATTTCTAATCTTATGGGTGTGTGAGAACAAGATGGCTAGAATAAATAATTGCAGAGATGAGACTAAATATTGATTGCTGACATGGCTGTGGAAGTTGCCTAAACCAGGTTCTCCAAACTTGCTATAATAAGAGCACAAGCTACTAGTGGATGAGTTGCATCTTCACGCTTACAAAGAAAGATCAGAGTCTTGATGTCTGTATAAGAAAGTGGGAGGGGAAAAGTTTCTTTTACTCCCTTTATGTGAGCTTCACCCTGATCACAGACAATGTGGCAGCTTCATCTTTCTTGCAAAGTCTTAGCACTCTTCATCACCAGCCCTATGAAAGCTGCATCTTGGAAGCAGCCAAAGCAGCAGCCTGAAGGAATGGAAGCAGCACTGGGTTATAGGCATGTGTGCCTCATCATATTCAGAGCTCGTGGGAAGCCAGAAACTGAATTGTGACATCAGATTTTCTTGAAGTCCTCCATCTGACATAGGGCAGCAGAATCATGTTCTATTTATTACACAAAGCCTGTGGCGATTTCACATTCAGGTCCTAAAGCAGTAGGATTAAAGGACCAGATTTTTTTTTCCAGCTGGAAAGATAATAGAATCTGGAAAAATGGATCAATGGGGACATGCAAGCGAAAGAGTTAATAGCATTAATCAGAAAGACAACAAACTCAATAATAATTCCTGCAAAAACCTGTTGCTAAATCCCATCAGCTAATTGTATGCTGTTAGCATAAACTGCTTGCTAGCTTCTAGTTATGACTAATTTTGAGAGACTCATTTTTATTACAACTGTGTTTAAATTAATTAATTTATTTAATAGCTTAAATGCTGCAGTTAAAGATTCTTAATTTCAACTGAAACTATTTTAACCTACTGCCTTTCCATCTCTGACTGTCATAATTAAAGGAAGAGCCAGCATATAACGACTATAAGGAAACCAGTTATATTGAAAATTGCCTGTGGTACAGTAATGACTTGGAAGTGGGTGGTGATAAAAATGCATGATGCATTCAGAAAGGTTTATGGTGACAATTATGTACTTCTTGGAGTATCTAATCCACCATGGACTGCTTTATAGCCAGCATTGCCTCTATGTAGTCTAGGAAGGACAACGAATGAAAACCCCTGGCGTGCAAGAAGTTGATAATGGAATATATCTGCAAAACTGGAGCTGTTTCAGCCTGCTGGCTGCACATGAAACACTGTCAACAAAATGATATTTGTTAAATTAAAAAGGAAATGGACAGTCAATTCAGAGGTGACAGTTAATCTGAGGGACCTTTTAATTATCTGAGGTAAGGGAAAGTAGGTCATCTGCAGACAAGTCAATGGACTATAAAAAAATAAATTTGGTAGAGACAGCCCAACATCAAAATGAAGGTGGGTAGGTCTTCAGTGAATAAATACCTTCCTTTCTTGGATGGTGTAATGCTTAGCCATGCTGACATTTAAATTTTCTTCATTATGCTTCTGAGGACAAAAATTAAAAAAACTCTCTAGTGATTTGGGGCCTTTATTTTTCCAATTGTTAAACAAAAAGAAGACAGAGTTTTGAAGGGCAGAATTAAAATAGGGTGCCTCTAAAGTATTTCCATTTGGACTTCTCAAAATTCAATATTCCCACACCATTAGCCAGTTTTGACAAATTGGTGTGATGATAAGTGCCAGTCTTCCCAAAGCCTGTTGTTTCAGGTTGTCTGCCGATTCTAGAGGACACTGTCCTGCCAGCTACGTGCAGTACATACTGTGAAGTTCACGTTCTACCCTCCCAATAGAAAAGTTTGGCTATCCTTGTGTTTAATTTTTTTCCAAAGGAATGTGAAGTTCTGATTCATAATCTGAAATCTGGATTTTAAAACAAATAAATAAACAAACACATAAATAAATAAATGAGAGATTTTCAGCTTGTTTTGGTGCCAAGAGGCAATACTTTTCAGCACAGTGGCCATAAATATGTAAATGCTTATTATTAGCTAGATTCATGCTTGTTTGCTTTCCTAAGGACTTAAAAAAAGATTTGTAAACCCTAAATCATCTCTACATTTTTTCATTTTATAAACATTCTCTAACAGAGTGGCTAATTCATGTCACTAATGATTTCTCTGTTTTGGGCTAACATGTGTGTTGCAAATCAGCTACAGTATGCAGAGTGTGAAAACCTCCTTCCTGAGGAAGGGGCGGACACATAGCTGCTTAAATTGCTGTAGTCTCCCAGTGTCCCTAACAGAGAAAATAAATGTTATGGCAAATCAATTACCCTTCTCTCGGTGGCATGTCATAGTTAAGATCAACACTGACATGTTGGGATTTGACATTACTGGGATATGAGGTTTTGTCTTAAACAGGTTATTTCTATCAGCATTAAAAGATTGCTTCATGGTTTATTATAAGAAATTTTGTCCCAGCAACACGGAGCACCATGTCCAATCTGGAGCTTGGAGAATGCCAGCCACGAGAAACGTGCACACCGGCACTTGTTAGCACATACCCCACACCCAGGGATGCATCCGTAGATTGCCATGGTGTGAGATCAGTCTGCGAAGACCTGCTTGTCTTTGTTACTCACAACAATGAAGATACAGGTTTAGTATACCTGCAGGCTTAGAAAACAAGATGCTATATGTAAGTCTTGTGAAGGTCACAAAAAAAACCCAAACCACTACGAGGCTTGCCTTAGGGTAATATCTCTAGTGAACCCACTCATGCTACTCACAATATAACACTGATTTAAAGGTACAGAGGCGTGGGAAAGAGAAGATTGCAGGAGTGAAAGTAGGCAACATGTCATTTCATGTTATTACTTTTTCTTTCAGTAGTGATTTTCTTGATTAACTTTTCTTTGCATTGATTATTTACTGAATATGAAAAAGCAGTAAAAAGGCTGATTTTTATTCTTTGTTCGAGCTTTGTTTGATACCTCCCCACTGATAGATGTGAAGCTGGCACCAGTGTGAGGACAATTTTTGTGGATAATTGAAGATCGAGGGCAGAAAGGTGTGGTTAAATAGTCTCCTTTTTATTGCTTGTTTTACTTTTATAATTCTTATTTTTAACTCTGAGCCTTCTTATTTCAGTGCACATTTTTGATAAACTCAGTGACACGGATTTTCAAGTGAAGATTATTTTTCAGCTTGTATCTAACATCAAAGGATGTTCTGAGAAATCATATTATGGTTTTCAGCTTAAGATTTATTTATCACATACATATATATAAATACAGTTCCAGGACCAAATCAGGGGCAGCATAACATCTATTTGTGATTAATCTCTGCTAATAATCCTTTACTCTCCAATGAAAATTGCTTTTGGATATATCTGCATGATTTGACTTGTCACTGCTGTTTCTGTCTCTTCCTTGATCACAGAATATTGCAACTTCAGTTCTAGGACAAAGTTCTTTCTGCCTTAATTTCTTGTCCACCTGACTGTCAGAGGAGTAGCTCCCAGATTTTCCTTACAGGTACAGGACATGGATGATGGTAGAGAAGAAATGGAAGAGCCTTTCATGGCTTCCCAGATCAGGAACCTAATCCAGTTTCTTGCCTGTGTGCTGTCTGTCTACATTCCTAAATAGCCAGTGAAGGTTTCTGGTGTGATGATGTCCTGGTCTTTCCTCCGAGTGCTGGCTCTAGTAGGCTGGAGAGGCAGTAGAAAACAAGGAAGTTGTCACTAAAGCAATACTTGCTTGGCCAGCATGTGGGACAGAGAAATTCTCTGCTATACACATCCATCAACTTCAAGACCTTTTTTTTCTCTGAAGCCCAAGACAAGCTGTGTTAGATGGTGCCCATATTCTTTACAGCGACAAAGATTTCATAACCTGGATAGGCTCTGCAGGGACTTCTGGCTGACCAGACTCTTGTACCACATGGAAATACATTACTTGTCCTTTTTGAATCCATTGAATTGGGCCTTTAACATGCTCTCAGGAATGTGCTCTTTGGAGTCAATGACAGGGGCTGCTTTGCTTTTCAGATACTGCATTTAGACCAAAAGGAAAAGCATGCCTAGGAAAGAATTATTGACAGCAGTGGTCTTCCCCTTGCAAGTTAGGCTATTCAGGCTCCTTGGAGAAGATGAGATACTACAGAGTTTGTAAGGTTTGCATGCGACAAAAAAGGAAGGTATATAATTATTAATCAGGTGTTAACATTGCCGTTGTAGTACCAGAGTATATGCACATATACCTATATATTTATGTATATTCATATTTTGAGAATGTTTAGATTACTCTTTCTAGCCATGGCAACAGTGACAGATTGCTACCAATTTCTCTGGATTAAGGTGATGCCTTTATGACAAGTCTCTGTAATGGTGTTAAACCACTACCTACTGCAACACACAGAAACATAATATATGAACAATGAAAATTCAGTTTCACACTGTACCTTTAAGGTGCTTTTGTAAATGATATGAGTAGAGCATCTGTATTTCCAGTATCCAGATTTTTGGAATATGTCTAAGTGGGAAAGGATTTCAAGAAAGCTAACTTTTGGATTAGAAAGTTTATAAAAATATGTAGTATATAATATGTTTGCAGTGCCTACCTTATTTTTATCTGGACTTGTTTTCAGCCATATGAAATAGAGTGTTACCTCTAAATTTTATTACTTTTATTGCTTTTTTTCTTCCCAGATAATTTAAATGTAGATACCTAACCAACAGGAACATGTCTGTCACATATTATTTTAAAGAATAGCAATGATATTTCTAATCAGTCAGGGTTTTACCATAGACTGGCTCTTTATTGGTAGATTTTATTTTATTATTTTTATTTCAAGAAGATCAAACCTGCGTTCTGATGGAAATTTGATTATATTATAGATTATTCTCTGAGACCATTTAAATGAATGATCAGAAAATTATATTGCAGGACCAAAATTTGAAAAGTATCAACTCAAAATGACACAAGTTCCAGTTTTCCAATGTATCATCAATAAAAAAGATAATGGGGAAAAAGAAAATAAATAGCTGCAGCTTGAGTTGACTGCTTGGAGTATAAAATAATACCCCTACTAGCAACATTTATCTTCATTACTCCTAAAGAGCCTAAGTAAATAGATAAAGAAAGATTTCCAAACTGCTCTTCATCCTGAGACCATTGGTAGCAGCCAAGATCGTGACATCATCACTGAAAATATCGTTTACAAGGTTGGACTGATTAGAGCGGTGGAACTGAAAAGTACAGAGGTCACCAGCTTAAAAACAGTGAGGCAAAAGAAATATGTGACCTGCCTGTGAACCTTTAAGGCTTCAATATGTTTGGAAGTCCAGTGGAGGCTGATATGTGTGATTTGATTGATTGTGTTTGAAGAACTCTTGGGACCAGAAGGTAAAAGCTAGGCTTGTTATGTCTTAGCCATCTAGAAAGAACTTAGAATGTTGTGGTTTTTTTTTTTTTTTTGTTCAGTTACAGCTTTTCCTTTAAATTGGAAAAGGAATTAGGAGCTATGAGGTCAGTAGCCTCACCTTAATCCCTGGAGAAATCATGAAGCACATTCTCTTCGAGTCCATTTCCAAACATGTGCATGGCAAGAAAGTAAACAGGAGCACTCAACACAGCTTTACAAAGGGCAAATCCTCCTTGACCGAGTATGGTGAAATGACCAGCTCTGTGGGTGAAGAGAGTGTAGGGGGTGTAGTGATTCTGTGATGAGCGCTTGCTCATCATTATGGATCTAGATGAGACGTCATCACTCCCTGAAGTTGTGACATTTCCAAGAAATCTGAACCCTAATTCTGAGAAATGAGTAGCTAAGTGCTTAACTCACCCCCTTCCAAAACCTCCAGAGCCTTCTTTTATGTTTATCTGAGGTCATCAAAACCCAGCAGCAACTGTCCATTTATGTCGTAAATGGACTCATTAAAAAGCACAAGTGGTGTTGGCTTCCTGCAGTGTTTAAATATAATCATAGTAAGTTCTAGTGAGAACACAAGTGCAAGAATACAGCATCGTTGGAAAATCCAGTCTCTTCTCATTTCCAAAGCAAATCATCTGAGTCTGCAGATTGTGTTGCCAGTTAAGCCTTACTGGAATTTTTTTTTCTGGATACTTTCCATGGTGGTTCTGTTTTTTGAATGTACGTTTGCTACTTCCTCCCTCACCACTTTAAATGGACGTCAGCTAAAACTGACTAAACCAGATTTGGCTGGTAAATCTGTTCTAAACAGCTTGCACTGAATGCTAATGCACAATTCACAGTATTCATTACTTCCTGAATTAAGTTACTATATTTGGCATTACTCTGAAATTCTACTGGGGGTCCTGGAGCCTACCTCAATTTTGAAGAGATTAAAGAAACATGGGGCTTAGTTTCTGACCATACATAAGCAAGCAGACTACCTACCCACACTTTGAAACTTTGTGCATTTTGCTGGAAATTTTGGGCACCTTGCATCTCTTTAGAGATTGGACAGCAAACTGGCTCTTCCAGGAGATCTGCCCATAAGGATTTGAAGAGGGATCCCTTAGGCAGCTCTTATCTTCCTGAGATATCAGAGGCATTCTTGCAGTCCTCTACAAAACTATTTAATGAGTTTGAAAACTCTTTCAAGGACAAACACAAAGCATTATAAAGATTTCTGCAAGGCAACACGCATGCATTCTGGCTACCAATACAGAGACTTAAAAAGATCTTGATTTAGGGAAACACAAACATCAGGGTTAGATTCCACGCTTCCCAAAGGTGATGGAAAAAGTCCTGTTTGCTTGAGTGAGGTTTGGAACAGGCCAGGATAAACACTGAATAAACAAGCTTGCTCCAGTCCCTCCACTCTAAGAGCTTATACTCCCAGGGAGGACAAGAACTTTTTGTTCTTTCAAATCACACACAGAATCCACTTTTCTTACAATAAAAATTCCATTAATTTTTCACTCAGCCTTTCTGTTTTATTTCTGCATCAAGCAGATTTTGTGTGTGTTTGTGTGCATATATGTCTCAGGTCTGCCAGTTCAGATTGCCTGACAAGGAACAGTTTCAGAGCCTGGGTATTAAAGCTCAGTTCTTTTTATTATTTCTTCTCTCATAAAATGTAAGGCCTGTTCAACTTCATATGTCAACCAGCAGTGCTACAAGTCTGACTTCTTGCTACCGCACGCAGCAGAAAGCACATACTATGCTGCTTGATGGATCTTTGTACCTCAGGTGTGCTGTGCAAGGGAACCCTATACCTGCTTGTCAAATTGGCTTGCTAGTTGTGAGCATAACAATGCTTTTTAGACTGAGGTTACAGGGAAAAAAGCATCCCTCTCTGTTCCTGTAGAGAGCTATAAAGAATAATGCGAAACAGCTAATAATTTCATTTCTCCAGTTGGTTGTTTGGCAACGCCTTACGGGGAAGTTGCTGTTCCCTCTGCACAGCAGGTTCCAGACCTTCCCTACCTTGCCACAGGCTGGGGGGATCTGGAAATGAGAGCTGCATGCATGTGGACTGCCTCCTGCTAGTCTCAGCACAGTGGCTGTGTCTCATTGGGATATGGTTCAGTATCATCAGTATCTGTTTTTATGTAGCGTATGAGCCTGGGCTGTTACTGCTGGACTGAAGGAGGTAGAGTACATATCTCAGCAGGCTATTCCTCAAGACACTAGGCAAGAGAAGTGGCAGCATGGCTCAAAACTTTCCTCCTTCATGTCTTAACCTTATGTGAAAAGCATCCTGTTTAATTATGATGTGTTGAGGAACTGTCCAGATGCTTTGTTCCCTAAGCCAGTGAAGCTGATGGCATGTGAAAAAGGATCATGTGTCTTTGGGGAAAAGCACAAATGACCAGAGGACTTTTAAGTGGAGGTACAAGGGAAACATGAATACAGGGACTACTAGGTGTTTTGTCTGGAGAACTACTGGGAATTGTGTCTTCCCCTAGGCAATGACTGCATTCTTCTTGTTTGCAACTGAGTGCACAAGAAAGGCTTTTACCTGTTCTGCTCTTTGTCCTCTTTGTCGGACTTATTTCTCTTCATGCTTATCATTTCTTTGATGACAACCCTTAACTGTTAATAAACTCACAGACTCCTCTGAAGTGAGAAAGCATGATCAGTGTTTCACAGATTGAAACTGGAAACACAGGTTAGAATAGCACCTTTCCACTTTGTCATAAATTAAAGCTGTGGCAAAGGCGCAGGTATTCTGTGTTTTAAGATTACTGTCTCATATGCTGAACGAGCTTTCCTATCCAGTAGACTATCCAACTTATGCTGATAACTTTTGATATAGACAATGGCCACAGCCTCTGTTTGGCGTGCTACATAGAGCCATGATGTGGACCTAAACTACAAAAAAAAAAAACCCCTGAATTTTGAGTACTATAACATTCAAGGTGTTCTGGTTCAACAATATAGTCCAATCTCTACAAAAAGTAAAATAGCTGTAAAAGAAGTTTGGAATGTGAAATTTCTAACCAGCACAAAGTTTGAACTTAGCAATTTGGCTGAGATCTCTCTTCTCAATGCATAAGACAACAGCCATATCTAGATGCCCCAGAAATTAGGCTACAGCATGTCCTGGTGTCCTAGCTTTCCGGTAGGAAACCTGGCTAGACCACACTGTGCTTCCTTTCTGATCCCTCCAGTGGAAACCAAAGTATGAGGCAAGAGAGAAAGAGCTTATGCATAGCAATATGTTTCCCTAGTGTGAGGTCAGGGTATGCACCCAAATCTGGGAAGGTAAGATTATTTCAGGGACCCCCATTATGGTGTCTTCTAGGGCTACAACAGTGTGACATGATTTCTAGGGCTCTAGGAGAGTCAGAGTCTTTGTTCAGTTACCAGAAATAGTTGCTATTCTCATTACTGTCAGTTTAGACCATAGGTGTGCAAACACCCTTAAAAGAACCTGCTGGGAAAGAGTAGGTACATTCTAGCTTACACGGTTCTCCATCTGGAGTAGAATATTGACCACAGGTTCATGCCTCAATCATTGAAGCCTGGGTCAGGTGTCATTAACTAAATAATTACTCCACAGGCTACAAGAGTGAGGGGGAAGCATTCCTGCTTGCTGGACTTTTTTTCAACATGCTTTATATAGCAGAGTTTTCAGAAGGAAGGGAAATGGATGAGCAACCGTACTTCTTACTCAAAAGGCAATGTTAGTACCTGTAGCTGAAGGCTAAAAAGGTTAGGGCAAAGTATTGAGCACTTGGTAGGCAGATTTATTCAGCAGTCAGGTTCTTTCATTTGGGGAGAATGATGTGTGTGTTATTTCTGTCTGGTTAGTCAAAAACCTCAAAACCTGGTGCTAGCACTTAGTTCTTGGAGTAGTCCTGTAATTCTAAAGGCAAGTTAATTGTGCTTCAGGGACAATTTTAGAAACCTCAGAAAATTCTGGTTTGAAATGAATCAATAGTAAGCTGAGGTAGGGTTAGGAAAAAGAGGAAAGTATTTTGTTTTGTTTTGTTTCTGCAGGTAAAGGACAGAGAAATGTCTTAAACAAAAGGCATAAAGACATGTCCCCTCCTACAAAAGGTGGCCTTGGGAGCGCCAGCGACCACGAGCGCTGCAAACAGAGCAGGCAAACAGAGCGTGGTGCATCAGCCAGAACGTGGAGCAGCAGTTTGCGCGGCAGTTTGCGCGGCAGTTTGCGCGGCAGTTTGCGCGGCAGTTTGCGCGGCAGTTTGCGCAGGCAGGGCGCGCAGGGAGGGCGTGCAGGGAGGGCGCAGACACCCTACCTGACCCTCAAGGCAGAATGGTGAGCACTCGCCTGAGAGCGAGGGCTGAAGCTCCGGCTCAGGGATCTGCACCATCGACCCCAGCCGTAACCGATGCCTCCACCCAGACAGATCTGCTGAAGGGAGAGGCTGCAATGCAGACCTCGGGCTGTGGTAAGTGGCTTGATCTTTTGCCTGGGGCAGGGATGGGCAGCAGCAGACCTGCCTGCATCAGGTGTGCCCAGGTGGAGGACCTCCTGCAGCAGGTGGTTGAGCTGCAGGAGGCAGTGAGGAGGCTGTGTAATATCAAGGAGGCTGAGAAGGAGGTGGAAAATGGGGTTCAAGTGCAGTCTGCAGTGGCCCCACAGTCCATGGCCAAACAGCCAAAAACCCCCCCAGCGTCACACTCAGAAGGAAGGGGGGACAAAACTGCAGGAGAATGGAGGGTCGTAAAGACAAAAACGAGCAGGAGGAAGCGACTTCCTCCAAGACCTGAGGCGCCCCTTCAGAACCCCCCAGTGGCACACAAAGAAGGAAAGGGGGATATAACTGCAGAGGATTGGAAGGATGCAAAAGCACGGACTAGCAGGAGGAAGAGACTTCCCCCGAAGCCTGAGGTGCCCTTGCAGAACCGCTTCAGTCCTCTGCAGTCTGAGGAGGAAAGACCCGCTGCATTGGGAGAAACGCTGGAGCTCAGTAAGGGAGCCCAGTGTGCCCCCCGTATAAAGAGCAGTCCTACCAAGAAAAGGTGATAGGTGATAGAGGTAGGTGACTCTCTACTGAGGGGCACAGAGGCACCCATCTGCCGACCTGATGTGCCCTCTAGAGAGGTGTGCTGCCTACCGGGGCTCGCATCAGGGACGTCATGCAGAGACTACCGAGCCTGGTACAGTCCTCAGACTATTACCCACTGCTGCTGTTTCACATGGGCACCAGTGATACAGCTAAGAGCAGTCTGAGACGTATAAAGGAGGACTACAGAGCCCTGGGAGCAGTGGTAAAGGACTCTGGGGCCCAGGTATTTTTCTCATCAATCCTTCCAGTCAGAGGGAAAGGGACTAAAAGGGACAGTCATATTAGGGAATCAACACATGGCTACAGGACTGGTGCCACAGCCAGGGGTTTGGCTACTTAGACCATGGGACTCGTTTTGAGAAACCTGATCTTCTGGCAGCCAATGGGGTCCATCTATCAGAGAAGGGGAAGACCATCTTGGGTCATAGGTTAGCCAAGCTGATAAAGAGGGCTTTAAACTAGATTTGCCAGGGGAGGGGATCCTCAGTCCTTCCTAATTCAGCCAGTCCGATGCCAGGGCCAGTAATAGGTGCCCAGAGACTGGAGAATGATGGCAGCTCATCAGGAGAGTGCCAGAAGAGCCACGGATAGGAATTTCAGGCCACAAGGCAGCTTTGTCGGGGGCCCAACTGAAATGCCTCTATGTAAATACACGGAGCATGGGGAACAAATAAGAGGAACTAGAGACGTGCGCATACCTGCAAGGCTACGACCTTATTGGCATCACAGAGACATGGTGGGATGACTCTGACAACTGGAGCATTGGAATGGAGGGATACAGGCTTTTTAGGAAGGACAGGCAGGGGAGAAGAGGAGGGGGTGTTATGCTCTATGTCAATGATCAGTTTGAGTGCATGGAGCTCTGTCTGGGGATGGAGGAGGAGCTGACGGAAAGCTTATGGGTCAGGATTAAAGGATGGGCAGGGATGGGAGACATTATAGTGGGTGTCTGCTACAGGCCACCTGACCAGGAAGACTGAGCGGAAGAGGCCCTCTACAGACAGATAGATGTAGCCTCATGTTCACAGACCCTGGTCCTCATGGGGGACTTCAACCACCCTGACATCTGTTGGAAGGACAACACAGCTGGTCACAAGCAATCCAGGAGGTTCCTGGAGTGCGTGGATGACAACTTCCTTCTGCAAGTGATAGAGGAACCGATGAGGAGAGGTGCCATGCTGGACCTTGTTCTCACCAACAAAGAGGGGCTGGTGGGGGATGTGAAGCTCAAGGACAGCCTTGGCTGCAGCGACCATGAAATGGTGGAGTTCAAGATCCACAGGGCAGCAAGGAGGGCATGCAGCCAGCTCACCACCCTGGATTTCAGGAGAGCAGACTTTGACCTCTTCAGAGTCCTGCTCGGGAAAGTCCCTTGGGATAAAGCCATGGAGGGAAGAGGGGCTGAAGAAATCTGGTTAGTATTCAAGGACCACCTCCTCCAGGCTCAGGAGCAATGCATCCCGACAAAGAGGAAGGCAGGCAAAAACACCAGGAGGCCTGCATGGATGAACAAGGAGCTTCTGGATAAACTCAGGCACAAGAAGGAAGCCTACAGAGGGTGGAAACAAGGGCAGGTAGCCTGGGAGGAATACAGGGAAATTGTCCAAGAAGCCAGGGACCAGGTTAGGAAAGCTAAAGCCCTGATAGAATTAAATCTGGCCAGGGATGTCAAGGACAACAAGAAATGCTTCTATAGGTATGTCAGTGATAAAAGGAAGACTAGGGAAAACATAGGCCCTCTCCGGAAGGAAACACGAGACCTGGTTACCCGAGATATGGAGAAGGCTGAGGCACTCAATGACTTTTTTGCCTCAGTCTTCACCAGCAAGTGCTCTAGCCTCACCACCCAAGTCGCAGAAGGCAGAGGCAGGGACTGGAAGGATGAAGAATCGCCCACTGTAGGAGAAGATCAGGTTTGAGACCATCTAAGGAACCTGAAGGTACACAAGTCCATGGGACCTGATGAGGTGCATCCACGGGTCCTGAGGGAACTGGCGGATGAAGTTGTTAAGCCGCTATCCATCATTTTTGAGAAGTCTTGGCAGTCTGGTGAAGTTCCCGCTGACTTGAAAAGGGGAAACATAACCCCCATCTTCAAGAAGGGGAAAAAGGAAGACCTGGGGAACTACAGGCCAGTCAGTCTCAGCTCTGTGCCTGGCAAGACCATGGAGCAGATCCTCTTGGAAACTATACTGAGGCAAACAGAATTCAAGGAGGTGATTGGTGACAGCCAACATGGCTTCACCAAGGGCAAATAATGCCTGACAAATTTGGTGACCTTCTATGATGGGGTTACAGCACTGGTGGATAGGGGAAGAGCAACTGATGTCATCTACCTGGATCTGTGCAAAGCATTTGACACTGTCCCGCACGACATCCTTGTCTCTAAATTGGAGAGACATGGACTTGACGGATGGACCACTCGGTGGATAAAGAATTGGCTGGACGGTAGCACTCAAAGAGTTACGGTCAACGGCTCGATGTCCATGTGGACACCAGTGATGAGTGGTGTTCCTCAGGGGTCGGTATTGGGACCGGTCCTGTTTAATATCTTTGTGGGCGACATGGACAGTGGGATTGAGTGTGCCCTCAGCAAGTTTGCCGACAACACTGAGCTGTGCAGTGTGGTCAACACGCTGGAGGGAAGGGTTGCCATCCAGAGGGACCTTGACAGGCTTGAGAGCTGGGCCCATGAGAAGTGCATGAAGTTCAACAAGGCCAAGTGCAAGGTCCTGCACGTGGGTTGGGGCAATCCCAAACACAAATACAGACTGAGCAGAGAATGGAGTGAGAGCAGCCCTGAGGAGAAGGACTTGGGGGTGATGGTTGACGAGAAACTCAACGTGAGCGGGCAGTGCGTGCTTGCAGCCAAGAAGGCCAACCATATCCTGGACTGCATCAAAAGCAGCGTGGCCAGCAGGTCGAGGGAGGTGATTCTGCCCCTTTGCTCCGCTCTTGTGAGACCCTACCTGGAGTACTGCGTTCAGCTCTGGGGCCCCCAACATAAGAATGACATGGAACTGTTGGAGCGAGTCCAGAGGAGAGACATGAAGATGATCAGAGGGCTGGAGCACCTCTCCTATGAAGACAGGCTGAGAGAGTTGGGGCTCTTCAGCCTGGAGAAGAGAAGACTCTGGGGAGACCTCATAGCAGCCTTCCAGTATCTGAAGGGGGCCTACAGGAAAGTGGGAGAGGGACTTTTTACAAGGACAAGTAGTGACAGGACGAGGGGGAATGGTTTTAAACTGAGAGAGGGTAGATTTAGATTAGATATTAGGAAGAAATTCTTTACTGTGAGGATGGTGAGACACTGGAACAGGTTGCCCAGAGAAGTTGTGGCTGCCCCCTCCCTGGCCGTGTTCAAGGCCAGGTTGGATGAGGTTTTGAGCAACCTGTTCTAGAGGAAAGGTGTCCCTGCCTGTGGCAAGGGGGGTTGGAACTAGATGATCTTTAAGGTCCCTTCCAACCCAAACCATTCTATGATTCTATGATGATTCTATGTCATTAGAAGAACAGAAATTGTCCCTGCCTGAAGGATGACTGTGTCGTGGGAAGGGTGCTCTGTTGTGTTCCAGGAGCTCTTCTGTATAAAATTGTGGCCAGAGCTTATATCTCTATAGACAGTGCTCCTGTTAAAAATGCTTATCTTTGCATTCGTAATACACTGCCAAATTACATAATTTCAGATGTATTTTGGGGACAAGCCCTGGTAGGGGAATTCTGCCTTTTGTAAGAAATTTGGTTTCTAGCTATGTGCTAAAACTGATGGCTATAATTGTCTACCTCTCTATGAAGAGATTCCTTGAGAAAGGAAAACATTTGTGTCTGACACAGCATTGCAATGTTTGGAACTAGCTCTCTCTCGCCTCTGACTTCTGTTAGATTGCTATTGCCTTTATCTAATGCTCTCAGATTGTTGATTGAGAATTCATTTCCACATTTTCTTTTGAAATTGCAGTCCTTCAATTTTAGTGCTTTCATTTCTTACAAGAGGAGAATTCCAAACATGGAAATTTTCTCTCTCTCCCCAAGGCACACCAATGAGGCATCAGATGTTTCTATTGAATTCCAACACTCATTGCTCTAGCATGCATGTTAAAGGCTCTAGTAAAAGCAAGCGTGCAAACAAATCTGAAGTTATTTGAGTAGAGCTTTCTTCCATGAAGCGATTGAGCTGGGACTGAAAAATTTTCACTTAGAGAAACACATTTCTTGTAGTCCTTTGGATCTTTATCATATTTCAGCAAAGAATATTTCCATAGGCATTTTAGAATATCAAGACAGCATAGCTTAAAGTCAGGGTCAGCTGGGGGCACTTGACAGTTAATACTGCTGTTAGAGCAGACCCTCAGTAGCCCACAAAGAACCAGTATAACACCCTAACGACTTTGAAAGAGGCAAAAGCAATTAAATGCTCCTAGCATATGAATAAGTTTTATCATCTTTTTAGATAATAACTTATTTCTTTTCATGCCATATGTTTGGGGGTCAGAAGGGGAATCTGAAGTGACTGAGAGACTGAAAAGACCCTGCCAATTTTATGAAGTGATCAATGGCTGAGATGAAAGCATTCTCTTGCTCATCACAGCCTGTTCTCTTTGATTAAAATGATAAAGTGAACTATCTTACACTATTAAAAATAAAAAGACATAACTGGGAGGATGTTTCAGGCTGTGCTACCCCTAGCCACACCTGCCCTGAGGATGAGCAGCTGTCGAACAGTGAAATGTGCTGCTACGTTTGCTCATCTGCATCTCAAATACGCCTCTGGGTTGTGACTGGTTGTGCTGTACATGGTAGCCACATATCTCACGCTATGGGTTCATATAGCATCAAAAGCTTTATTATTCCTCACTGGGATAATGAATCTCTGCTTCTTTTTTAAAAATGGTTTTCCTCTTACATATTTCTTTTTTCCTAATGATAAGGATCAGTAGAAATGAAAAGTCGTGCCGGTCGCTTATACACATTCCCCCTCAACAGTCTGAGTTCTGAGTATGTAGTGTGTCCCTAAATGCATGTGTTTTGATAACCATCTTTGTCCTGATAGCTATCTGCAGTTATAGAGTTCCCTTGCTGTACCCTGGAAGCATGTGCTATTCATCAATACGGATCTTAAGCTCTGTATCTTTTGTAGGTTCTCTATCTGCCAGTGCTTCCTCTTTGAATGGCAGTATCTGCCTAATGAGTTTTACCCATGTGCATCAATATTTGATCTCTCTTAAGAACATGTATTTTCTGTACAGCTGTGTCTAGAAGACTTGCCTATGAAGTGAGCCACTTTTCTTCCAAAAGTCTCTCTAGCAGTTTTCTTATATGTGCAGGCACCTCCTCTGCCAGTGTTGTGTGCCATTTGCCTGCTGACTCTTTCCACTTCTGCAGAGCTGACTGTTTAGATATTAGTAGGTCACATTCTGTGTACACTTCGTGTAGTTCTTAAAGGCAGCTTCCAATCACAAAATGAAATCCAGTGAGAATCAGCGTAGAAAGCTGTGCTACCCATGAAATCAAAGGGAGGAACTAATGAACAAGGATTCCTAAGTTAACTGAGATCATATTCTACTTAGCAGAAAAGTATAAATCATGTACATGCAGGGGAGCAAGAAGATACCATTTCAGTTTTCAGTTAGAATCAGCAATTTTTGAGCACTGGGAAGAATTTCTTCTGTATGAAGCTGTGAATACATGCACTTGTAGAAGGATATGCTTCATCTTCACCCTAACCTTTGACAGTGCCCCCAGAATAAACCTGCATTGTGTCTATAAAATTTGTGTATTCATTGTCATTAATGAAGAAAGCAGGGAAGAACCTCCATATCATCTTGTTCTCCAATGGACAACAAGCATCTAGTCCACTTTTAGCATAGTGAGCGAAGCCTTCACATTCCATAGTGGAGCTAGATCTTAGTGAAATATGTATAACAACAGAAAAGCTCCGGTCATTTCTGTCTGACCTGCACTCACTGATCATACCTGAAACAACTGTCACTGTAACAAGTATTCAAGATGTGCAGCTGGAGACAAGACTGCAATGACAGACAAGAGATCCCTGAAAAATCAGTTACCAAAATGCTTATCAATGCATATGAGTTTCATGCTAAACATAAAATAGTAATGCAAATGTCAGGAAAGACTTTCAAAGAAGACTCACCAAAGAAAAAAAGGGGTGCCTAACTGTGCTACTAGGAAAAAATGATTGCAGCTCAGGCAGGAAAAGTGGAATTAGAATTGGCCTGTTAAAAATGACTCAATGCTAATAAAAAAAAGATTAGAAAAGAGGGATTTTTCCAACTTAAAACACAGGCAGCTGTGACATTAACTTTAAATGCAGCTTGCTATGACACTGTAGCATTTCAAGTCAATATTCCCAGCAGAATACAATCACATGAAAGATAAAAAGCCCAACAAAATTTGGCAGTGTCATAGATAACAATTCCATCTGACACACCTGGCAAGAGTTTACAGCAAATAGGAGAGAGAAAAGTAATTCAGGACGGAAAAAAATGGACAGCACATTGACTTGGAAATTTGACCTAAGAATAAGGCAATATAATCAGAGAGCCAATTACACTTGAAAGCACCATTAAAATCTATTAGTCCTCCTGGATTTCAAAATGGAGAGCTTAATAAATCACATAGCCTAGAAAATGACATAACAAAGGGAATACTGAAGCACTACATTAATTGTGACCAGAAAAAATTATCTTTTCTGACTCATCCATCCTTCCAAGGTATTTAACCTAACCTTTCCATTTGGATATCATTTGGGCTAATTGATCACTTCTTCAAATGCGAAATGCTGGAGTTACAGGTGTACTGCTCTGTAGCATTCATGACCAAATGCACATTTCTCAACCCCTGGAAAACCACTGTAAACATAGGGCATGATGAGAATCATGGTAAACTGTGAAAGCTGTCTGATTGTCTGTCTGAAAAATGAACTATGTTGATCACCCTTCAAACTGCTACAAAGAATAATACTGGTAACTACATGACCTTGCTAAATGCTTGTTATTAAATGAAGAATTGAAAAAAAAAAAAAAAAGAAACATGATGCAAACAGATGACTTAAAAAAAGAAAGGGGATGAAAACAGAGTTTGTGTCTTCATCTTGGCTCTCATTAGCCTTTACGTGAGTGGTCTTTTAGTCAGACAAAAACAAAGGAACAATGAATATCTTGTAAGACAAAATGTTTGCTGTGAATTGATGATTTTATCCTCCCACAATCTGAACTAGACTGTTCTCAAAGAAATTTATAGTAACTCAAAACAGGCTACTCTGTAATAAGCAAATGATATTTTGCGGTCCCAAAGCAGACAACGAAGACTAAAATTTTAATGCTGCCTAAAATTGAGGACATCTTCTATTCTGTAAGCTTAAACCTCCCAGTAAATGTGTCTGAACTTCAAAATAACTATCAAAATATTGCAAGAGGAAAAATATGGGCTCCAGCCCCAAGGAAATAACTCTCTAATATCCAGTTCTCCAGCAGAACTACTTCTGTGACCTTTCACAGGTTTTTTCTAAACTCCTCTGACAAGGTAACAAAATCTGGGTCAATAATTCATGAAATCATAGAACCATTTAGGCTGGAAAGGACCTCATGAGGTTTCTCATCCAACCCCCTGCTCAAAGCAGAGTCAACACTGAATTCAGACTAGGTAGCTTATTAGTTCATCCAGCCAGGTCTTGTAAACCTCCAAGGAGAGAGATGCCACAATCACTATGGGCCTTGTTCCAGGGCTTAATTATCCTCATAGTGACTTTTTTCTTCATTCAATCTAGACATAATTAATACTATGTCAATTTACAACCATTATCTCTTAGTCTTCTCCTGGGCACCTCGGTAAAGACCTTGGTTAATTCTTTTTTTGGTGATCTCCTTGTATGTACTGGCAGACTGCTATTACATCTCCTCAAAACCTTTTCTTCTCCAATCTAATGATCTCAGTTCCCTTAGCCTTCCTCACAGGGTGTGTGCTTCAATGACACTAGATACTCATCGGAACCATATGATGGCAACTATATGTACACTGCAGTAACAGCTTCAAAACACAGACTGTGATGCTCTCTGTGGAATGAATAATCAGCTTTTGGTGCCACCTCAGTCAAAGTAGCAAACACTCCCATTTCCCCACTTCCCCAAGCTGTAGAATGCCAAAATAAAGTCTCCACACACTTCACCCTTAAGACTGACATGTCATCTGATATCTCTACCAGTACTAAATAGTCCTAAGCAATGTAGAGAGGGGTTCAAGACGTATGATTGGCTGCAAGAACACAAAACAGGTTGTTTTTTTCTTTAAGTTGATCATTCCAACAAGCTAGTCAGTTGCCCTACTACCGGGGACTGGAGTTTAGTGGTGCCTAATGGACAACAGAGCTGATCATCACTGCCCTCTTGGCTTCCTGTAGAATATCAAGTATCAGGTTGATTTTGCTTTGTTTTGCAGAAGTTTTGCAGTTCATAAAATAAATTCATATCAATATTCTCTGTTGCAGACAAGAGATGCTTCCATCTGTTGAAAGACATCCTCTCCCTTTCAACCTATGGATGTTGTGGGGCTTTCTTAATGTTAACTACCCAAACTGTGTCTGGGGACCTTGATTTCAGGCTAATTCCCTGGACTAGAAGTAAGACTCCCTTTTACTAGTTGTGCTGTTCACGGAGTTAGGTTTGGACTCCATGCTTTCTTTTTATGAGAGACCAAGGAGGATACAAAGATAATTTAACAATGATTTACAGCTGTCTTTTAAACTCTTAGTAATAAAACTCAGATACCACCTTTTGTCAAGATCCTCAATCCTCTTGTTAAAACACTTCTTGTCACTCTTTCTTTTTTTTCTTAAGAAAGATGAATTAGGAAGAAGTCCTCTAGAGCTTTTCTCACAGGAGTTGTGTTATCACATTTGTCAGTTCAGTTAAATACAAGATATTTTCTTAAGGTTGATTCACCTTCACTGATCTGTTCATATGAATTTGGCCTCTCAGACTGGTCCAGCTCAATCTGTTCTGGTGACAGTGCCAAGTTATACTCCCATTTCTCACCCACAGCATGTTCATGTGGAGTGGTGGGATCTGAGGAATAGGGCTGGGCATATCTCCTGGTCCTTACAGTGGAGTTGCTCTCTAACTTTTTTGTAGTGCTGTGCTGTGACATAATCTCCTTGTTCCTTCAGAGAGTGTGAGTAATAACATGTCAAAATATACCTCTTCTCTCCTGGCATACTTGGGTTATGTTTAGTCTGTCTTCCAGCTGGTGGCAAAAAAGGACAATCTTGCATGGCTTGTAGTGATGCAACTTTCATGCATTTACATGCCTTCTCTCATATCAGAGATACAGCAGAAGTGTGTAGGGAAAATGTTCTCCTGAACACACTTCCTCACTAGTGCCAGAGAAGCATGATAGAAGTCACAAGGCAGGTACTGTAAATTGCGTGATAAATCTAGCCTGGGATCTAGTATTTGTGAAGTGATGTCTGAAAGAGAAGCAGAAAACAAGTGAAGCAAGAGAACACAGCCCATGGGGAAATATGGGAGATCCTGGAGAACTGGCAATATTTGAATGGTTTCATGCCTCCAACCTCATTCCAGAATAAGCCTCTTAACAGCATTCTCCACCATTAACCTCTACTTCTCTCAGACCACCTGGATCAAACTAAAAGGAAATAAAACCTGTCATTGTTCTTAAGCAAGAGGCTTTTTTATTGTATGAATTAGGGGTAACATTTGAATAGCAATGGCAGGAATTCTGTGTTTCATAACTCTGATGTGCCATTGCTTGTCCACAGCGGTTGCATTGAATAAAAAAGCCACCAATGGGTAAGGCTAACTAATTTTTTTCGTCATTTTAACACTGTATGTCATGGATGTCATATTTTTGTATCACCTTTCAGAAGTTCTTTAAACTTGCCCAGACTTTGAATGATGCTTTCATACTGCATGCCTGTTTTGTCATCTTATTGTTTAATTATGATCAGGGAAATGTAATGGATTAATTTGTAGTAACAGTGCCAAGAGACCTGGAAGGTTTCCTTGGTCAAACGGGTGGAAATGAAATTCTGCTTGTATTGATTTTGGGCTTATTTTTATCCAGTTCCTAATTCATGACAGACTTACTTTTTATTTTCTGATGACTCAGTACTGTGAGGAAGAATTCACAAAGCCTTTAGGGTTATAGCAAAGGTAAAGGTAAACAGAGCTGGACTCTGCAGCAAATCAATTGGCTCTAACAAAGCTCAGCCATCATCCTCCTGATATCTGGGGTGGGGTTTGCTGCCCCACGCTGCCCTCTTATCACTTGGAGACAGACTGATTGGAAGCTATGAGCCCAGTCCTGTAATTTTAGTAAATCAAAGTTTCTTTTTACAAATTAAAACACCGGTCTGTTTATTCCCCAGAGATTATGAGTGATGTTATTTTAATAAGAAGAAATAGGAGCTGATGGTCTGAAATGGTTGTGCACCAAAATGCAGTAAGTATCTTAAAACGCGGCAGGAGCTGGAGCGCATGATGTTCACAGATTTGGGCAATTACAGAATGGCTGTGGGAGCCTTACTGTTGAAAGAGACACTAACATCAAATACAGCGAAGAAAGTTTAGCTGAAAAAAATCTTTTTTCTTTTCTTTCTTCTTTTTAAATACAATTTTTCTACCCTCCATGCTCTTCTGCAACCCTTCTGTGTTTTGCATGGCTCCAGCTGATTACAGCACGTATCAAAGAACACAAAATGCCTTATGCAGGATTACTTTCTCCTTCTTTGGTGGATATGCTGCAACTATAGCAGTACACTCATTTGAAGGTATTCTTCTCTCCTTTCACACTCACTGTAACTATTATTTACTTAATGAGCTACCCTTTTTCATTGGATTATAGGATACTGTTATTTATGACAGAAATCAAAGTTTTCAAACAACCCTTTGATGTCGGTCTCTGCTAATGAAACACGGATATATTCAAAATGTCATAAGCACAGTCTGCCAAAGTTAACACTGTGATGCCTATTAACCCATATAAAGAGTTACACTCTTCATTTCTTCATTAGGGCAGTAGGTCTTGTTCCAATGGTGAGAGGGACAGCACAACATACTCTGTTTATTTTATTTTTACAGCAGTATGTACAGATCAGTCTGGATGGCTGGGGTTATTTCACTGTATCCTTTGTGAATATGATCCCTATTTAACTACAACCAAAGACAACATTTTCTTCTGATCTGTGTGCTTCATAGAGCTGTCTGATTTTGTGCTCACTACCTAGTCATTAATAAACCAAAATTAGATGTGAGAAATGAATGCAGCTTGGCAAATTAAGTTTTGGTACAGTAAAAAAAAAAAAAAAGCCAACAAAAAAAAACACAAAAAAACCAAAACCCCACATTACATCTTTCTGCTTAGGGAAAGCAGATTTCCTTAAAGCATGATCTAAGGAAAACATGATTTACTGAAACAGAACCATTTGCTGGAATGGGGCTTTTGTTTGGTTTGGCTGTAAACCCAACAACTCAGGTTTACTGACAGCTTGTTTGACTCAATCACAGCTTCAGCCTGAGCCTAGATGATCTTTCAGAAAATACGCTTCAAATAAACACATTTTGTTGGGTTCAGTCCATCCACAAGCAGCTCTTTGTTAACAATCTGGAGCTTGAATCACAGCTGAGCTTGAATTTGGGGATTTACAATGCAACACTAAATCTGACACTAAATCTGAGCTTTTATTTTTTTCGTGTGGCCTATCCCCCACTAAAGAATTAATTCCATTCACTGAAATCTATAGTAGCATGTTCTTGTAGACTGAGACATTTTGTTTGCATTGTACATTTTAACAATTATGCAACACGTATAAGAAAAAGATTAATTGCTACATAAAAAGACCCCCAAGCCACATATGTATTACTAATGTTGAAAATATTAATCATTATCTGACAGTTTATAGACTAAGTGTCATGAAATTAAAACAGCAAAAAGCTAGTATGCTCCTGTCATAAGTAAGGAGAGAGAGAGACAGCAAAATCAGGATTTTTTTGCTTTGTAGGAACGTGCATCAAATTTCCAGTGTCAGGGATGTCTCTGTTAGCAAAGGTTGTGATCTCAGGTTCTCTCCTTCTTTAATAGGTCAGTGATAAATGCCTTTTGTACTCATGCGTTAAGCCTCTGTCACAAGTCTCTCTTCTATATTCTGTACCTTTACAATTGTGTTTCATATCTGTATTGCAGTATTTTAAACAATCATCATCACCTCAACAACAGATGCGTGTTTCCTTAACACTGCAACATGAAGGTTCGATATCGAGAAGACAGGTTACCGCAGCTCAACCTACCCAGCAAACTGGTCCTTGGAGTTCACTCCTGACACAAAAGCAGTTTGCTTCACTGCAGAATACTAATGGATGAGCCAAGACAGCATTGCACTTCCCTTTTAAAAGCTATATGTAAAAGGGAGAGAAATACTGGTGTTTGTGGAATACTGGTGCATCTAGCACTGCTTTTCAAAGCAGCCAAAGGTACCAAATCACAACTAGGAAAGTTACCTCCATGAAGGGGAAAATGTTGAACGGGATCCAGGTGAAGTAACTACTTAGTTGTTGGAGTTTTATCATTTTTCCAGCAGCTAACGCAATGCATTGACTGGCTTTAGTATAATTAACATCCTTAAAAAAAACACTTACTACATAATGATCTAACAAGGATATCAGAGTTTAGAAAACAGCAGATGGATTCTAAGGCTTTTGAGTCCCTTTGGGAAAACAAGAAAACAAGCTAATAAAAATTGTCTAGGCCAAATCCATAGCATGATTATATCTTATGAAGTCACTCTAGACCAAATTCACAATGCAATTAATTTTCTTGGAGAAACGGTCAGATTGGATTTAGCTTAGTAAAGTATTAACATCTTCAACAACAAACCAAACCAAATTTTACTAACAAGTCAATGATGAAAAAATGATAATTAGTTTCCCTGTTTGAATATACACTGTGGGCAAAGCAAAGTATAACACTCTACTGGTCTGAAGCCTACTTCTCCTTCTGTCTGCTTTTGATCTCACAAATTTAAGAATTCAGGAAAATACTATCATCCTTTTGATGCTGGAAAGCTGATTAGAAATACCTTTGGACTTGGCAGAAACGGTCTGTTGACCACATGTGCAAGTGGTTGTCTGTCATTTAGTGAGTGACACAAGATACGCTGTCAGGGACAGAGTCATGGCCGGCCCGAGCTTCTGGCAGGTAGTGGCCAGCTGCACAGGGAAATTTTGAAACTGAGGCACTCAGTTATTGCACAGGCAGGTCTGGCTATAAGCAGCTGTGGCTCATGAGACAGCAGCAGGCTCCTCCATGTGCAACAAGTCATAGTGTGGTACTTTTAGTTTGTATGCAGTTATTTCTCTTTTTTAAGAATCTTGCACCACAGCAGCTGCAGCAGGTAGACATAAAAACACCAACTAATGGATTTTAAGCCCACTACTTATGAAAGGGAAATTCAAACCTCACATCTAATTCGATATGTTCATCCATCATTCACAGAATATTCCTGGCACTTTTTGACAAAGCATTCCAATAAGGTTTGTGAAGTGCATTTAGGAAAAATTAAAAACATCTGACCCACAAACTTGGTGACTGTGGTGTCTTCACAAAAGGCATGGCACAACAAATGAAAACCAGGAGCTGTGAGTGAATAATGCTGCGGATGTAAACTCTAGCGTGCTAATTAAAACTCCATGGGAGCAAATGTTTCTTACCGTCTGCTAGTAACAGCAATGCAGTGCTAAAATCAAACTATGGTGGACCCAATGTATTACCCCTTAGAACTAATTGTCTCGATTCAACACTGTGTTACATAAATAAATAGCTTTCTCCACTCTCTTCACTGATAGTGCCTGATATATAATGGAGCATCTTTTTGCTAACACACAACCCTGACGTACACTGATGCAGTCAGAGGGAGACAAATTCTCTTTTTAAAGGTCATGGTGGGCTCAGCAGTCCCATATTAGCTTTAGCTGTGGGCTGGCATCATACCTTTTGTTTGCAGGGCACCATTTATTTTTGGGTATATCCCTTTCTTAGGGGCCAAGGGGTGACACAAATTCTCCAAATGTAAAGCTCCCTCCCTTCTGCCCTTCCTTCCCTGCCCTTTGATGAAGTATTCTTCAGGACCTTTTTAAATATATATTTTTATTTTTTTTTCTTTTCTTTTTTAATCTTCTGTGAAAGTGAATAGGGTGTAAAGTCCTGATTTCAGCAAGAGTAATTCACATGAAAACAACTGAGAACCAGTAGAAGTAAATCACATTTGTATCTGATGAAGGCTTTAACACTGACAAGACTCTCAAGAGTTTTCCATCCTTTTGAGGGTATCAGCAGTAGAGCCTGCATGCCAGGCACTGGTGTGAATACAAGTAGCAGGGACAAAACCAAAAGGCTATAGGAGAGGTTAGGCTAAAGGGATTATCATCCATGGGACTAGATAGAATTTCCATTACCTCTGTTATTTGTCAGGCTGTGGTACTTTCTCTCTGCACGTTTCTTAGATGAGTGGATGTGAATGCCTACCCTTTTAGCAAGAAGATGGCTAGGGGAGGAAGGGGCTCTCTGGTACTTGAAGGGTTGGTTGATAACAAGAGAGATTTCCAGTCTTCTTGAATCTTCTTTTTTTTTTTTTTTTTAAATGTCATTTGCTCTGACTTTTTATAATAGTCTGCATGTGTTTTTTGTATGCTTATTTTTTTTCAGAGACATAAACTTCTTGGTTTTGTCTTTTTTTTCAGAGCTGTTATGACAATGTGAAAAGGATTAAACAGAAGCATTTAAACAGAAATAAATATAGTATTCCAGACAAGAAAATGACTGCATATGCCACAGAAGCAGTTCAAAGGGTTTGGTTATGCCTTTGTTTTTGAAAAACAAATACATATATATAAGCACTAAGTGATTTTTTTCATGTACTGTCATGGTTTCAATCTTACATAAAACAGATATAACTTTGTCAAGTAAAGTTAAGTTTTATTTTTTGAAAAAAAAGAAAGGGCAGCTTTGAATGTACCTTATTAAAATATCTAAAAAGGGTCTCTTGCACCACTGACAGCCTTCTCTAAGGCACCTCAGTACCATTTAGGACTCCCTATTCTAGGGGAGGGAGCGGGACGGTGTCTTTGCGAGTCGCTGATGGCTGCAGTGTCATGCAGTCAGCAGTCTGGACAGGGAGATATTTGGAAAAGAGGTGGTGCATCCCTTCAGGTCATGTTTTTTCTTCAGCCATGTGGTTATTCATTGATGAGTTGGGAGGAAACCAAAGGGAAGCCAGGAACAGGGCAAGTACTTATAGCAGGGCTACAATGTGTATCAGAAGAGACACTGAGCATTTTAGATTCTCTAGTTTTGCCAGTTGGTTGAAGTTCTGTTGAGTTGTCCTCTGACTTTTCAGGAAAATTTCAAAGAAATTTACTTTGCCACCTATTTGAAATTATTCTTCCGGAAAGAATGATCCATACTGGGGGGGCTATGATCATCAGCAAGCAATACAAAAATACATTCAAAAATTAATATAGTAACCCTCAGTTTGTCAAAACTCATCAGATGAACTTAGCGACATGCAATAATACTAATTCCAAGAGCTTAGCAGTACACCAGAAGTGCTGAATAAGTCTCTGAAGATGAGAAGAATATCCAAAATTACTATAACAAATATTGTTAAAGCTCAATGTTTTTAGAGAGATGTAAAACATCAAGCTTCTGGACGTACACTGTCCACGTGGAATTAGAAGTTGGGAAGATACTCAGGAGATAATATGTCTTATTTTACCTTTTACAGGAGTAATTGAAACATAGAGACATTGAAACATGGAGATTCCATGAGCTCATGGAAGGAGCATGATAATTTAAACAGACAATCATCCTGTTTCTAAGTGTTTTTATCTCTAAAATGAGCTAAATAAATGCCTGTGAGATATTATCATTTGCATTATCACTCCCCAACCTGAAGGAAATCAGAGAAAACCAAAAAATACAAGACTTTTTTTCTTTAGCAAGACATTTGATTTTGTAATAGTGTTCTCTGTTTTCATTCCTTCTGCTTTGTTTTATTTTGTCAATTTTAACTAGGCAGCATTCTTTTTCTTGGGCTTATAATTTAAATAAAGGGTCTCAGATCCAAGATCAAGTAACTAACAAAAAGGTCATAGCTGAGATGATAGATTGGTAAAGCTATACTGGCACTGTACTATTAACTATACAAAGGCCTGATGCAGCAACAGATAATTGCAGAAGTGTTTCCTCTTCATACATTTTTAAGAAATTGATAATAGAGCTCAAGATAAAATCAGATAAAAGTTCCGTTTGATATAGAGTATCCCCATACGTGTATTATGAATTGATTCAGTAACCAAAGTCCTGATTTAAGAGCAGTCTTTAAATTCATTGTTTTTCTCTCTATGCTTTTGTTTACCTGATTGTATATTCACTGAGTATAAATCAATAAAACATGCATGATATGTCAGTGTCTGACATGTTCTGCACTTTTGTGTGTTCTGTGAATATTGTCTTTTTTCAGAAGAAATATCAAAGAGCATTTAAAGATAATGAGCAGTTACAAACAAATACATTGACATTACTTCAAGTAGCACAATTCTGAGAAAATTCAAACAATATTAGAGACCTAACATGCTGGATATTACATTAAATCACAGTAAGAGTTGTTTCTTGCCCTCTCCTTCCAAGATTACCAGTTCAGAGACAAGACAGAGCTCCCATTTATAGATGAAGAACAGCAGCGTGGGCTGTAACACATCTATTTATTTGTAGAGTTTATACTATATTCTTCTGGGGAAAAGTAAACAAAATAAATGCTGTTGCGTAGGCATCACATACTTTGAATTATGGAGAAGCATTTTTCAAATTCCTATGATTTACATTTTGACCAATATACTTAGTTTGAGAAATAAATACACCATCATCATGCAAATAAACCAGTGCAAGGAATTCATAAACAAGGACCAAAAAAAGTAACCAGTAATTCTACAGCATCTTTGCACTACAAGTCCCAGAGATGCTTTTCTTGAGCAGAATTAGCAACAACATAACCAATAGAAATGGCCACCAGGAGCGACATTTGGAATTGCATAGGAGCCAAAGAAAACAAAAACATGGCTCTTTACTTGCATATAAGACTTAGCAGGATCCCAGATTTTCTGGTAACCAAGAGTGTTCTTGGTTCAGTTTCAGGTCACAGTTGAAAGACAGAAAGGAAGTTTATTTTTGTTCTCTGTTCTGGAGAAAATTCTTCTCTATTTGTTTAAAAATGGCCATCTGAATTTCCACGCCTGCTTTCAACCTTGTTTTAGGACTTAGAAGTAGTTCAGAATACTTTGAACAGGCTCCTGCACTAATACTGTAACATTGGTTTTGACTTAGCTTAACATTTTAGTTTAATACTTTAGACTATAAAACTATTCCTCCACTACAGTGAGTTTGAATCCCGTCAGGGTTTAACTGGGAGTAAAAAGCTTCAGGGAGGAAATAGAGAAATGAAGTGGATAAGCTTTAGCAGTAAGATGCTATTAAGTAAGGGATACTGGGGACAATGTTAAGATTTATTTTTTTCATAGGTATGGAAGGCAATGGATAACAAAGCATATACAGGAAAGATAGATAAGCATGCAGTTTCAGTTCTGGTAAATCTGCACTGTGACAAAACCAAATTGTTTCAAGTTTGCAGTATCTCAGTCTTCATTTAATAGCAGCTAGCCACTGCCCCCTCCTTGCTAAGAAATCTCAGTTCTGGTGAAGTGGTTTCCATGGCTATGAAAAAACATACATGTCTGACTTCTTCTATCAGGTAAAATACCTGTGAATGCACATAATGATTAAGTGTGTGAAAGAGGCAGTCGATTAAATGTTTATCTCAAAGAAAATATTTGTATGTCCACGCACACTTTCTTCTCATTTCAGTCTTTGTTTGTCTTTGGGTAAAACTGTGTACTGGCACAAAAACATCAAGCTGCCTGATTGAAAGAGCTAGATGCAGGGCTAGCTAGCAAATTTTGAGCAGAGAAACCAACTGCAGATAAAAGGTGCGCTCACGTTTCTGTTATCAGAAAACTGTAGAATGGATGCATGATGGACGCAAACACTGTGGATAATTTTTGTATTTGAATGAGCATCTATTAGAACAGTAAAGAAAGACTTTAGGGCCTGGGAGGGAATATCTGCCAAGGTGGGCCCTGACAGATCATGCGCTGTGTAGCCACCCACTCGTCACTCCAGGGTATTTGAGAAAGTTCTCAAGAGGGACATTGGTCTGACAGCAAAAGGGAACAAATAAGACTTCAGCTCGTAGAATGACCAGGCAGCAGGGGCATGTTTTGGTTAGACTGGCTTTAACAAGTGCTGTCTCTCTAGACAGACATTTAAATTCTTGTATTTTTATTTATGCTGCTTATCAGAGGGAAAAAACCCCAGTCCTCATACATAAATGTTAGATACCTACCTCTTCTTCTTCTTGAAAGGAGAACAGTCCTTTTTTCCCATGAGAGCGTTACAAGTTTTCAGAAGAATCACAGAATCACAGAAAAGGGACTGTTCTTGAGTAATATAAAGTAATAACCGGGTTCCAAAAATGAGCATGGAAAATGGTTTTAAAATCTGAGTTCTGAATGTTTACCTCTAGCTGCCTCCTGTAGCCTTTCCTTTACATAGATTCTTGTCATCCACAGGTGTCAAGAAAGAAAATAAAAATAGAATAAAATTGAGATTCAGATAAATGAAATTATTTGTGTAAGGATCTGCACTTAGTCCAATGATGCAGGTAGAAACAGAATCTCAATCCTTGCAAGTATCTGCTGCCCAAAAGAGATTATATGACCACCTGATATTTCTCATTGTGTTGTCCTCTTGCCTGGATTTAAGAGGAGAGAACTGTCCCCTGCTGTATAATCGTCGCCATTTCCCTGAAACATTCTCTGGAAATGTGTAATTGAAATTCTGACTTGACTTTTTTTCACCTGTGTAGCGAGTGACTCAGCCCAGTAGAATCTGGTCATATAGCAATCTTCAAAAGAAGCTGTTAATTGGCTGGGTAAATAGATGCAATGTGTCAGGTGCTTAAACTGAGATAACACACACCGCCCTGTGTTCAGAGCCCAGTTATTATGTGCAACCTAATTTCAAAAATATCCTAAAGTTATCCCTGGAGACCAGTAAAATCTCTGTGGATCCCAGACTGTCTAGCAGGTAGACAGTAATTGGCAACAAGACCAGTATGTGGGAGACTGGACACCCCATGGAACATACCTGCTCTGGTAAAAATAAGGCTGTGAGATAGAAGTTATGATGTCTGCCTTGATGGCAGACCCTTTAGATCAGAGAATTAAGAGAAGCTTGCAAAGCTGTGTCCTTTCAAAATGTGGTTTTCAAAGTGAATCCGTCACCAGCTGTCACAAATGCATTGAAGACTGTGACAAAGTAGCTTTTGCTGGACTGAATTTTTTCATGCTCTGGGGAAGTAAACAACTACTAAACCTCTCATCTGTTTGTCACCGTTATCTAATAGGAGGCTTTACTGGTAGGAGGAAGCAGAACTTTTGCTGAAGACCGCCTTCATGTCTCTGTCTCTCTTAACATCCTCTGAAAAGGACGCTACCCTGATGGTTTTTGGGTTGCATAGAAGGAAGGCAAAGGGTTGTGATAACTAACAGAGTTTGTCCACGTATTTTGAAGTGGGTTCAAACAATATTTTGTTTTCAGGTTGAATTCTCATACTAATATACTGCTGGCAGATTTTCTCATGATTAGGAGTTGTTCTGTCCTCTACAGATGCAATGTTATGTGATGTATCCCCACGGGGAATGCAGAAATGCTTCATTGGAAGGGGCTCCTCAAGAGAAGATGTACCAACTCTGTCTTGAGCTATGTAGCACAGTTGTCAGCCAATTGCTTAGAAGTAGATTCTGTTTTCTCCTTGTTGCTTACCTCTTCTCAGAAAACATCAGCCTGCAGTTCTAAACATCCTTTTGTGGGGACCAGTTTTGTCATTTCTATTGGCACCACAGTTCTGAACAGGAGAAAAAAGACTTATATCATGATCAAGGACCTTTAATTTCTGTGCAGATCCTGCTGAATCTAGCCCTCTAATTCAACAAATGCTCCCCAGAACATTCTCTTTCAGGGAAAAACAAAGCAAAATCACTCCCCCAACTAAATCCCTCACAAGGGCTTGTTGCTCTATGAAGATGTAATTTTAAAGCGAGTTCATTGCAGAATTCACGTTGCTTTTTGCCTGATTCCACTCACTGACTCAAACTAGCAGTTGAATAGCAGATATATCTGTTATAATAGAGAGCAAATGTTTTGTGTTTCTTTGGGGAGAGAATGAAATATGGCACACACATTTAGTTGTGCTGCACTCTTAAGATTGGCTTGTTCAGCTCTCTAGTCAGGTAGCTCTGAGTGATTTCAGCCACTGATGATTTGTTCAACAAACTGTATCAAAACAAAAAACTGTTCCACAAATACATAACCTGAATAGAAAGTACAAAGTTTATTCACTTTCAGGTCATATTGATTTCAATTTAGTCCCAAGATCTTGAGGATTTCTGGGAGTTCAAGAAATTATTTCCAAACATGGGTTTCATAAATCCTGGAAAACATTATTCTTCCACTAAAATTCATGCTGAAAAGTGTTTATTTTTTTATTTTCCATTTATCATTAATGTTTGTCTTGAAAAAGAAACAATCAAGTCAGGAATACAAATATCAGCAGGTTACTCAACTGGCCAAACTTGTAACAAAGGTACAGAAAAAATGAAAATAAACAGTGAACCTCTCACAAACCAGCCAGAGATTGAATGCCTACTTATCCATGCTAAAATAATATGTTAAAAATAAACTGAGAAAAGAAATCAAGATTAAAAGCTTGTAAACTAATATTGCACTAACTCCAGGAAGAATATTATTCATAAAGAATTTCTGAATAGGTTTGCTTGACAATCCGGTCTGACCATTAGTGTGGATAAGGTACTGTTAATTAATTCATGATAATTAATTTGTTCTTAAAGCATGAATAGTGCTCTGGGTGCTTGACAAACAATCCAGGTGGCTATAAAGCTGAGATACCTGCTGTGAGGAGGCTTATGGTCTAATTATCTAACAGTAACCTGTTCCAGGACCACAGTGCCAAAAAAGTGCAAACTTTATCATGCTCCATTTTCATCTTTCTGTTGAGTGGCTCAGAAATGGTGAAGAGTTAACCGCTCTTTGCCAGATAAGTATAGAAGAAATTATAAAATTATTTCTACATTCTTCTGCATTCAGCAAAGCCTTTGATGCTGTCTCCCACAGCATTCTCCTGGATAAGCTGGCAGCCTATGGCTTGGACAGGTGCACTCTTCGCTGGGTTAAGAACTGGCTGGATGGCTGGGCCCAGAGAGTGGTGGTGAATGGTACCACATCCAGTTGGCGTCCGGTCACTAGTGGTGTCCCCCATGGCTCAGTACTGGGCCCAGTCCTGTTTAATATCTTTATTGATGATCTGGATAAGGGTATTGAGTGGACCCTCAGTAAATTTGTGGACGACACTAAGTTGGGTGGAAGTGTTGACCTGCCTGAGGGCAGAAGGCTCTGCAGAGGGATCAGGACAGGTTAGATAGATAGGCCGAGAGACCAATGGCATGAAGTTCAACAAGGCCAAGTGCCAGGTCCTACACTTTGACCACAACAACCCCATACAGTGCTACAGGCTGGGGGAAGAGTAGTTGGAAAGCAGCTGGGTGGAAAAGGACCTGGGGCTACTGGTGGACAGCCAGCTGAACATGAGCCATCAGTGTGGCCAGGTGGCCAAGGCGGCCAACAGCATCCTGGCTTATATCAGGAATAGTGTGGCCAGCAGGACTAGGGAAGTGATCGTCCCCCTGTACTCGGCACTGGTGAGGCCACACGTCGAATACTGTGTCCATTTCTGGGCCCCTCACTTCAAGAAAGACATTGACGTGCTGGAGCACGTCCGAAGAAGGGCAACAAAGCTGGTGAAGGATCTAGAGAGTATGTCCTATGAGGAGCTGCTGGGGAAACTTGGATTGTTTAGTGTGGAGAAAAGGAGGCTGAGGGGAGACCTTATTGCTCTCTACAACTACCTAAAAGGAGGTTGTAGGGGGTGGGGGTCGGCCTCTTCTCCCAGGCAGCTAGCAACAGGACTAGAGGACATAGCCCCAAGCTGCGCCAGAGGAGGTTCAGGTTAGCCATTAGGAATAATTTCTTCACAGAAAGGGTTATTAGGCATTAGAATGGGCTACCCAGGGAGGTGGTGGAGTCACCATCCCTGGAGGTGTTTAAGAAAAGACTAGATATGGCACTTAGTGCCATGGTCTAGTTGACACAGTGGTGTTAGGTCGAAGGTTGGACTCGATGATCCCAGAGGTCTCTTTCAACCTGGTTGATTCTGTGTGATTCTGATTCTGTGTGATTCATCATGTCATCAGTTTGTTAGTGACTGAGAGCATTGCTAGTCATCCTTTATAGTAATATTCAGTGTATTAGAATGGAGGAGGAACAGCAAACTTCCCTGTTGCTAGTGGAACATGGTGTTCTTGATGGTATACGCATGAGAGGCGAGAAATGGCTCTGTGCTGAGTGTGGTGATGTAACTAGCTGAAAATGATCTCTTGTCTTTCTCTCATATGAAGTTGGCAATCTGGAGGTTTTTCTGTGAACTGAACATCTACAAAGTCTGCATTTGAGAAACCAAAACCAAAACAACAACAAAAAAACATACATAGATGTGACCCTGAAGTTTGGACCATTGCAGTTTTAAATTCCGTCTGGACGTTGTTGCACTGACACTGATTTCAGAGCATATATCTACCAGTGGCTTGAGTGCACATCTCATCTTGTTTTTCTGACTTCAGCAGAAGCAGCATATCAAATTATTTGATTGGACTGCTAGTGTCCATGTCTCTACAGGGCAGCTCAGGCTAATCAGCTACCCATATACCTCTACGACTCCCTCCCTGGCATGTTGTGTCATGAACCACTCTTACCTTGCTCACTCAGTATCCATATCATCCATATCCTATATGGATATAGGCTGTTACCAGGAGCAGAAGTCCAGGTTTGGAGCCATTTGTACCCTTCGTGTTACTGATCTAAGATAGCAGCTTTTGAATCCATGAATGACCCCATTGTGGTATCCTGGCTGTCATGCTCCCCCAGCTAATGGTGACTGGAATTATACTGTGGCTCTGCTCCCTCTACTGCCCACTGAATGTCAATGGAGGGGAAGGGAATGCTAGTGTGATTGCACTGCCCTCAAAACTTGCAGTGAATAAAAGTGGCTGCAGAGCTTGCAGATTCAACAGGCCACCCTCTACAAAGAAGCTTGTGTCTGCCCTGCAGCAACAGCACATGTTCTTCAGGATCCCAGTCTACCTTTCCACCCGTCTCCTTCTAGTCAACACAGATTTCCCAAGCATGTGGCCCATATATAGCCATATATTAAAAATGCCAGAGGACAAATGTGCCATCTGGGTAGATTAATCAAGAAGGATACTGTTTATCATCTGGAAAGGACAGGTGAAGCACAGGGGAGGGTTTATCCCTGACATTCTGAGTTACAGTGAGTACATATGTGACACGTATATTTAGAAATTCATCACTCTGCATTTCAGGCCAAGCCAAAAGAACCTTCCTTTAGTAACACTGTCTATGCCTTGGAGTCCTAGATCATCTTACATGACCATTTTTTTCAGGTGCTGAACTATATAACCTGGTAGCAAAAAGCATGTGTTCTTGGCCATGGGTTTTAAAAGGACTTACTCTGAGAGACAGACTTAATGCCTGAGTCAGTGTTGTAGCACCCTGGTTTGCCACCCACAGTCTTTGTGAAGAATGACAGAGGGGTCTCCAGGTCCTCTTCATGGATCCCAGCGGAATAGCCTGGCTCTCCCAAAGGGAGAATGAGTCCATGAAACAACATGCTCGCATATCTTCCAGAAGCAAGATGCTTTCCAACAAGTGGATTTACATGTCTGTACACATCTGGGTTTTATACCCTCCCTTAAATCCATCAGCTCATCCTCCTAGTAAATAAAATTTCTTCTGTTCACTGTCTCCTATTCTCCTTGATTTCCTCAGGCAATTTCCATCTCTAAACAGGTTAAACTCCCAAAATGTCTTACATCATATTAAAACGTAAACTGGAGCATGAGAAACCCTGCTAACATGGACCCTGAGCTTTGCCACTCCCTCTTGAGTTGGCACAGTAAAATAGTTCAGTGATGGGCCTATATGCAATGTAAATGTACTTCACCTAGCTAACCTAAAGCTGGCTTGTTTTCAGCTATTCTCATTTTGGGTCATTAACCCAGCTTCTACTGCACAAGTTGTCAAACAACTGCTCAAGTAGAAAAAGATCTACAATATGTCTGCAGAATTTAACATTATTTATTGTTAATGGGAAGCCGCAAATCAATTCACTTCATTCTTAGCAAAAAAAAAACCAATGGCAGTGTGTGTATTTTCATCTTGGAGTGCTCATGGTTTTGCACAGGGATCCTTCTCTCTGCTGGTTGTCCATGTTGCTTTTCTGCAGGTAAATATGTAGGCGCTGTCTGCTGCTTTCCTGTTGTCCCTCTTGGGTGAAGAAGCTCAGTTGCAGAAGAAGAGCTTGAAAAATCTTGGTTCTTATCCTTACAGACAGTATGGATGCAATTGCACCTGGCTTCCTCACAGACCTCTGAAGTACCACTGTAAGCATTGCATGATCCTCAATACTTTCCAAAATGTCCTGAGATACCTGACACTCAGATGCTGGACCATCCATTAAAAAATGTCCTTGCTTGCTTGAGACCATTCAGACATAGGGAATACACATCCACAGTTCTGACCAGCTCTTGGGAAGTTCCTCAATCACAGCACAGTCCACGTACAAGGCAGGCTAAGGAATGGGATTTAGTGGGGTCAGGAAATAGCTGTCACTCTATCAAGGGAGGCGAGACACTTCACCATCTTCCAGGACAGGCCACAAGACAGAGGCTATTTTCTATAGGATAGAGTGGCAAGGCAGAAATGGGAGAGTTTGCTAGATTAGGTAGGAGTACTTATTGCAGCAGCCTCTCTTGTGATTTCCTAAGTATTTGGGTTCCACTAATCTCTTTACCTTTTGCCCTCAAGGAGGATCTCAGAAGAGATGATACAGCTACATCTCAGACATCAGCAAAAGCACATGGGTTTGGATGGAGTGCAGGAAACTATCACGCTCGTCGTATCTCTGGAGGCACAAGACATTGGCCCCCTCCCACCCCTGACTGGGGAGCAGCAGGGTGTGAAGCAGCTGTAGATAACACGAAAATGCTACTGCCAAACTTTTCTACCTCCCAAGGAGTTATCTGAAGTAGCTGGAGTTTCTTTGTCAGCTTGCTTCTCAACATAGCCTACTAATAATATGTTGCCTTTCAGAAAGCCAAAGACAGACTGTTTCCTTCTTTCTCTTCCCTTCCCAGTGTTTTATGGTTCCCCTCTCCATTTTTATTAGCAGCAGCGTAGTCTGAAAACTGGATAGCTGTCCATGGCTGCAACCATTCACACACAGTTCATGGTCAGAGGAAAATGTGGTTACTAGACTTATGTCAGCCCTCACCTAGCAAGAATTCGTGCAAATGCATAATTTAATTCACATTGTTTTTTCTCAACATCAGGAAACTTCAGTCACCAGGAAACAAAACTTCAATATTTTTCTAATGGGGTAGTGTCTAACATATTGGATGTTGCCTCGACGTAGAAGAAGATAGCCTCTGCATTGAGGAGATTTTAAATTTACAAATATGCTATTGATTACAGCTTTAATAATTCATGACAGTAATTCCTATTCTTATTGAATGCACAAATTTTAGGGGAGGTAAAAAAAAAAGAAGACAGACAGGTTACCAGACACTTCATCTTTATATTCCCTATAAAGAAAACATGGGTTTATTTTTTTTTAATTTATATATCTGTGTATGTACAGGTATATATTTGTACATATATATCTGTACAGATGAGGAAGTGCTACCATCACCTGGACTTTTATGATGTCCTGTTTTGATTATGTACATTGCTGAAAGTATAGGGAGGTTTGACAGGTAGTTGTTTCTTCAGTTCTCAAGCACTTTTACCTTGATAAGGATTTTCCAATCAGTGCCTTCCATTATCTGCCAGTAATGTTAATTGAAGATGTATTCACATCAAACACTTCTATCTTATCTGAAGAAGGTGTGTGGAACAGATTTCCAGTACAATAGAAATAGTAATATTCTGAGACTGTAATTATATTCACAGTTCATGCACTGCTAGAATTACTTGCGAGTCAAAACTATCAAATGCTGCAGTTGTGCCTATGGATTAATGGTGAAGAAACATTTAATACCAGCTAGTAGATGGGAACTTCCCAGACTCACTGATATGGGTTTTATATTATTTATCAGTCTTTATGAAATAGCAAAGTCTTAAACTTTTCTTAGGAAATTAATATTCATCTGATATGGAGAAAACAATGGTGTAGGAGTAAGTTTCCTTTCCTTAAACATCAAGACAAACCCACTTTTTGGTCCCCCTTTCTACTTCAGAGGGAAAAGAAAGGCCCAGATAAATTTTTACTCTAATGTTGCAGATAGTCTTATTAAGGTTTTTTAGAGAGTCTTCTTGGTTGGTGCTGTAGGGTTCTTGCCTTGATGGCTACATTTCCTGAATCTGTGCAGTCTCCACACAGTCTTGCTCACTCATCTGACCCTTCAGAAGGGCAGAAGGGATATAACCCAACTCAACTGTCAGTGGCACACTGCTGAGAAATCTCCTGACTTCTCATCTGTGAGACGTTAGCCAGCATGTGGCAGGGTTGCAAAGCACTTATGCAGCAGCTTGGGTGACACCATCTTCTGCAATAGTAAGTGATGGCCTTAGTTTCTTTCTTTTTTATTGGGTTTGGACTACCTAGAAGGTAGGCCATTTCCTCTATGATGATCCTTATTTGCCATCTCACTAGGATGGTGACAATCACCTGAGCTTCCATGGTCAGAAAGGGAAGCAGAAGAGATGTCAAGGATGCTCATCTCCATTCTGCTGCACTCTTACTTTGTCAGATATAGTCTAGGTCTGGCCATGTCTGGGAACCAACCAGTGACACACTGCAAAATTATTTGGAAACTAGGACTGAAAATGCTGTTGCTGTTGAAGGTACGATGAATATTCTAACTTAAAAATTATCACTCCAGTTTATCCTCTCTACAGAGATCTGAGATACTTTCAGGGTACATCCCTTTGGGCAGCAGAACAGTGGAAAAGGGACTACAGGAGACTTCATCTGAGACAGATCCTCTGCTTTCCAGGGGAGAAGTGAGGCAACACTGAAATCTGAAAGATAAAACTGTCAGTGGACCATTTTAAGAGCTGCTGCAGCAAAAGCCATGAAACACATGTGAGCAGAATGTGGCTGGGGGATGTACAGAATATGTAGGGAAGAGCCACATCATTTCCATGTTTCCTTCCCCCAGCAGCCTTTGTGGTCTGTTTGTTACACTCTGGAGACCAGCATTGCATGCATCTCCCATGAAATAAGAGCTGTTATCCTACCTGGGAGTGTAGGAATTCCTTTATGACTTCATCTTTGTGAGTGTGGCTGTGATATTTTGGAAAGAGAAAAATTAATGTAGATATCTCTCTCTCTCTCTTTTTTTTTTTAATTCATATAATTAAATGACTTAAGAGATTGGAGGAAGTCAGGGCTTTCAAGGATCACTTAAAATAAGTTACTGTTTTGGGTGCCAGGCAGGACAAGTTAGGCTGGTAGAAACTACTGAAATTAGTCAACTGAGGGAACTGTAGTTATTAGCACTAATGCTGAGTAGTATTATGCTTACAGGTAGTACTGAACTCACAGAGACCAGCAATAGACCTCAGATTAACCTAAATGGAGCAGAATCAAACACACTAGTGATTCCTGCAGTTCTGTGGGATATTTCAAGTGGCAGCAGTATCTCTTGATTGCTAATTGCAAATTATGGACATACAAAACTGCAATTTAAATTGAATTTGCTCATATTGAAGTAGGGCTGCATTGATTAGCTGAGAACAGATGGCCTCCTTCTGCTGGGCAGGTACAACACAACTAGAAGTGATACAAACTCCAAAGAAATAAGATATAAATTAAGACTTTCCTTCTTTACTTACCTTTCTGTAAAAAGCTTCCTCTGCAGCTAAAGGACATCTTTTCATAGGATGATAGTCTTACACTTCTGGAGAAGGATGCCCTAGGTTTGGTTGCTGTTGAAGTCAGTACTTCTTGATACACCTGTGATTTGTTATTGTCCTGGTTTGGCCTAAACCGGGCCAATTTTCCTTTCAGTGATTTTTACTTTCAGCTAAGTCTCCTCTGAGTAACAGCACTTTCTGAAACTAACTGCATGTTTTGCAGACACTGTCTGCTTCCAGGACTGATAACGCTCGAAGTTTGTAGTTATCACTGAGGCACCCGTAGGGTTGTTGTGCAGAAAGGCTCTTGCTGTACTTGTTCTTGAGAGAAACCAAGGTCACTGCTGAATTCCTCACTGCTGACGAGTGAAGAGCCGAAGGGGGGTCGCAGCTGCAGGGGGGCACGGACAGGGCAGGTGACCCAAAATTGACCAACAAGGGTATTCCATCCCATACACGCCATTCTCAGTATAAAGCGGGGGGATCACGAGGGTCTCACTCTCTTTCTGCTATGGCCGGTGTCCAGGGAGGACTCCGTCTGTTTTCCTGCTGCCCCCGATCCCGATCTGTGCGTTCCTGAATCCAGCTCTCGACCATCGCTAGGCCCAGGCTGGGCCTTCCCGGAGCCTGCCCTGCAGTGCTGGTGGTGACGTGGCTGACTTCAGGGGAGCTCAATCTTGGTTTTGTATATATATTTGTATATATTTGATTATTTCTATTATTGTTATTATACTCTTTTTCATTATTATAGTTTATTAAAACTGTTTTAACTTTCCAACCCGGAAGCCTCTCTCCCCTTTCCCTTTCCCTTTCCCTTTGCGGCGGGGGGAGGGTTAACAGAGAGCATCTGCCATAGGTTTAATAGCCGGCCCAGCTTTAAACCGTGACAGTTATGCACTGTTCTTTTTGTCTAAAGGGGTGATCTCAGTAATGTGTGCTTAACTACCTTGAGACTATTTAGTTCCCATCCTCTTTCCTAAGGATGCCAAAAAGCTGAAAGATTATGTGATGTGTCCATGTTTTTGTTGAGGATAAACATAAAACAGCAACTAACTTGTCCTAATAACCAAAGGGAAATCAGACACTTCTTTCTTCTGGCAAACGTTGACTTGAATTAGATGGCCAGTGAAATGGCCTAAACACTCCTCTGTGTCTCTTGAACAGTTGTTTCAAATTTATTTCCAGTCTTTCCAAAACAAACTTTATCAGGCAGGAAAATATATGTGCTTATGGGTTGTATAACTCTCTATTGAAATTGCTTACAATTTTGAAATCAAAGAATCATGGACAGAGAGTTTTGATGGGTGGATAAAAACTTAAGGAAGAGAGAGCCTTTTATTTTTAGAAATCAGCTCTTCAGTCTCTAATTATAAAGCTGAAAATTTGTCTGAATTAATTGCTATGATCTAAGCACCAAAGTAGGAAATGTTACTCTGCTGCTTTGATAACCAGAATTGCTTTCAAATCCATGATCCTTGGTACAAGACTAGCAAGAGAATCTAGTACAGATTCAAGAGGTCACTCCTTGGAGAACTTGCCCTAAAGCCAGCTGAGAAACAGAGAAGAGGATAAAGGAGTAACCTTGCATAGCTGATCTGTAGCTCACTTTGACATGGCTTTGCTGTAAGGGTACTTATGGCAATGTTGCACAGTTATCTGCAAAGATAATGAAGTCATGAAACACGCATTTGCCTTGTTCCACAGCACTTTCTCTTCAACACACAGGAGTAACTTTGGAGAAAAAAACCCTTTTTATCATATTTTACCTATATTTTTTCATCTTCCTCTCCTGCAAAGGTGATATGAAGTAAAACAGGGCTCTTCAAGGAAATACCTAACTTCTCAGGGAAAATAATACCTGTATAGTTTAGTCTATATTAGGACTCTAAGTTAATTGAATTTTTACATTATTCCTATGAGGGAATTGAGTATCATTGACATTTTACAAGTAGCATAAGTCATGCCTAACTTGTTTATGAACTTCCTCCCTTTTTGTTCTGAAATGGCAAGACGGAGGACTCAAGGAACTACAGGCTGGTCAGCTTCACCTCAATCCCTTGGAAGGTGATGGAGCAGCTAATCCTGGAAACCATTTCCAGGCACTTGAAGAACAGGAAAATCATCAGGAATAGTCAGCACAAATTCATCAAGGGGAGGTCACCTTTGACTAACCTGATAAGCTTTTTACGATGGAAAGACTGCCTTGGTAGATGAAGGGAAAGAAGTGGATATTGTCTACCTTGAGTTCAGTAAGACTTTAAACACTGTCTCCTGTAAGATACTCATAGAAAAGCTGATGAAGAATGGACTGGATGAGCAGACAGCAAGGTGGACTGAAAACTGACTGGAATGGCTGGGCCTGGAGGGTGCTAACCAGGAGAATGAAGTATAGTTGGAGACCTGTAGCTAGCAGTGTATCCCAGGGGTCAGTTCTGGATCTGATACTGTTTAACATCTTCATTAATGATTTGGATGATGAGGCAGAGTGTACCGTCAGCAAGCTTCCTGATAACACAAAACTGGGAGGAGTGGCTGATAGACCAGAGGGTTGTGTTGCCATCCAGACGGACCTCAATAGGCTGGAGAAATGGACTGACAGGAACCTCATGAAGTTCAACAAAGGGAAATGCAAAGTCTTGCACCCAGGAAATGCTGAAAGCTGACCAACTGGAAAGTAGTTTTGCAGAAAAGGACCCAGGGCTCCTGGTGGACACCCAGTTAATCATGAGCCAGCAATGTGCCCTTGTGGCAAAGAAGGTTAATGGTATTCTGGACTGCATTAGGAGGAATGTTTTCAGCAGGTCACGGGAGTGTTCCTTCCCTTCTACTCAGCACTGGTGAGGCCACACCTGGAGTACTGGGTCCAGTTCTGGGCTCTCCAGTACAAGACAGGTGTAGAGTTACTGAACGGAGACCAGTGAAAAGCCACAAAGATGATTAAGGGACTGAAGAATCTCTTATATGAGGAAAGGCTGAGAGAGTTGAGACTGTTCAGCCTAGAGAAAGAAAGGCTCAGAGGGATCCTATCAATATATAAGTACCTGAAGAAAGGGTGCAAAGAAGACAGATCCAGGCTCTTTTCAGTGGTAACCAGTGACAGGACAAGAGGCAACGGGTACAAACTGAAGTGCAGAAGCTTCCCTCTGAACATCAGGAAAAACTTTTTTACTGTGAAGGTGACTGAGCACTGGCACAGGTTGCCCAGTGAGGTTGTGGAGTCTCCATCCTTGGAGATATTCAGAAGCAGTCTGTCCGTGGCCTTGGACAACTGGCTCTAGGTGGCCCGCTTGAGCAGGAGAGTTGAACAAGTTGACCTCCAGAGTTCCCTTCCAACCTCAACCTTTCTGTAGTTCTCTGAATTCAAACTTAAAAGCAGGAAGAAAGAGATGTATCCTACAGGAAAGTATTCAGTGCTGTTACTTCAGTTGTTTATGTGTATAAAGTTGATTTTATATGTTATAGACACAGAACTGTATCCTTATCCAGATAATAGTCAGAAATAAATAGGCATGATAAAATCACCTAGATGTGGTACACACACTTGTATTGTTTATTATTTGCGTGTTTTTAAATAAGATTATTTTCCTGTTGTACTATCAAAATGCCACAGAGGAAGAAACAATTCTGATGCCCAATTTAAATAAGTGGATGGTGTCCCCTTCCTTTGAAATTGGCATGGTACCCTTGTACCTTCTCCTTATAGCCACTCTCTTCAAAATTAATGGCAACCTGAAGCACCAATATTTCTGCTACTCCCAAAAATGAAACAGGCAGATTTTGTCTACCAACATCAATCGGAAATCCTAGCAATGTGTTCCATTTACAAATTTGAAATACAAAATTTTTTATTCTTTTCTACCTGAAGAATTTCCCAGCAAGCATTTGCTTTGTGTGCAGAATGCAACATCTTGAAAGCAACATTGAGAGCAACATTGAGAGTCCAGTGCAGAGCCATGAAGATGATTAAGGGAGGGGAACATCTCCCTTATGAAGGGAGGCTGAGGGAGCTGGGTCTCTTTAGCTTGGAGAAGAGAAGACTGAGGGGTGACCTCATTAATGTTTATAAATATGTAAAGGACAAGTGTCATGAAGATGGAGCCAGGCTCTTCTCAGTGACATCCCTTGACAGGACAAGGGGCAACGGGTGCAAGCTGGAACACAGGAGGTTCCACATAAATATGAGGAAAAACTTCTTTGCAGTGAGGGTAACTGAACACTGGAACAGGCTGCCCAGAGAGGTTGTGGAGTGTCCTTCTCTGGAGACATTCAAAACCCGCCTGGACGTGTTCCTGAGTGATATGATCTAGGTAATGCTGCTCCGGCAGGGGGATTGGACTAGATGATCTTTCGAGGTCCCTTCCAATCCCTAATGTTCTGTGATTCTGTGATTCCGTGATTTCTTCTCTTTAGAAAGTAGTTTTTCTAAGTGTTCCTTATTCAAGTGCATGAAGAAAACAAGGAAAGATTTATCATCAAAGCAAGTGTTGGAGTAGAGAATATTAGCCTTCGCCAAAAGTTTTCAGTTGTCTTCCATCACCTTATCTTTTAAAACCTGATACTTTTTAGAAATCAGTCACAACATTATCAAAACAGGCACAAGGGTTTCAGACCATTTGTCTGCAAATACCATGGGAAGTCTGAACAGCTGTGGAGTATGTTGTGCTGGGGAGGCGGGGCGGGAGGGTGAGCATCTGCACAAGGGGGATCACTCTTCCTAATAGAATGTGAAGTAGTATTCACTACGGAATGAACATGTGACATGGATCTCTGCATGTTTTAACAGGTCTCCACTTCCACTTGCTTGCTTCTTTGCTCTCTACCAACAGAAGTTGCTGTATATTATCAGCATGTTGTTGCTGCAACAAGGCATATTGAATTACAGAAACAAATTTGTGAAAGAGGCTTCACGGATGGTCTAAAGCAGGATGAAGTATGCTGTGAAGCTCTTTCACAGCTGTTTGTCTAATCTAATCATCTAAAGTCCTCTGGCAAAAGAGATTTCCACAGTTTTTACAGTCAGCCAGCTCCAATGCCTTAGCAGTGAGAAAACTTTTACTAATATTCATTCTATTACAATTGGGAATAAATTCTTCTTCTGAGTTCATCCTCTAGGCTCCTTTGATCACCATTTATGATAACAACTTAAGTAATTATTTATCATATTGACTCCAACATCCCACCTTCTTTTTCCTATATAAACTCATTCCTCCAAGTTTTTCACTGAAATGAACTTAACTTTCCTTGAAGTTATATTTTAGAGACCATTTATTCTTACAACTCTTCTCCAAAATCTTATTTTTTTCTCCAGATATTAACATTTCTTTCCTTTTTTTTTCCTATTAAGAAACATTTTTCAGGTTTTTCTTTGAAATCACAGGGCCTTAAATTTAGACTTTCTTTTTAAAAAAGAAGCAAAAGTGAAACTGTCAGAAAACCAAACAACTCTGAGGGATTTGACTTCAAGAAAAATGCCAAATATCATGAAGCTGGTGATTAAAATTGCAAGAGCTGGCAGTATGACAATTGCAGGTGATGAATATGTATGCCAAGGCTTTCCAGACATAGTAATTAACAGACTGAGGTGCCTGAATGCTGCATGCAACAAATTTAGGAACGAGAGTAACTCTTAGGCTTTAAGCTTTGTTCTGTCCTGAACATCTTGCTGTACCTCAGAAAACACACAAGAGTCACAGCTGAAAGCCACAAAAGATAAATGATAGAGCAGACTCGTTTGAGCAGCACACCACCTTCAGCAGATGTGTAGAATATGAGCCCATGTACAGATGTGATTTTTCTAACCGAAAGTAAGGTATTTTAGATGTCATTGTGCATGGATATAGTTCATCTCAGCACTGTCTCCCCACATTCAGAGTAGACTCGCAATGCCCACACCTGGTTGGCGTCTGTATTTGGGTCTCTGCACTTCAAAACATGACAACCATGTTGCATACATGCACCATATGTGCAAGAGCCACAGCCTGGACATCTCAGACTAGAAGCAGTTCACCTCCCATTACCAGACATCTACCCTGTGATTTCACTCTCTGGATAGCTGTTGCTTTCAGTCAGGCTGGGGTCATGGTTACACCAAAGGTATCTTCCATAGTAAGAACACAAGAAACGCCCTGAATGGCCAGGGCAGTGGTCCAGCTAGACCAGTATCCTTCCCATGGATAGGAGCAAAAGGGGATGCAATTTTGGGAGAGCATGTGAGCCTGCTCAGTTCCTTTCCACTTACACTTCAGCAGCCTGAACTGTTGTGCTGGGGATGTTAGAGCTGCTTTCCTGCCTGTTCACTTTGCCTCTCTGTGTACGGAGCCATGGTCCATGGATTTTTCTAGACCTCTTTTAGACCTACTGTTGATATCTGCCTTCACAGCCTCCACTGGTAGCAAATTCACTACCCAGTCTGTAAAGAAGTGTTTATTTTTTAATCTGCTTAAACCAACCTCCTGATAATTTCAGTGTGTCCCCCTTGTTACAGTGGGTGGTGAATAACAGATCTGCAGTCACTACTGCTTCTCTGAAAAAACAAAAAGCTGATAAGCTGGTATGAAATGCACATTTAGCTTGACACTGGGCCTGGAGACATCAGAAGTGGAAGAAATAGGAGAAGAGGGATTTGGGGGAAATCCTAGATTAATTAATGTAAAGCAGGCACAGCGTAAGTTCAAGCAGATAGGGAGTTATGAGAGATAGCAGGAAATATATGGAGATTTATTGAGGCTGCACAGGAAGCTGGGTAGAGATTGGTGGCCAGGTAGGGGACAGGTGGACATCAGTTTCAACTAGGGACAATTTTCCATGGATACCCTGCCACCTGTTTTCCACTGACTGCTTCCACTATCCAGTATCAACAGGCACACTGAAATATGCATCAGAGAGATCTTATGGTATGTCAGACCATAACATTGGGTTTAACATTGCAATGAACTACTCCCCTTGCCCTTGCTCCGGCTTGGACTTATCCACAGACTTCAGGCCATTAGGGGAGTACCTGCTCCAAGTGGAGACTTATCTATGAGCCACAGTCTCTCCAAGGGTATACCTGCTGTGGCGTAGGCTTATCCACAGCCACAGCTGCTTTGAGGTGCACCTATTCCAGAGTGGCCTTATCCATGGGCCATAATGCCTTCAGAGATATACCTGCTCCAGCCTAGCCTTACCCATGGCTGCAGTCCCTCCAGGGGCGTACCTGCTCTGTCATGGGCTTATCCATGACCACATGCTTTGAGGTGCTCCAGCATGACCTCATGCACAGCTACTGATGCTTCAAGGTGTACCTGCTGCAGCATGGACTTTTCCACAGCCACAGATGCTTTGAGGTGTACCTTCTCCTTGGGCCGCAATCCCTTCAGAGGTATTCCTGCTGCAGCACAGACATAACCACGGCCCCAGACACTTCAAGATGTACCTGCTCTGGCAGGGGCTTATTCACAGCCATAGACACTTTGGAGTGTCCTGCTTCCACACAGACTCATCCACAGGTCACAGTCCCTTTGACTCCAGTTCACACTGGGGTTCCAGCTTGTCCAGTACAACAGCACAGAAACAGCAGTGATGCCCTGGCCATCTGCTAGCCCAAGCGCGTGGCCATTGCTCTTATCAAAATGTTCCCAGGCACAGCAGAGTAAGATGATAAGCAGTACAGCAGTGCAGCAAGCAGCGAAAACAAAAACCAGCTGCTAACAAGCTCCAGACTCTAATAAGGCAAGCAAGCCCCATGGCAAGCACAGGAGACTGCCAATTAATAGCTAAACAGCAATAACATCTATAAATTTGATCTAGCATATTCCAATCAAACCTATCATTATCTCGAACCCTTCAAACCCCACGTTGGGCACCAAAAAGGACAGTCATGGTTTAACCCCAGCCGGCAACTAAGCTCCTCACAGCCATTCGCTCACTCCTCCCTGGTGGGATGGGGGAGAGAATCAGAAGGGTAAAAGAAAGGAAACTCATGGGTTGAGATAAAGACAGTTTAACAGGTAAAGCAAAAGCCATGCACACAAGTAAAGCAAAACAACGAATTCATTCACTGCTTCCCATGGGCAGGCAGATGTTCAGCCATCTCCAGGAAAGCAGGGCTCTATCATGTGTTAACAGTTACTTCGGAAGACAAACGCCATCACTCCGAACAAACTCCCCCTCCTTCTTCCTCCCCCAGCTTTGTATGCTGAGCACGACATCATATGGTATGGAACATCCCTTTGGCCAGTTGGGGTCAGCTGTCCCAGCTGTGTCCCCTCCCAACTTCTTGTGCACCCCCAGTCTTCTCACTGGTCGGGTGGTGTGAGAAGCAGAAAAGGCCTTGACTCTGCGTAAGCACTGCTCAGCAATAATAAAAACATCTCTGCATTATCAACACTGTTTTCAGCACAAATCCAAAACATAGCCCCATACCAGCTACTATGAAGAAAATGAACTCTGTCCCAGCCAAAACCAGCACAGATGCTTATAAGAATAACCTGTTTCTATTTAAGGAAGGGTCTACTTCTGCAACCGTGATCCTCTTTTAAGTAAATCTGTAATGTGCAAACCCACCTCTGTCCTCAGGGCTTTTTCTTTTCCAAACTGTGTGGCATATTGCAGAACATTCTAAACAAACATTCATTGAATATTGCTATATTTTTAGTGAAAAGCAACTGGTTTTTTTCTTGCTTCTCTTTTGTGAAGCACTGGAATAAATCTGGCCATACCTAGCTTTTCAGATCAACTAACAACAGCATGGCAAAAAAACCTGTTAAGACATTAACTTGTTTTGATATTGGTGTTATTATCTCTCAATCTGTCCAAAGAAAGTGATTTGCACAATCTTGAAAGTTTTATGTATTAGGTTCTCTATGTTGTTGCAATGAAAATTATCATAAACGACAGCCCTTGAGTCTTTTCTCAACAATTGTTGAGAAAATTGAAAATGCACTGTTTAGTCAGTGCATGCTAATGAGCCCTCCTCATTTATTTACTTGAAATACTTTATTGAGGGGGAAAAAGGAGTGGCAGAGACAAAGTGTCATATTTTCAGACTGTCCTTAGAGATTTCACAAATGTGGCAGCAGCTGCAGGTGCTCTTTGCATTAAATTGCATGCAGTTGATCTAATAGGAACATCACTCTGTATCAACTGGAAAACACAAACAAGCCCCTGCCTAGGATTCTCACCTCTGAGCTAGTAATAACTCTCTCTCAGAAGCCCACTAAAATTCCAGGGATTTTCCAGGATTTGTGCACCTCATTTGAAAACCCACACTTTCAGGCCAGAAGATTTTCAAAAGCCACATCCCTGTGGCTAGTGACATCCATCCCAGGAATTCCTCCCTGGTCCCCAGACAATGCGGCTCAGATACACTGGACACCTACTCTCCTCTTCAGAATGATCCTCGGCACTATCTAACTAGTCTTTGTACCCCTTTGCTACATGCCTGCTGGCACAATGTATATATCACGCTGTCCCTCACATGGGGCATGCACCCCCCGCCGCTGCTTCCTGAGGATGGTGCTGTGCCCTGCTGCTAGTGCCACTCCTGCTGTGGCTCCTTGCTGCTTCTGTCCAAGCCGTCTGAGACTTCATAACATGTTGGAGGTGGCTTGGATAAAAATTCAAGCTAATACCTTCAGAATTCTAAGCAACACAGGGGGTAGGAACAAAACAAGAATGAAATGTAATAGCATATTAAGCAGAAAGAGTAGTGAGATACATTATTTTGCACCCCGACAGTGTCCCTCATTTAAGAGCTTGCATTTTGCTGAAAATATTGACCAAATTGTGTTTTTTCTCCACCTGTCTGTTTACTGTAGCAGTTTGGTTTGCTGACCATCCATCAAAAAACCCCAAGTCAAATCCCTTATGAAGGCTCGCATGAGAAGTTACAACTTCTGAAATGGGTGCAAATATTCCCCTATTGTGAAATGGAAGTCTACACTTGCCTGCAGACACAAACATCAAAGCAATAAATAGAAACAGGCCAGTAAGAATTATAGATAGGATAATAGATTTTTCACAGTGCATTACTGAAAAAGAAGAGTAGATTGGCTGCTACACAGGACATTAATTCTTTAGCTATAGTCTAAGCAGTGTGCAAAGTTTAAATTAATTTGTCCCAGAAGTATCTGAGAAGAACAGTCACTTTACAGGATATTTTTTTCTTATTTACTTATTAAATGATGCACTTCATAGCACTCATTTGTTATCTATTTCTCTACTTCCTTACATAGCATGTGTCACTGTATTATCTGGACTTCTGCTTTGATCCCTGTATTTTCATTCAATGAGGGGCTGCTTGAATTACGAGAATTGCAGTAGGTTAGCGCCTGTCTGCCCTCCCTGGCTGCCATCGGGTCCTGGTAGTGAGGATCCCTTGGAAATATTCTAAACCTTGACTACCGTTTGGACTGAACATGGGAAATGGATTAAGTCAGTCTCATTTACAGAACACTAATGTCTTCAGAATGTCTTTGAAGAAACATGCACTTGAGTCCAGTCTCTCTAGAGTACTTCTGTCCTGCTAACAAAGATCATCCTTGCTTTTTAATTCTCCTGTTTTCCTGCTTCAGCTCCCAACTACAGCTTCCCAGCAGAGCAGCTGCTTTCCATGAGAGTGATATGCAGCGTCATCTGCAATTCTGTCTGCCACAAAAATTCCAGATCAGCAGGCTTTGTGTTGGGGTCCTTGCATCATGCTGTGACTTCAACTCCTGTAGTCTCTTCCCACTTTTCCTGTGCTGCCTCTTACTAAACTCTCTGTAAACCTTCTACCCCATGCATCTTCGAATACCAGACATGGCACATGCTTGAAGCAGCTGTTCTTGAAGCATTTCTGAGCACTGCTTCTGCCCTGCAATCTCATCAGATCGTCTTTCATTTATGCAATAGAATTGAGCCAATGTCTCTAGTCCACTTTTCCATAATGTACAGGGTAAAAAAAAAATCCTCTTTCCTAATCTCCTCATTATTAGGATGCCCTAGTGCTGGCCTGGATGGAGTTCAGAGCTAGCATTACAGTTTTGCTTCTGAGGAACATTCACTATTGAAACTTAGAACATCTCTGTTTTTCATATAAATCTGAAATGTTTGTATTTCTCATATGACTGGTTTAAAACCAACCTGGAAATGAAGGGCTTGGTTAGACCATAGTGTAAATTTCCATTACTTCATGTGCTTCTGAACAAAGGTTTCAACTCTATGACAGTTGAGGCAATGTTCAGGTTGTGATCCAGCATCATGAGTAGTTGGCATAATCTGACTGTATCTATCTCCCCTGGTGGTCTAAAGCAAGCTGTTCAGCTCTGTGGCCTAGACTGCCCTTTATTTATGACTGCTGTGAGTGTAAGCATAAAACCATTGCTTGCTGTTTGTAGTTAATGTTGCAGCACACAGAGGCAGACAAGATATTTTGGCTTGAACCTTGTATTTAAATTTTTAAAGAACATTGATCTTCAGGATTTCAGAGATGCCAGTGGGTGAAATAACAGTCTCAGTGCTGGATGGGTCTGCACAAGGAGGGCGAGCTGAAGTGAGCGGGACTCGGTGTGAGAACTCTCCCTGTTCTGAGAAAGGAACACCCCATGCAGCGCTGCACATGACTTCCTGCAAGAACGGGTACTTAGCTCCACCTTGACTAAGATTTCATTTAAAAATGGAGTCTGCTGGTCTGTGTGTTTTTGTATTTATATATGTATATAAACACACTCTTGATAGTTACATATCTGTGTATACCCTTTCACAGTGATAATGCACTCAATCTGAACTAAACATTTCCCCCCTCTATCCCCCGCCCCAACCTCAGGAGTAAGAAGTATGGGAATTATACAGGGGATGGCCATTTTGCTCTGATAGCTGCCTCTATACTTCCTGTAGCATGCCATTTTCACCCAAGTGCCCTCCCTCAGATTCTCTTTCCAGTCACCTTCAGTCAAGTACACATGGGGCAGGGCAGCATTAAGAAAACTCAAGTCACTTCACTTGGAGGAACTGGGATGTATCAGGAGGATTCACTGGCCAGGGGATTGGGGAGGAGGGGGGAGTTTTTGTGTTGGGGAAAGCTCAGCAAAATTTGGGATAAAACGGAAGTCAAAATGCATGAGCAAGAGAACACAAGAACTCAACACTCATTATTATTTTTTTATTTATCAGTTGTGATTGTGAATCAAAATTAAGTCTGTACAAAGTATGAATCTCTTCTATCCAAACCCAGCATCTATACAGATGTGACAGGACATGCATTAAGACCAACGAGGTCCTACAAAGCTTTTTGTAGAATTTACTTGCACAGTAGCCATGCTCTGAGGGGTTCATTCAAGCTCAGAGTGTTCATTACACTGTGCCCTGTATAAATATCCTATCTCACAGGCCCTATCTTGAAGGACTTAGATGTAGGAATAATTCCAGTAGCCAGTTCAAAATGAAATGTAGTCTAGGGTCATGGTGCAAGCTTTGAAGAGCTAAACCAAAACCAAGTAACTTCCTTCTCTTTTGCTAAGTCATGTCAGCTCAGTTTGTGTTGGTTCCAGTCCTGATGTCAGGTGGGGAAATGAGTGGTAGGGACAAGTGATCTCTTTAGAAACAAACAGATAAATTCTATGTAGATTTTCCTTTTTTTTTTTGCATTATGAGTGACAGAAAATAGACAATTCCATCTGGATTTTTTTCCAGCTTCAATGCTCATCAAAGCTTTCTGCAAGACGTCAGCAAATTACTGAGAAATACTGTCTCATCCTCACAACTGAACTTGCCTTGCACAGAACAACTCCTTGCTGGAAGGAACAGTTAAGTGGCAAAGAGGAGGCTGGGGTAGACTGGGGCTTTGGCCCACTGGCGAAGCTGCTTTCCAGAAACCCCATGGCTGTGGGAGAGCATGGAAGAGTTAGCATACGTATGAAGCCCTCTAAACTACCTTTGACAAGGATATATCTGGGTTCCTAGAGCAGAGCTGGGCTCCATTTGACATTGGGTGGGGACAGAGGGGTATGAAGAGCCCTATGATCACAAATAGTTTCTTCTGACCATTGGGGGAATGGTTATCCCCTGTCAGTCTAATGGGAATATCTAGAGAGTGATGCATAAGGGAGAGCCTTAGCTTGTGTGTGCCCTTTCTCCTGCTAGCAAGGAAATTGAGCTGCTTTCAAAGACATTTTGTAGGAATAAAATAAAAAGCAAGTTTAGAAAGACATTCAATAACTTATTAAAGGTGGGAGGGGGGAAGCAGGAAAAAACATCAGTAATAAAAATATGTAAGTCTCTTGACAGTGTTTATTTAGTGATTTTCAGTATTTAATAACAATGAATATTGATTAAATAATGAATAAAATTTATTAAGCACACATAGTCCAGTTAATTAGATTTTATTATTTGAGTAAGGAATTGGATATTAAAAATTCAAGTCTTCTGCCAGCAGCTGGTCTCACAGAGTAACAAGGGAAACAGCCAGTGCCCCTATCTAAGCAACTCTAATGTTTTCACCGCATCTCTAGCCGTAATGTGTACAGAATGCAGGATGGAAGGGAGTATAAATGTTCCATCTCCTCTGAAGATCATGTACAAATTACAGTAGATGCCACCTTGGAGTGGAATTAGGTGATAAATAAGGCCATAAAAACTGAATAGTAAAAAAAAATCTTGATTTTCACTACCCACCCAGAAGTGCTGATTACTACCTAGAAAAGGCAGAAGGGTGATAATTTGACATTTTTGCTGTTAATGAAAAAATCTTGCAAAGGAAGACCATAATGAAACATAGCCATATAAATAAATTAGACTATGTAATAGTAATTTAACACATTTTCTAGCAGCCCTCTAGTATGATTTCCCAAAATGGCCCTTTCTCCTGCATATAGATCCCTTGCTCAGCTCTTGGCTATGTATGTGCTCAGATGTCTTGTAGAATGATGGACCAAGTGCCAGTTGCTCTGTCTGCAAAGTCTGGTGTGCATCTGTCACCACAGGAAGAGAAAATAGTGCTATTCTATGCTGTAGTACAAAAAAGCCATCAGGACTTTCCTCTGTAGCCCACGGCTTTCCTTGATAGATGCTGTGTTGACACAGGCATTATGCAATATCACTGCAACGCTTAAATAATAGCAAACTTCCCAAGTGAGGCTACTATTAGAATGGTAGCAGCCAGAATTCCCACTTTGAGCCTGCCCCCCTCTTTCCCACCACCCATCCTCCCTGGGGAGCTGGGGCAGCATCCCCTGCGTGTCCCCCCTACCTCAGCAGTGAGGAAGGCAAAGGACTGAAGTCAGGCTGTGCTCAGGGCAGAGTGAGATGTATACAGATGCTTGTGAGGGGGCTGCTTGGAGCAGAAGGTCTGATACTTCATGGAAGGGGTACCAGAGCAATAGGGGTCCCAGGTGCAGACATCAGCAGAGCCACCTGTACATAACAATACAAGCTCCGTATCTACTACCCACAGCCTGGGAAGCAAATATGGCTCTGTAAAGGTGGGGAACGCGGCAGAGCTCCTGACTTTGGGTGTGCACCACTGCCACAGAGTGAGCTGGGGAAGGCAACTGGACCTCCACCTCCTCCCAAAGACCCAGCCCTTTGGCCAGCCAAGAGGTGGGGTGTGCCTAAAGCAGTGTTCCTGCCATGGGATATGGGACCAGGGCCATATGCTGTGCCTTGGTGCACACTCAGAGGTCAGTTCATATCTAGCCTGTGCCTTTCGGGGAAGAAAAGTATTTTTAGGATCCTGAATCACTCGTGTGTGTCTCGAATAAAAGTAGAAATAAACCCCCATGCAGAGCATGGTGCCACACTGCACCCCCTGTGCCTGGGAAACAGCTGAACCCACAAGAACTTGTGGTTTAGAATCATAGAATCACAGAATGGTTTGGGTTGGAAGGGACCTTAAAGATCATCTAGTTCCAACCCTCCTGCCACAGGCAGGGACACCTTCCACTAGACCAGGTTGCTCAAAGCCCCATCCAGCCTGGCCTTGAACACTTCCAGGGAGGGGGCATCCACAGCTTCTCTGGGCTGCCTGTTCCAGTGTCTCGCCACCCTCGTAGTAAAGAATTTCTTCCTAATATCTAGAATTATAGAATCATAAAATCTTTTTGGTTGGAAAGATCATCAAGTCCAAACATTAACCTTACACTGCCAATCTAAATCCAACATCTTTCAATTTAAAACCATTACCCCTCATCCTATCAGTACATGCCCTTGTAAAAAGCCCCTCTCCCGCTTCCCTTTAGGCCCCCTTCAGGTACTGGAAGGCTGCTATAAGGTGCCCCCCAGAGCCTTCTCTTCTCCATGCTGAACAGCCCCGACTCTCTCAGCCTCTCTTCATAGGAGAGGTGCTCCAGCTGTCTGATCATCTTCATGGCCCTCCTCTGGACTCACTCCAGAAGCAAGTTGGCTGTTTGCTACAGCCACACAGAAAAAGACTTACAGAAAACATGAAGAAAGAATTTGGTTGAGGTATAGTAAGCAAAAGTAGAACATACTTCAACCACAAGAAGTTTCCCCAGGAGCCCTTTCCTCTCTTGCTTTCTGTACATAGATAGATGGTTAAATAAATAGTTAATCTTTCTTTCCTCCCGCAAGTTGTGCTTGACAGCTTTGAAGTCTGGGGATTGGATATGAATGGATTTGAATGGATGCAGATGTGTACATCTGGCATATCGCTTTTTCTATTTTCTTTATTTTTAATGTCTCTGACACCTTCAAATGCACACCCTTGAGGCAGATCGAGTTTTTCATTCTCTGTTTTGGCATTTATGTGCTGCCTATTATTATTCAATACTGACATTACAACAGTAGTAGAAACAGACTTTTCAGTGGAGAACAAGTACATTGTTTTTAAGTCTACAGCGGGCATGGCCGTGGCAGAGGCTCACAAAGCCATCAAGACCATTCCAAAGAAATTCACATTAACAACCCACCAGGGTCATGCAGACCTTTGTCCAACATAGACACCCCCCCCCCCCAAACTAAGCCAGGGCTGCTGGTGGTATATTTGCCTTCCCACCATGCTCCCTGGGAAGCTTCTACCTCTCCATCTCCTGTCACAATTTCTTTTTGTCATTGTTAACAACGAGCTTTCTTAGGGCCAGGTTAATAAGAGGGATGTTTTTCAGCCCAGGATTTATATTTGTTCTTATTCTTATTCTTATTCTTATTCTTATTCTTATTCTTATTCTTATTCTTATTCTTATTCTTACTTTTATCCTTATTCTTACTCTTACTCAGTCAGAGAGCAGAGGGTTTGTGGTTGGTTTAGGGTACTGTGTGAGGCTGTGAGAGCTGCCTGGGATAGCATTAGTGGATCATGCCAAATGAAGTGAGCCACGTGAAGCACAGTCTTGCTCCTGCCAATCATGGAGAGAGAGTGATGTGCCTGGAAGAGACTGTTCACCGAAGGTCTGTTTAGTATTTTTGGGAGAATGAGCTGCAGCCAGGGAATGAACAAATGGTTGCTCAGAGTTGGTGAACAGTTCAGTGTTCAAGTGTGTGAACCAGCTGCGTTTTACTTGTCAGGGTAGACACAGCCTGTGAAGATATGTTTGAGAGTTGGTTGAGCAAAAATATAATTTTCTTATGAGCTGATTTTGAGGGTTTTTATTTCTCCTCGTTTTCTTTTTTTCTCCTGCTATTTCTATGCCTCTTGAGAGGTTAAACATCTTGTAGAAATGTTGAGACCCTAAGCCTTTTATGGGACATCCAAATTTATGTTCTGATATGGCTCAGTCCCAGAAGGTGTGAAAGATTGTCCCCGCCTAACACCTGCTGAACAGCCACATGGTACATACTTGTTCCAATCCAGTAAGAAGTTGTCCATGTAATGCAAATACTCTTAGCACATCTAGCAATGCTGGGAGTTATCACCAGAGGAATTGAGGGCATTGTGACATGAAAACTGAACTATCTTCTTAACCCTAAATAAGTTATAGAAGTAAATACAAGAAAATTATATTGCTAAGAAAAATTGCTGTCTTGGGTTTTGATTGTTTTTCATTACTTCACACATACTTGAGGAAAGCAGACCTTGATTAGTCAGAATTGTTTCACAAATTTCATTTATCTAAGTAGTCTGCACTGTATTCCTCTAAACAACCCATGCGTACTCAGAATGGGTGTTTCTTTCTCTACGTTTTAGACCAGGCTGGTGCTTAAACAACTACAAAAAACTTAAATAAATTGGAATTTACTCAAGGTTACTTATCTTTTTTCATGTTTTGTTCAAACCTAGATGCTTCAAGGTTGTGGGGTTCTGAGGTTTTTTCTTTGTTTGTTCATTTTGGGTTTTGTTTTTTTTATATTTTTTTTTAATTAATTGTCATAAACCTTTTCTATTTTTCCTATAAAGAGTTCTGAAAGTCATTTACACATATTTTGCTGTGATGATTTCACAATCATAATCTTGTACTTCATTTATGTCAGTTAGATTTGATTAAAAAAATAGGTAGTGTGTTGTTTGTTTTTGTATCCTGACTGAATCAGTGTGAGTCTTGGAAGTAAGTCTCCGCTGTGACTGTGAAGTAACATTTTACCAGAGACATTTATATTACCGTTGTTGCTTCTGCAGTTATTGAATTAGAATCTAAAAGAGATGGGATGCAGGTAAACAAAGCTGTATAAAAATCTTGAATATTTGTAAAAGAGAGAGATGGGGTATGCTATTTATCTGTTCCAGTAGAACTCATAAATCGGCTCTAAAATAGCTTATTGGAAAAGGCAGGCTTACCTCAGTCTAGTTTGAATATGTTTTCTGTTGGTTTCCACCCTGCCCCTGCCCTGAATACACAGAATACTTTTGGACTTAAAGATATTCCTCTGAAGCAAATCAGCTTCTTGTCTTTCATTCCAACTCTGACTGCTTCATCCTGTCTGATATATATATATATATAATGTATATACTTATACTTGCGGCTCTAGTAACAAAAGAATTCCAGCTTGAATTAATTGCAAAGATGCTTAGCGTTTTCTTACTTTAGTTCTTCATGCTGCATATGGTGATGAGGACACTGACTCTATCGGTAATCTATTTCATATAAAATAGAATTCTGATATCAGATAGAACTCAGGGAAGGTATTTCTGAACTTGATCTCTCCTAGGTGGAGTTAATCCCAGGGGTCAAGAGAAACCCTATTAGTCCCCCACCACTCATTTCTTCTCTTATCTGTGGTTTTGGGTTTGTTTTTTTTTTTAGTGGGGGGGAACAGGGGAAGGGATGGTGGAAATGGGTTCTCTAACTTCTGCTAATCCATTAAATTCTAGTAGGTTATTCTGTTCCTTGAGCCTCATGAAAGGTTCAAATCTGTACGTTAATCCTATTTGCAGGATGCTTTTCCTGTGCATTTCTTTAACAATAGCATGAATAATTTAAATCTTAATTTAAGATTAACTTCATCGTATATTATAGTGTGGAGTTTGGAAAGAAAATCACTCATTTATACAAATAATGGAAGCTAGATTTTCAGTAATACTGCTTATAATACATATACTTGGCAATTATCAAATCCCTGTTAGTTATTAAGACTTAGCCAGCATTAATTAACATATCCAATGGATCTCAGCTGCAAGCATGACACAGTGACATCTCAACGGCAGCTGCTGGAGGGCAGTGGGAGTGCAGGAGGCAGGGAGGGAAAGCAGGAGGACACTTGGTTCCTAAACATTTACTTTCTGTCTGCTCTCTTCACTGTCCAAAAAATGACTGCCTTAGGTCTAAAAGTAATCATTTAGCAGAGAAAAGAAAGTGAGGGGAAGAGAAAGAAAAATAGAAACAGAGGGTGACCGCTGACCAGTAGCAATACTGCCCACCGTTGTAAATATGGTATGGGGAGAGGGAAGGTGCTGCTAGCTCCCATGTTCTGCTCCACAGAAATCTTCCAGCTGGAGCAGGGAGAAACTCTCAGAGATTGTGCCAGTTCAGGTTGGAGACATTTCCTTTTGATTCTACCTCTCTGCAAATGGATTGAAGCTAGCACTTCAGCTACTATACCACTATTATTCACACTCAAATATCAGGTAGTTCAACTGAACCAGAAGTCATGTTGATTTAGCAAAGTACAAAAACAACATATGCTGTAGTCCGTGACACAAAGAAGCTACATCGAACTGAACAAAATGGGCAAAAAGCAGAGGGAAATAGAAAGGATATGGTGCACATGCAGAACCTTCAGTGTGATGGCTAGCAAAGACAGCATTGAGGAATAAAAGGGGGGCAGGAGCGAATTGAAAAGGAAGAAAGTACAGCAGAGGAACAGGGAGAGCAGCGTGCATTGAGAAGAGACTGGAGGTAGGGAACTAAGAATATAAGAAAAAAATTCAGACCTCCAAATTTAATATCATTGCTCAGAAGTCTTGGAGGGAAAAATGAATGTATCCTTTGATTTCCATGACACAGAATTTGAAAGGGAGACTTGATCCAAGCACGGGTATTTCCTGTCTGTAAACAGAACACCTTTATTTTGAAGGATCTTCCTGAATTTAACACATTAAAGATGAATTCTTGTCTTATGGCCAGTTTCAGAAACCATGCCTTTTCTGTGGCTTTTTTGTACCATTGTTACTTCACACCTTGAACACCCTTTTTCTAGGATTCTCGTGTGGCTGTATCTTGTATTATCCAGTAATTTCAGTATTTCTTCCCACTCCTTTCTGGAGGCCATTCTTCCCATTTGAAAGCCTTCCACAGCTTCCACAATTCACTTTCCTTTCACTGAAGTTTATTATAGCAGTGACTGGTTTATGTTTGCTGGTGAATGCAGCATGGCCGAATCCATACAGTACTTTAACAAACATCTCAGATGTTTCTTCTGTTTGTCATTACATGAAGGTCCTCTGTGTGTTTGTCATATGCATATTTATACATAAACTTACATAAATTTGCACTACTATTGAGTCGGTGTATGGGAATGACTAGTTTTCTTCTCTGCATTGAGGTCCAAATGATAGGAGAAATGATTTTTACTAGCATGTCTTTTGAAAAATTCTATAAAATATATGCAGATTTTCTAGATCCTTGCTAAGCTACCTTTTGATTTATAATTTCAAATAGAATTTAGTAATGAAAGAGAGGCATATGTGCCCCTCCACTAACAGACCCTAGTGAAGCACATTGCCTTTTATAACCTCAGGTTTCTTATCTCTGCCTTGGTCTACCTCTACTGTTTTATTCCCTTTTAAGTTGGTGGCCAGTATGGGAAATACTGAGATTCATTACTACTTTTTAAGGAGGAAGAATATAAAAATAAAAAAATTGCTAGTTGGCTAACAACTGAGTGCTGACTAATACATGAAGTTCTGAGACATTTCTAAAATAGACTTTATTTGGTTACTTCATTTTTCTCAGGTGAGATTTTTGTATTTTCATTAGATGTGGTGAGTCTTGCAGTGGTTTAAGATGGCTGAAAATTATGTTTGCAAAATAAAAAATACAATACAAATAAATCAATATTGCCACATCACAAAATGTACATTCTTCATTCAGTTTAACAAATCTAGAGTAGATCTTTTATTCTAATACCCACACACACTCACTGGACTCTGTACAGTTAAGACTGAATTCCAGCCATCACATTAAACTTGCCCCATCATTTTCCTACAACTGATTTTGAGATGAAAAATTTCCATGACTATTCTAATATGAAAAAATATTTTATTCTTCAGAAAGTTTAAACAGAATAGTTAAAAGTTGTTAGGCAGCAGAAAAAAAATGAATCCTCCTTTTATATATTTCATGTTCCAAAGAGGATAAACTCCCTCAGTGGCATTATAGACTTTTTGACTAGTTAAAACAGTGTAGATTTCTTTTGCCATCAGAATAGGTACAAGCTGGTTATTTTGAGATTTAAGAAATATTTTTAAGGCAGCAGATTTTAATCTCTGAAAATAACATTTATTTTTCAGTGAAAAATCTAAATTAAAAAAGACCCCAAACCCTCTTTCATACTGCTCCCACAAGAGAATTTAGGTCCATGATCACAGGAATCTCAGTGACAAATTCTTTTTTCTTTTTGATGTTTTTGATAGACATTTGAAATATTTTATTTCACATTTTTTTCCTCTTTTCTCCCTATCCCACAAAAAATAGTGCTATAGAATAAAACTTCAGAGCTGTGATGCTGAAAGTTGATACTCTCATCGGCTGCTGGTCAGCCTCAGATCACAGCTGAACACATATACAATACCCCTGAATAGTTTTTAACATGGTTATTGAAGAGAAGATTCTCTTGATATCCCTTTTCCTGTCATTCCTGTTTAGCAATTGTTGTATATTAATGTGATAAAACCTACAGAAGGATAATCTCCCCTTCTCTCTAAAGCAGTCCCACAGAGCAAATGTATCATTCAAATCCTTGTGTCTTGCTGCATGAATGGACAAAAGGCAGATAATAATAGTTCCCATGATCAGAAGACCCTTTCTTCACTCACTGACTTCCTTGGGAAAGCCAGGTGGCCACAGTCCTTAGTGACACAAGGAACCTGTGATAAAGTACTATCATGAAAGTACTTGACTCAGATTTCCAAGTTATGGATGTGATAACCAAAGAATAAGCAAACAGCAAGCTGAAGACAGCAGAAAATTACCTTTTGAGTTCTATTATATTTAATTTTGCTCTGAAAAGATTAACTGAAGTAATAAAAATAATTTTTTCAATTGCTTTCAGCTTTCACTATATGAGGTAGCTAACATCAATTGAGAACAATATTATTTTTTTATAATAGCCATCCTAGAATGGATGGAAGCCAGAAACCAAGAAGGAAAGATCTGTGGGCTGGCTTTAACCTAAGCCATACCTAAGCTACCGATGCAGAGTTTTTGAGTACTGCCCTCTCCTATCCTAAGCTTTCTACAACCAGGTATTTTTTCACTCATTTGCTGTCCCTGCACAACAAAGAATGGCCAGTCTTCCTGGAAGTTTAATATTTTGGGTAGTTGTTCACAGTGCTATTAGGATTTGCAAAATTCATTCACATGTGTGAAACAATCTTTTGCTTGTAGGTTCTACTTCCCATGGTACCGATGTAAGTAGACCGCTGTTGGTTTTTTGTAAAGGAAAACTGGGCTTAGAGCTTTTTTCAGGTAAACTCAAGATGATGATAAACAACCATTATCAGTATTGGATTTTTTTAAAAAAGAAAGGTTTTCAGTATGAATAAAAAATGCAATTACACTAACCAAGAAACATGCACAGGGGGCTTCTAGTCCAAGCATAAACTGATCAGAAGCTGTATCAGCTGTGCCCCCAGTTCAGCATGGAATAATTAGTAGCTTCCTGAGAATTTAAGCTTCCTTTGAAATATCAGTCATTAAGTATCACTGGAGACAGTAAACTAGCCTGGGTAGCCATTGGCCTGCTCCACTGGGGAAATTAATAGATTTCTTGTGCTTTGGTCAGTTCACATTATTCAAGGTTAATTGGCTATTCTGCCACTTAAAGCTTTTTCTAAGCTTCCTGTTTCACTGGACACTACACAGATTTTGGATTTTCTGATTTAAATGTCGGTGACAGAGAAAAAATGCTGGTTTTTAAATATTAGTTTCAGATTGTGCTTTAACTACTGCATGCAGTAGAGTCCCAATTATTACTCCCCTCTGAGAGATGTTCCCTTTCTGATAATATGTAACGTCTTAGATTGGCTCGTTTGTTCGGTCATCAAATTAGACAAATACATTTGATACTGCCACAGAGTGCCAGGTGGAAGGACTGCACTGCATCTGCCTAGCCATAACACAGAGCTGTCTGTGTAGGTCAGTTTGAGGCATCTGTTGTAAGAAAATACAGAGGAAATATGTTAAGTTGTAACTATGAGACAGTTTTTGTCCAGTTGGACATCTGAGTGACTTCTACCCATCTCTGCCCAGAATAGCAGCAAAGCCAGGCACAACGAATCTTGAAGCAAAATACTTAACAAACTTTTTCATTTTATAAGCATTTCTCCTGGACACTGATTTCCACAAGGACTTTCCAAGACATGAAAGACAGTTCAGTCTCATTTCTTCCATCTTAGTTGCCCTCTTGTTCTCCTAGTTCTGGTGTTATGAGAGAAGAGGCAGCAAATAGTCTGTTTTCCTTGCCAGAACTGGTTCTGTTTAACTGGAAGAGTAGTTGGTAGTTTGTGTCCAGAAAACACCATGCCTACTGTTTATTTTGCTCAGGAAACAGGATCTTGTGGTGTAAAGTGAGACAGAGCTTGCTTTCTCTCATGTAGAAAGATGTATTGGATGACCTCCTTGCTATAAGTCTCTTCTCACTTACTCATAGTGCACAGTACTCCCTGTGCTTATTACTTGTGTGTAAATTCAAAGTGGGAGGTCTCTGCAGATAATCAGGATATGTTCTGGAGAGTGAAAGTAAGATCAAGCAATAACTTAGCCTTGTTTTATTTATCCAGAGTTCAGTAAGTCTGCTCCCCAGACTCTTAGCTTATGAATGACAGAATAACAAAACATCTTGACTCACAGAAACTAATGTAATTCTTGCTAGGTCGTCTGACTAACAACAAAATCATGTCCAGTGATGGGAGCAGCTTCAGCTGAAGAAGTTACTGCAAGAAGGACTGTCCCTTTGCAGTGAGTTTGATAGAAGCAACACAGACTGTAGTCCTTGCACACATATCTGAGGGACCCACTCATCTGTCCCTCCTCATTAAAACAGAATATCATTTAGGAGTAGCACCACTAAAGAAAATACTCATTTCCCTTTGATGCCATTCTTTAGTATGTAAGGATGCAAAAAAAATTGTCTTTCTTTAAATTTCTATCAATAAAATCTGGACTGCAGGATGGTTGTAAGGTTTGCCCCAGCTTAGGTGGCCAGGAATACATCATCACTGAATCACAGAATCACAGGGTGGTTGGGTTTGGAAGGGACCTCTGGAAATCATCTAGTCCAACCCCCTGACAAAGCAGATTCACCTAGAGCACATTGCGTCCAGGCAGGTTTTGAATATCTCCAGAGAAGGAGGATCCACACCCTCCCTGGGCAGCCTGTTCCAGTGCTCTGTCACCCTCAAAGTAAAAAATTTTTTCCTCATATTCAGATGGAACTTCCTGTGTTTCAGTTTGTGCCCATTGCCCCTTGTCCTGTTGCTGGGCACCACTGAGAGGAGTCTGGCCCCATCCTCTTGACACCTGCCCTTAAGGTATTTGTTAGCATTGATAAGATCCCCTCTCAGTCTTCTCTTCTCCAGGCTAAACAGACCCAGCTCTCTCAGCCTTTCCTCATAAGAGAGATGCTCCAGTCCTCTAATCATCTTTGTAGCCCTCCACTGGACTCTCTCCAGTAGTTCCTTGTCTTTATTGAACTGGGTAGCCCAGAACTGGACACAGTACTCCAGGTGTGGCCTCACTAGGGCACAGTGTAGAGGGGGAGGATAACCTCCCTCGACCTGCTGGCCACACTCTTCCTAAGGCACCCCAGAACACTATTGGCCTTCCTGGCCACAAGGTCACATTGTTGGCTCATGGTGAACTTGTCCACCAGGACTCCCAGGTCTTTCTCTGCAGAGCTGCTTTCCAGCAGGTCAACCCCCAGCCTGTACTGGTGCACGGGGTTGTTCCTCCCAAGGTGCAGGACTCTACACTTGCCTTTGTTAAACTTCATGAGGTTCCTCTCTGCCCAACTCTCCAGCCTGTCCAGGTCACGCTGAATGGCAGCACAGCCTTCTGGTGTACCAGCCACTCCTCCCGGTTTTGTGTCATCAGCAAACTTGCTGAGGGTACACTCTGTCCCTTCATCCAGGTCACTGATGAATAAGCTGAACAAGACTGGACCCAGTACTGACCCCTGGGGAACACTGCTAGCTACAGGCCTCCAACTAGACTCAGTGCCACTGATCACAACCCTCTGAGCTCTGCCATTCAGTCAGTTCTCAATCCACCTCACTGTCCACACATCTAACCCACACTTCCTGAGCTTCCCTATGAGGATGTTGTGGGAGACAGTGTCAAAAGCCTTGCTGAAGTCAAGGTAGACAACATCCACTGCTCTCCCCTCATCTGCCCAGCTGGTTATGTCCTCACAGAAGGCCATGAGATTAGTCAAACATGATTTCCCCTTGGTGAATCCATGTTGACTACTCCTGATAACTTTCTTTTCCTCCACATGCTTAGAGATGGCATCCAGGATGAGCTGTTCCATCACCTTTCCAGGGATGGAGGTGAGGCTGACTGGCCTGTAGTTGCCTGCGTCGTCCTTCTTGCCCTTCTTGAATACTGGAGTGACACTGGCTTCCCTCCAGTCCTCAGGCACTTCTGTTCTCCATGACCTTTCAAAGATGATGGAGAGTGGCTTGGCAATAACATCTGCTAGCTCCCTCAGCACTCGAAGATGCATCCCATTGGGGTCCATGGATTTGTGGGTGTCTAGTTTGCCTAAACGATCTCTAACCTGATCCACCTCGACCAAGGGAAGCTCTTTATACCTAGTTCTGCCATTCCTGTGCTATGAACATGAGTACAGAATCAGTTATATACACTCAATTAAACTCTTCTTTCAAGCTGCATTTCAAGCTGTATTTTATCCAACACGTTTTGGGAACGTAAACTGTAATCAAAGTAAGTTCTGGAGATGGCATCTGCAGATGACTGGGGAGGCCTGAAGAGCCTTCAGTGTGGAAGACTGTTGTACATTGAAGTCTCTGACGAAGTGTGCTCATGCAGGGAATTTGTCAACCAGAAGTAAAATCTAGATGCTTAGAGTTGGAAATAGTGAATGATCTGCCTGAACAAAATAAGTTTGAGAGGATGCTGAGATCGCAACATTGTTTTCTAAAAGGAAAAATGGTGATCATTTAAGGGAACCCAGCAAGGAATGTAACTAATCTCAAAATCAAATCAAATCAGAGGACATTAAAAGATGGACAACAAAAGACACTGAGGATAAAGAAGATGTTTGTTTGGTTTTTTTTAATGCCATAATCCTTATTAAATATACTAGAGATGCACTGGAAGGGAAAGTTGTTTGAACTTTGATGACATTGAACTGAGGAGCCTTGCAGCTTATTTACTAAAGGAAGAAGTATTGCACTTATGGACAGCTCAGTTATAACGAGTTATATCAGCAGAAATTAAGATTTTAAAAAGTAGAGTATGAGGAGAGAGATAATATTTTTTATTCTACTGGAAGAATGTGTTCTCTCTGCATAAAAAGTCCAGTATTTTGTGCTTTTCAGGGAGAAAACTTGTGTGAATAACGAATTTCTAAAGAAGACTGGAGATACATTATGCTTATATTTGCATCAGGACAGAACAAAAGGCAACATATTGTTTATTTCTCTCAGCATTATGAACTACAGCAGCAGAGGTTACATTATTAATACTAGTTTTCTCAGTTCAATACTACATCTGAGCATGATATTAATTTATGTGATACAGTAATTCCTGTAGTACAGTATCTGAACTTCAACTTAGAGTTCATGAAAAGTCCTCCAGTACCTCTCTTTTTTTGCACTTGCAGGCTTGGAAAGAATAAAATTAAGACTCTAATTAAAATTATGTAAAGGTTGCACAATTTTCTGTTAACAAGATCATTTGTTGAGTATTTTTCCCACATCTAGTGCAGCATTCTTCAACTTTTTGGCCCTGCCTTTCCTCAGGGAAAGTACAGCAATCTATCAGGAACAAACAGCTTTTGTTTAAAGAATACTGAAATGTTTATTGCTCATTTTACAAAGGGCATAATCAATATTTATTCCAGTCTCAACTAATATTCTGCAAACACAGGGCGTATCACGTCCTTCTGAACCCAAGCAAATTTTCTTTGCAATTTTAAAAACTGTTAGTTTAGCTGGCTAATTATAAAAGTAACAAATCAAGATATGTGTATGAACAAGTTTTCTGGTAAAACAAACCTTGACTTTAGCTAGGAGGAAACAGCAAGAACAGTGAGTATTTTCTGCAATAATTAACCAACTAAATAAAAAGCTGCATTTCTAGGGTCAAAAAACGCTAAAGAAACCAAACCCGACACCTTCAGTGAAAACATCTCTAAAAGTCAGTGTTTGGGTATCAGCAAGAATAGAAAGCTTGTATAAAAAAACATTTCATAAAAAACTGTGGCACCTTTGGTAACAGAATGTTTTTCATTTGTATTTCACTGACCTCAGAGAATGAAATTCTATTCGTATAGAAGTTTACAGAACACATTTGGACCCCATCGCTAATATTAAATTAATCACAAAATGAAATTATTTAGCCACGAAACAGTTTTGTCTTGGGTGAGGTAGATTCTGATTCTGATCTCATTTACAATGGTTTTACATCAGTGTAATTTGATTTCACTGAAGCTTATGCTGTATAAAAGAGAAGAGAACATGGCTCATATTTTCTGTATGGTCATAAATTGCACACAATTGAAAAGAGAAGAATTTCTACTCTGGTAAGAAATCCATGCAAATGTATTTTGATAAAATTGGGAAGCCTGTTTAGAGTGTGCTATTTATATTTTTTTAATAAGCTTAGCTCCAAACAGAGAAGATGCTAGATTTCCAGTGCAAATGACTCCAAATCAGTCAGGTGATTCAGCTTTCTTAAGGATTCTTAGGAAAAAAATTATCTAGATAATTTCTGAAAGAGGAACATCTTAATTAAATAATGTCAGTTTGGAATATTTGTATTTGTTCAGTCCAGTATTACTCGGGTATTTATCAGCAGTAAGAATAGAAAAGCAAGGTGGAAGAGGATTCCCAGACTGTTGCAGAGCATCTTAGTGGTTGGTACCAGTCAAATTCACGTTATTTGTGTGAGACAGAGAAGAATGGTTATGCTGTCTGTGTTGAATGGCTCCTCAAAGTGTTGTCACATTTTAGCCAGCTCTAGCCATGTTTTAGCCACTTTTTTGCCTCTGTACTTTTTTTTTTTTTTACTTTCTAACCAGTAGACATGTGAAGTACTTCTCAAGAAATCTCTATTGTTGCTCTCATAAATAAGTGACTGCCTGAGTCCCTTGCAGTGAAGGCTGTAAGTTGCAGGGTCCTAAAAAAAATCTGAAAGAGTATAGCCTTGTCTCCTGCTTCTCAAAGAGTTTCCTCTTGGGTTCTTGTCAGCTAAGAAACATACTTCTACACATACCTTTGCATGATGCAAGAGGAGGTCAGAGGTATCCTCTAATCTGTCATGCATATATACATATCACATTCAGTGGGATCTGGGTTAAATTTTAGGGAAAAAAAAAAAAAAGAAAAAAAAAAGACTGTGGACAGAAGGAAAGAAATTCAGTATTTCCTGTGAATTATTTTCTTATGTAAGGGAACAAGAGCTGCTAAATGTGCATGTAACTTGGCTGTGATTCTTCCTTTGGGAATGCTGCATAGGAAATTATCTCCACAACCCATGTCAACTCCATAGGTCAGTGCCTGTCCATCCAGCCACCATAGGTGACTCAGAGAAGAAAGAGCTTTCAGATTACTACAGAGCTACAAGCACCTAACCACAATCACCTCTTTTCAATGTCTCCTCTTGACTGCATTAGGAAATTCTGCTCTTCACTCCCTTCCCTGCCTGTACACACATGCACCCATACACCTGGAGCATCAGCTGCTGTGGTGCCCATGGCCAGGCACATGGATGTCCCCTTTCCCTGCCAGCACCTCATTCACCATGGTGAGTTTCTCTCCAGGAGTCAGCCTCAGATTCTTTTCTGGGTCTGGCCTGCAATCTCCCATGACCAGCTTCATTTCCCTAACAGGGAGCAGAGGCCCAGTAGGACAAATCCACCAGCATCCCCAAGGTGCTTAGACTGGAATGATAGGGGGTATACAGCACCTTGGGTTGGTTCATAGCCTGAGAGCACTTCTGATGAATTGTGACAAGGGGTAGATCCTGCCATTGTCTTGCGCACACAAGTACTTCTGTAGTCACTGGCATGCCTATCCAAATGGCAAATATTTCCTGAACTGGCAATCCTATAGCAAGTGTAATGTTAGACACCAATAGAAAGTGTGGAGTTTGATGTAGGACTTCTCTGTTTAAATTAGAATTGATCTAGACTTAGAAACACTGCCTGTTCAATTAAAACATCCACATGTGACTCAGATCAACAATGTACATGTGACTCAGATCAACAATGTACAGTGCAGAAGAGAGTTTCCTTTTCTATTAAGGAAGCAGAAATTAAAAAACCACAGAGGTTCCCATTCTGATGAAAAGCAAAAGGAATCCTTCAGCTTATAAGTTGTCTCCTTTTTTGATACTCTAGAAGAACAATATTTTCAGGGGAAAAAGGGGCTCTACTAAGGAATTTAGGGCTCCAGCTTGGCAGCATATTAAGGTCTTCATTAATGTGATTTAAAAATAATCAAGTATAGTTGCTGGGGTTTTATGTTTATGGGTAATTTTTGTTGTATTATCTGCATTTTTTAAGAAGTAGATGGAATGTGTAAGTACTCTAAGAATATTGGAGAACTAAGAGAATATTTTTAAATATAGGTGAAACTAAAAAAGAATTTAAGTATCCTTAATGAAGCAGAACAGCTTATACAGTAAGAGTCCACTCTACATGAATAAGAGTGATAAAATGAGAGATTTTTAGAAATGGAAAATGGAAGAAAATTTTTCTGAAGGGTAAAATAACTTCCAACAGCTATTCAGTTGGAGGAATAACCTACAAAGTCACAGTGCAGAAAGAGGCCTGGGGGGATATCAGATAGCAAGTTGTACCTGAGTCTGTAATATGCTTGCCTACAGAACAGCACTGGCTTGCGGGTTTGTGCTTTGCAAATGCAGAGATGAGTGGTCAAAGAACAGAGAAGTAAATCATCCTCTGTTGTTGCCCTGCCACAGGCATATGGAAACCTGACCCTGTTTCTTGGTGCTGTCTTCCCAGAAATGTGGTGATGAACGGGAAGGAGAGAGTTCAGGAAAAGATATAGAAAATCTTGACACAAACAACTTATAATAAAAAATGAAAAGAAACTGAGAAATAAAATAATTTGGCAGTGAGATCCCTTGAGAGCAGGTGGTAGACATAAAAGATGGTGGCCTACAAATATTTGCGGGTTAAATAGAAGGGTAAATATTCTCATTGTACTGCATAAATATTTCTGGGGAAGGGTAAACAACTCCATGGAGTGACAAATATTCCAATTTATAAAGCAACATTTACCTTACAGATATCATAGGGTAAATATTTTTGAAGTGTAAATATTCCATGGAAAAATATTTTTCTGTGCTCTGCATAGAACAGTAGCTAGGATCAAATGAATTAAATAAAAAACAATTATTTGTCAGGTAGAACAGCAATATCACATTGCAGAAAATCCATTATAAACCCCAACATATGATGGGGAATATCCTACACAGTCTACTCAAGAATATGTGGGCTGACCTGAATTCCGTTTTGATAGAAAAGCTAAGCAAAAAGTCCCAGCAATACATAAAGAAATAAAATCACATTATTAATAAACGGTCAACCCCCTACTTTTCTGCAACAAACTTGGAGGCTGGCAAAACACTGACAGCATATTAATTTATGAGATCCTGATTTTTCTCCAAGGGATTATCCCCCACCCCATAGAGTTAAATGAAGTAACTCTAATATTGCCTCTTGCCAAAGCATTTTTATTCTGTCTCTAGTACCCACTACCATTGTAAATCCCTATCAGTAATGTGTCAAGACATCCCCCCAAAGCATAACATCAACTGAAAGTAAATGCTGTTCTTCTTCACTTAATTGCTGACATGGGATACCACTCTGGAGGTCTCTAGCCCAGGACCTCTGCCCAGAGCATAGTGAACCAGAGTGGTTGCCACAGGCTGTGTCCACCCAAGTTTTGAATATATCCAAAGATCAAGATAACCTTATACACTTTCTTTAAGTGAAGTAAAGCACCATTAAAATCTCCATCATATGTTAATAATGGAAATGGATCACTGTGCCCAAAACAGTAAATCACTGATGGTAATTCCACAACTGTGTCTCGAGTGGGCATCAAGGCTAAGCATCCATCTAATCTCAGACAACGAGATTTCAGAATTAATCCAACAGGTGGGACACTACCTTCTACAATTTAGCAGTCTTTTAGTCTGGAAACTAATTTTCTGGAACACTTGGATCAGACGGTGCAGTAGTCTTTCAGCTGTTGTTAAGAAAAGCAAAAGTAGGGATTTGTGTTGTCAAGATGTGCTTATTTCACACACAACCCTTTCAGTACTGAAAACCTAGTTGAATGCAAAAGGTTCACTGAAAACAGACTGAAGACAGAGATTACTGAAGAATGTGACACTTCATGAGATACCTTCACTACTGGCTTCTTCCAGCTCCCATCTTTCTTTCTACTAGTCTTTCTTTTAAGATTAGTCCAGCATATGGCCTTGTGGTTTTTAAAAACGTACATGACTTTTTTCCATATAATCAAAGACTTGCTGGACCCTTTGGAAAGGAAAATGTTGTATAGCATATCACAATAATCAGTTATTGTCCCCTTTTCTTCTTCAGTACATGGAGGACAAGGTTTATCGTATTCTAATGAGCTTCTTTCCTAAGTTTTCTCCCGTAGCTATATTACAAGTAAGGAGTTACACAGTGTTATCTGTGCTGCTTATTTTACTTTGTAGACTGCCTCCCCACTTCCAGCTAGTTCTTCCAGTTTACTCAGAGGCAAAACTTTCAGATTCTTTCCCAAGTTTCTACTGTTTCAGCATCTCTCAAATTCTCAAAAGCATTCCTATCTTATTAAGTATGCCTAGTGTTAATTGGGTCCCTAAAAATGCAGCCACATTTCCTTCCACTGGCATGTCACTGTTAATGGGTGCCGCCTCTTGTTCAAGACCTCCAGCAACTAGTATAACTCTTTCTGCTGACTCCACAATCTGCTGTTTACAGGCTGTAATGCAGTGGTTTGATAGTCACTGATGATGTCTTTGCCAGGACAATCAAATCGACGCCATCACACGTGGTTTCCTCTCACACCCATCATCTCATCTTTCAGCATTCCTGCTTCTGGAGCCCATAATTTTGACTATGGGATGCAATATGACTTTTTCTATTCAAGAAAGAGCAGCTGTTTGGCCCCATGCTTAGTTCACCAAAGGCAACAGGGAAAGGAAGTCTCCCTAGCAGCAAAGAGTGATGTCTGAAAAGTAGGAGGTGAGTGCCTACCAGGACCTCTAAAGTTAGACTCAATAAAGAATTTGACACTGCGTTTTAGTGGGAAGTAATCTAGGCTTGGCAAGGCAGAGGGACTTGAGGATCTATATAGGTGTTTTCCATCTTTAACAACTGTGATTCTGTTATACTATGACTAATTTCACCTTACTTTAATATTCTCTCCTGTAACCTGTTCCATGTACTTATTGCCCTTTCTGTAGTGCAATTAGCTAGGAATTGATGGCCATCTCGTCCATACTAAACACTGCAGTAGGATTATTTCTGAATCATCTGCAATAATGGATTGCGAAGTCTAGAGCTGAATATCTCCAGTCTGCATGAGTTCTGCCTTTTAGTCCATTTGCCTCATTTTCAATTAAATCACCACTGTGTGAACGGGGGTGCCAGAGGATAGAAAGGGAAGAAAATGGAGTAAGCGACAGAGATTAAAGGAATATAAAAGTGTTTTATGAACCAGGTGAACATGGAATTAGAAGTGAAACAGGTAAGGGAGAGAAATAAGAGTGAAAAAAATTTTAAATCCTTATCACTGAAGGAAGGTATACTCGCCGGATATTAACACTGGCATACAGAACTTTCGTTTTGATATCTTTAAGTCAAGTCCATAATATGGATGTACTGACTAAAACCCATTTAGATGTTAATTGCTATAGACTGCAAGGAATTTTCTGGTGACTTTCCATTTTTTGCTGGACAGATATTATATAAACATCACATAGCACCCCCTCGTCAATCAGTTGGTACCCTTGTTGACAAGTCTCAAAGAGATGCATGAATAGTTGTGGAGACTCAGCTGCCCAAAATGAAAATTTTTAATGCATTTTGTCATGTATAATTGTGCTAGAGAGGTGCCAGGGAAGTGCTATCAATATCAAGTGAAATGCCAGAAGAAGCAAAAGGCCTGGAAAAAAGGGCCAGATCAAACAACCTTATAAATGCTGCACAGGAGGTGGGATGGAGCCAAAAAATACAGGGGGATGGAGCAAGAGAGAGAGTACTTTGAAGGAAAATTTGTTACCAGAAATATATTTCTACACTATTTTAGCTTTCCCTGGGGATAAAAGGTCCCATTGTATTTCTTTGATGTATCATGGGATGAAAAACCCGCCCATGGAATGCAATTCACATAAGTTTGAGTAGGCAAGAGAGAAAAATTTCAGCATTAAAGTCCCAGAAGGAGAAAGGGAAAAAAATCTGCAAACTCAAATAATGGCAAAGGACTGCACAGTAGACATGAGCAATGTCAAGAGATGCTGATTAACATAGTGCTATCAAACACACCAAAAAGTTTAAAGGAAGAGCAAGTTAAGGACAGAAGAAATGGTGGCAGAAATAGAGGATAAAGCAAGAGAGAGGGAAAAATACAGATCGGTATCATGGAAAAGGAAAGTGGCAAAGAGGGAAAATCTAACCAAAGGAAACCAAGAAATTTAGATTCAGTGGTTCATTTTTTTTCAGACTGTTGCCATGTACCTTTCCTGGCCAGACGGTGCAAAGGTACAGCTTGCTGCTGCACCTCTTGTTGCTATGCTGTTTCTTCTTCAATGTGAAAATATTATTGAAAATCTACTCCCACTACTTCCCAGGGTTTGCACATGCTATCACCCATGTTGCCTGATTGCTAAATGCTCTCAGAACGCTAATGGACAAGTAATGTGTGTAGGAGAGTCTGTTTTTTAGATTAGATTTCTTAATGGACTTTCTGGAAGCATGAGAAGTAATTAATCTCTACAGTAATGTACTGTCACCTGCTACTGTGGTTTTCAGAATGTCCTTTACCAACACATCACTCTTTTTTGTACAGTGTTGATGTTGATTTGCTTTCTAAATAGTGTGTGTGAGGGGGAAGATCTGTAATTTTTCTTACTGTTGCTTCTGCAAGAAGAGAGATCCACAGTTCCACACAAAATATTCATACTTTTCTCCATAGGTTACATCAAGTGTTCACAAAATTTTATGCCATTATTTGCAATTTTTCTGGTGACATCACAGTTGGAAAAAAAATACTTTCCTCTGCAGTGTGTGACAGTCCTGTTTCTACAGCCAGGTAATGCCTGAAGCTCTCACCAAAGAGAATCCAGAGATCCTTCACTTGGCCCCAAGACAAGCAAAAACCTAACTTTGTGATCATCTGCTGAATTCAGTGAGAGTTTACAGTTACACAAGACTTTCAAAAAACATCCCAGTATTTTAGGCTTACTACAAGACATATGTTGGAAAACTTTTATGTTTCATAAAGTCCTTGAAATCCCTTCAATAAGTTAAAAAATAATTCCGTAATTCTTTCTGATGTTGTTCTGATCTCCAGTTTGTGAAACCGTAAAGTTCTCTCAGTACTAATACAGGTGTAGCACTTGTGGAGTTGGACGCATTTAGAAATTCTTGGAATTGACTGCATGCCACATGTTATTAGTGTATTAAAGAAGTTCTGTTGTTCCTTTTAAACATGAATACTCTTTGGCATATCTGTGTTTTTAGATGGGAGAGAAGAAATGTGGAGTCAGGTAGAGTTATGATTACTGAGCCAATGTTGTTCTGGGCTTGTTTGTTTTTTTTTTTTAAAAAAAAAAAGAAAAGCAAGATGAACTTCTAAATCGCATTTTTGCATTAGTACCTAACTGAAGAAGACTTTTTTTTTACTATTCAAAATGGAATAAAGTTGTGACAAAGGGATTTTTAAAAACAGAGAATAGAACTTCCAAAATAGAATAAAATATTGCATATTGCACACTTTCTATTGTATACTGACATGATCCTTAATGCTGAGAAGTAAGCTGAGGCAGGAGTCCAAAATGAATATGTTATTTTAGGGTAACAGTTATAAAGAAAAAAACTCACTTGAGTAGTTATCCTGTTTTCTTATGGAGAATAAGGCTTATGTAATGATACTGTCTTTGTGCATCTGTCACCACATAATTTTAGACCCCCCCTGCTTCCTAAGTAGCTTTTGGGCCATTGGCAAATTGTGACATTTGTTTTTAAACAGGACTAGAGGACATAACCTCAAACTGCGCCAGGGGAGGTTCAGGTTAGACATTAGGAAAAATTTCTTCACAGAAAGGGTTATTAGGCATTGGAATGGGCTACTCAGGGAGGCGGTGGAGTCACCATCCCTGGAGGTGTTTAAGAAAAGATTGGATGTGGCACTTAGTGTCATGGTCTAGTTGACACAGTGGTGTTAGGTCAAAGGTTGGAGTTGATGATCCCAGAGATCTCTTCCAACCTGGTTGTTTCTGTGATTCTGTGATTCTGTAAAGGGTAGAGGCCTCAGGAGTGGATCATTAAGCACCTAAGAACACCGTAGTACTTAGGAGATGGAGCAGAGGAGAGAGATCCACACACCTCACATACGGGAGCAGCTGCAACAGAAGCTCATGCCTTGATAGATAGAGGCAAATCTGCATATGAGCAAGGTCTGTGTCTTCCCATGGCGAATCCCATAGATGTGTCCCTGGGACACACCAAAGTCAGTGAAACATGAGACTCATCTCCACATGAAAAAGAGATCCTTTACCCTGTGGAAACGCTTGCTAAGGATCCAAGCTGGGTTCAGAATGGATTATAGGGGAGAAGTGTCCTTTCATCTCTTCTTTTGTTTAGATTTGAGTGCAAAGTTTTGACCACTGCCATTTCAACTTTACTCAATACATAACGAGTTAGTTAATAAATGAGAGCCATTTGTAAAATTAGATTGCTTTTCTTAACAGCGCTGGAGAGGAAAAGTATTTTAAAATGAGTTTATTTTTAGTTTTCATCTTAATTTTGCCTATTTGGAAAAATATGACAAGGGTAGAACTGCTGGCCTGCTAGCCTTTATTGACGTGAAGCCATCTAATGACATGCTGGTTTTCTTAATGAAGAGGACAGGAAAGTTCCCTGCCATTATTGTGAGAAGTGTTGTCATGCACATTCTAAGGTAAGCAAAGAGCAGCTTTCAGCAGAGGCACATTTAGAGACCTTTTTCTGGGTCAAGAAAAGGAAAAGAGAGCCTGAGTGTGTATGTCTTTGGCAGAAAAAGGACTAGTTCACATACGTTCTATGGTAAATTATAGAGAGGAAGCCTACTGCCTGGTGGCTGAGTATATTTCTGTCTTGTTTTCTCAGTTACTGCATAGAGATCTTGGCATCTGACCGATCAGTCATCAACTGTGTGAGAGATACTGCATGACTGATTCGTGCTTGGGCAATGCTAGAATTCTCCTCGTGTACTGTGTTTGTTTTCAATAAGCCTCTGATCTTTGCAGTCTTTAGGGATAATGAGAAGCCCTTCACTGCTTTTTTTTTTTTTTAAAGAACAACACATACACAAATATCACACATGTATCATCCCAAAATACAGCTAATGCGCTGCATTTGAAAGTTGTTCGTGTTCTAGTAGCAATGCCATTCATGCACAGAGCTATTCCATTTTGGGAGCATGCAATTATATATTGATGAATTTATTTGGAATCCATTGCCACTCTTGTTTTTGTCTAGTGATGAGTATACCTCAGGAGTGGTTTCCTTTTTTTGTTGGGTGTATTCTTTGTGACTAAGCCTTATGGTCTGGTCTGACAAAGGTTTCTTCCAGAGAAAGTGGCAGCTTACAGAGTCTCCCAATACTGGATGCTATTTTCCTAGTCCAAGTCTTTTTCAGAGTGCAAATATTTTCCTCGGGGAAGAGTAGTGGAAGAAATCAAGAAACAAGGAAAAAGGTTAGTTTGTAGCCCATTCCCCAGTCTACTTCACCATACAGCCCCTGAACTGGCATAGCTGAGCAGTACAAAGTTTGAGATAAGCACCCAGGGGTTATTTAACCTAGCAAAAAGAAATGCTCATAACACTGTGGATGTGGGATAATTTCACTGCCCTGAGAGTAAAAACCAGCTTGAGCATCTTGTGATATTTTAATGCTGGGGCCAAAGTAACTTCTCCCATCTTCTATCAGCTTGTACATGGCTAAGTGTGAGCCCAGACAGGGCACGTCTCATCTCTGTGCTTTCATTTACCTGCCTACAGGAGGGTTAATACATACACAACCCTTTCAGAGATGACCTTCAGCTACTTTTGTAAATAATTTTGCAGACAAAAAGCACTGTATAATTGCTAAGTACATTTTCCTTGAGATTCTGAAATGAGCACTCAGAAGTATAGTGAAATATTAACTTGTCCTCTGTGGGGAGAATTACGCTGTTCAGGGGAACTGGCATGAACTTTTTCAGACTAGCTGATTCACAACACAAGCTGGTCTTGTGTTGTACGGTGCTGATGAGCTATCCCTCAGACAACGAATGTGGGATGACTTGGCTCTGAGTGAGTGATGGGGAACAAGATGTTGAATGAAGCTGTTAAAACTCCTGCCAAAGCTGAAACTCTTGTAACATGGAAGAGAAATGGGAAAGGCTAAAACAATGTTTCACTCTCAGATTGTAAGTAATAACAGTAAAGAAAAAAAAGGCAGAAAAGGCAGCTTTATTTTTGATGATAGCTTGTTCTTAAGCAGCTTTCTGTTAACTTGGGCAGAGGCTGTTAAAGATGAAATTGTGACATTTGAGTACTATACTCTTTGTAGATATAAAATACCAGAGTGATGTGAGTGCATGAAAACAAGCTGAAAGCAGCAGATCACCCACAAGGTCTGCGTATTTGACAGTTTTAACTGAGCTTCTCCTAAGAAACTAGATTTTGAGAGGGGAGTAAATATCTTGAAAGATTTCTAGCCTTTTAAGAGTTAGTTCTTCATAAGAAATCAGCATTTGCTTAACGAAAAGAAGTCCCCAGGCCAAAACAATTTTTATCGGAGGTAGAAAATGAAAACATTTTATCGCATTGTGATCTGTATGCCTCACTGTGTATCTCAATGGAGGTAAAGGTGCCAAATTTGGGTCTGTGACAGATAGTTAATCACTAATGTAAGGGAACATGGAAACTTAGAGTTTGGGTGAATAAAAAACATGTAAATGGCAAAAGCATTTGGGTTAGAACAATAGGTAATGAAGTAGACATAAAAACCCCCGCTTTTGGGGGGTTGAAATATGGTTTCATCAAAAAAGCATTTTCTTAAAATTAAAATAATAGAACTGTTCAAGGAAAGAGAAGAGACCAAAAGATCCCAACTCATCCTCAGCTCAGGATTTAGGATAGTTTCTGTTCTTGTAAAGTTGGGACAAATGCAAAAGCTGTACAGAAAATAATTGTTCTAGGCATGCGAAGGAAGATACAGCAGAGCTAGTAAGCTCTATGTTCACTGGAGGGAAAAATATTGCCTTCCTTTGCCTTAGTAAGGTAACAAACCAATGAAATATGTATATAAAAAGGAATTAAATTCCATTTCCTGTGAGGCAGAATCATTCTCAGAAAGGTAGCTGACATATTGAAAGTAATAAAGCAGGTCGTATCAGCAAGGCTTCTTCCTTGTTTTGCCATAGGAATGCTGTTTAGCATTTCAAATACCATATGGGAAAATAGCAAACCTTTATGATGGTACACAAGGAGGCTAAACTCTGTGCAGATAACACTTCATCTGTGGAAAAGCATACCTGAGAGAAGAGTGGACATAGAGAAGCGGTGTTTGATTTAAAAACCCTGTCCAGATCCCTTTGAAATGTGGGCTGTGATCACCAGAGCTACAAAATAAAATCTTTTGAGAAAGTAATTAAGAGATAGCACAGGGTGGCTGGCATAGCCTGTTCTTCACTCTTATAACTAAAGTGCTGCTAGATAGGCTGTTATTTAAAGGCCACAGGATGATGACTACTAAGATGTTGCATAAAGCTTTATTAAAAGGATATTTGAAGGTCAGGGAAATACCAAAAAATCTCAGAACAGTGAAGAATACTCGATGTTGTCACCTTATGAAGCATCATTAAGAAAAATACTAAGGGTCCATCGCATATGCCAGAAGTCAAGTAGGAATCAAATAAAAGGATCAAGGTTAGTGGCTATGGGTGGGAGAAACCTACCTGAAGTGAAATAGGCCTAGAGCTGTGGATGTTGGAAAGGAATAAAAATTCCACAGGGCACAGGGCTGAGCTAGACTGTTCCTGCATATTGACAGTTATGGATAAATTTATGTGATCTCACAAATGCTATACACTGTTACAATTACTTAAAACTGAGTTCCCATTTTGAGCTCCAAAAAGTCAACTCAAAGGTTTCCCAAGCAGTAGTTACTTTCTTTCTCTCTTGTAAGACAATATTTAGAAACATCCTTTTGAGAATGTGTTTTCGGATGCCAGCTAATCAAAACACAGTTCTGCATAGATATAGCCTTTTTTTCTTTATTTTTTTTGCACAAGAGTGAATGAAAATAATTACTTCAAAGCACCCACTCATGAGAGTAACTCTGCTCATCAGTCTAATTGCAAGCAGACACTGTCTTTCCATCAGAATAAATTCACAGTGGTTCATTAGCTTCTATTAGAGGATGAAATGGATCATCTTGTTAACATTGACATTGTTTTAAATGGCTGATTTTGCTCTGTATGTGTTGGAATTTGCAGTATACATGTACAACAAAAATAATTAATTAATTAGGGAAGTATTTGGAAGACAATGGCAGAGAGGAAAAACTAAAATTTCTGCAGATCCCAGATCTACAGCTCAACTGAAAGCTGAGAGGTGGTTTAAACAAATATGACTGTGAATGTGTTGAATTATCACCTGAAGGGCAATAACTTGCTGAGTTGCAGTAAAACAGTTGTTTTCAGTCACAGAAAGGAATGATTTGATTTTTCCCTGTACATGAAGAAAATGTGTGTGTGAGAACAATAACAGGAAAACTGTGCTTTTAGTATTTTCATTATGAACACAAAAACATCCTTGAAGAGATAGCAATTCTCCTGGAATTTATATTCCAGATAGAAATATTCCAGCCCTAGGGTAAATGTTGTTACCTAACAGGAGGGATGCGGTCATTATTTTGTTTTATCAGCTTTTCTTTCTCTCCCTTTTTCAAGGATTTAAACATGCTGTGGTCTTGCTGAATCCTTCAATCCATTTCCCTGGCTGAGGCTGGCAGTATGTTTTGTGGATCTGATGGAGGGATTTTATCACAGACCTGTCTCTGCATGCAAATTAGGGATGCTAACTAGGGAAGGACAAGGAGAGAGGAGAAGTTAGTGTAATATCTGAAAAAGAAATAAGAAACACCTCAGCTCTGATTCTCTTCTTTCTTACTTTATCTTTCCTAGGAGTGATTTTATTGACTTAACCGATTTTTTTTTTTTTTTTTTTAATTTTTTGGTCTGCTCCTCAGAGGAAGAAGAGCCAAGGTCATTGTTTCCAATTTGTACCTTAAGACTCTAACTTTTGCCATAGATATGGGATGCTAGTTTATTATTTATTTTGGAGGATAATCCCAGATCTTTGTAAGCCTAAAATACAATACAGCTCACTTAGAACAAAGTAAGCTTAGTTTGGGGATTAAGTTTTCCCTATTACATTGCTAAAGCTCACGTATTTGATTCTGTTCCTTAGGTCTATCACCTAGACTGATTGATATTTTCACATCAAGTAGGCAAAACTGCCACTCAGGTTTAAAATAAAGAAATAAAGATATTTCTCTTTCTGGTCTTATCTCCCTGCAGCTCCCTCCTGGCTTCTGGTTTGTTTTGATCCTATCTACTCCAAGGCATCTCAACCAAAATTCACTTAGAAAATTTAGTTTCAGAATACAATCCTAGTCCATGTGGGAAGACTAGGCACTCTGCCATTGAGACCAAGGTTTCTTCAATGTCAAGGAGCGTGTACGTGTCCTGGGCTACTGCTGCCCATGTGGCAACTGGCAAAGCCTTCTGGCCTCTCTTGTGAGACTCCTTCAGCTGTTCCCACCTTATACCCTCTGGTGGGACACCCACAACTCACACACTCGAGCAGCGATGCAGCAGCTCCTATGCTGTGCTGCAATGTCAAATGCCAGATGTAGCTGACTGCTTTCTGAAGCCCTGGAAAGTGGCTATCCAAAGTGACTGTGAACCTTACCCCACCCCAAAACTGAATGCTCTGTCATGTGGTCAGTATGTTACTGTGCCCCATGTTATACAACCTGACACATAGTTGTTCTCACACTGACCAAGAGAAAGGTAGCAATGTCTTTCTGAGAAAATATACATTTTCTTGGAGCATTAGAAGCCAAATTCTGCCATCTTTTCCTCTCGGCAGCTGCTCTTTACTAAAAGTGATGAAATTAATTATCTTCTCTGTGATACTGTATGACACAAGTGAAGGCACGGGACTTTAGCTATATGTGGACAGCCCTCTGTAACATTTCTTATGACAAAAAAAAATACTTGAAAGAATACTAACAACAGCCTCACATACCTGAAACCCTCCGCAGAGCCAGGGCCTGCTCCAGCCATCATATGGGTGGGGTAACTCTCTCCTAAAACTCTGAAGACATCTGTGCTGTTACTGCGTAACAGCCTGGGCTTTCAGGATAATCCATTTCTCCTATCTCCCCTCTCATGCCAGAATACAAAAGCCTCTGAGGTGCCCACCCTGTGAAAATAGTGGAGAAGAGAAAAAGCCCATATACCAGTCTTAGATAAATGGTCATTACCACTCTGACAACTATTCTCAGGCCTTTTTGCAATGTGTGTTTGCGGGATCATACAAGCCAAAAGGGCTCACTGGCCTTTTCCTGACAAAAACAGTTAGAATGAGGCTTGTCCTTTTTAGGGATTTATTGCATTCAGGATTTCTGTGTGGTTTTCTGTTTACCAGGGCTTGAAACCATTAATAGAGTTGCTAGCTTTTTTTGTCCAGACAAGGGGCAACATCATATGCTAGTGCTCAGCTTGAATCTTCAAAAGATGGGATCTTCTCAGGGGCTATAAATATCCACCTCTGCTGCTGACCATGCCCTAGAGAGAAGCAACAGAAGTTGTGCTCTGCTTCTAGTCTAAAGCCTAGCCTACACTTAAATCCAAGCTCTCCATGTACAATGAGAGCAAGGCCCTGCTTAACTAAGCATTTTAGGCAGGCTTCGGGCATGCCTAGGTGGGTGAGTGCATGAAAGATTGGGTCCGTGCTTTCCCACAGGACTGGTCCAATCATACCTACTTGCAGTGCAGGCAGCTTGTGCTCGGCCTCATGAAACACCCAGCCCTGAGGGCATTTGCTTTTAGGAAAAATCCCACATCTGGCTAACTTGCCAGGTATGCCTCTACCACAGGAACACCTAGGACTTGTGGGCAGCCTCTGTTTTGACTCTGCCTTTTGATACCTTGTGTGTGTAACATTGAGCTTAAATCAGTAGCATATAGGCATTAGTCTGTAAAACACACAGGATTTTGGACTCTTTCTGTCCTTTTATCCTAGGGTATAGCACAGATGCAATACAAAAAACCCTGCCTGATGTTCTTTATGGTATGTGCATTTTCTTTCTCTCTACATGATACTTTGCTCCCAGACAAAGAAAAGTACCAAAAATGACTGAGGAAAAGCTTTGGAGGCCCTCTAAAGCCTCATCCATTGTATTTTAAACCGCCAGTTCCCTAATGACACCATCATTTAATTCTGTGGAATTAATTAGCCTTGGTGCTCACAAATTCTGTTACCTCCAACCTTTTCTCCCTTTAGTAAAACTAATTGCAGTTCCTGACTCTGCCACCAACATAATAACACAAGTTATTAACTGCAGCCATGAACTGTAGCTAAACAAACAGTAGTGCTTTGTTCACTTCACCTGAAATCCACAAATTATGGACCTTGGTGAAATATAACACTCTGAAGAGTTTTATAAAAATATTGAGAGCAACTTCTCAAAATATCTATTGATTTCAGTGTAATGGACTCTTCTGCCTCACTCCAACCACACAGCTACTCTGCAGCCATTCACTTCACCTACCAGTGCATCTTTGTGTATTTTTGGATTTTCAATCCTGTGCAATAGGATGAGAAAGAAGAGGCTCTGTTGTTGTTGTTGTTGCTGATATATACATGAGTTTTGACCAAGGGAAGAGAACGACTGGATCTGTTATAATGTGAACTCAGTGCCAAATGGTAAGTAGTACAAGATGTCATAATGAAAAAATCACGCTCAGGACAGTCCACGGAGTATTAATTTGGATGCTAGCAGGGGTCTGGAGTTGTGGAGGGGCCTTGGGGTGATTCTGAGTTATTATTCTCATGTCAGGCTCACTCCCAAGACATTGCCCTTTATCTCTGCTACCTTTAGACAAGGAAGTAAAAATGAGGCCCAAGACACCAGCGGTGACTGTCACTGGAGAAAGAGGGCATTGACAGATTAAGGGTTGTTCACGTTAGACCTGCAGAGGGAATGGGCACCCAATGAGTCCTTCACCACTGGGATTATTTCAGTAAGGACTCCGCACAGGAGAAAAGTGAAATGCAGTGATCACATGTCCTTGAAGCTCCATATGGATCTGAGAGCCAGTCTCTGGGGAAAAATATTAATGACAGATGATACTGAGATGAAATTAGAAGTATTAGTTTGAGCCAGGGCATCCAGTTCTTAATCCCTAGCTCAGCTGTTGCAACATCCGTCGGAAGACTTAATATGAAGTCTAACTCTGGTGATATACAAAACTGCCACTGAACTATGCCAAATATCAAATCTCTAATGAGGTTATTCTTGTGTTTTATGGGATGCAGAGCAGTAACCTACTTTCTGCTTTGATTAAAGGTAGGAAGCGACTACTTTTCAGTGTTGCATCTTTTATCAAAGATAATAAAAAATATAAAAAATCCCCTAGAAGAGACATGTGGAAAATTAAAGAAGTTTTGATGAATAAACTTCAATTAACTTAAGCTATGCAAATCCTTTAGATGAGACATTGAAATGTTTTTGAGACACTAAGTTAATTTGGTGAAGTCTAGTAACAGCATCAGATTTTTCTGAACAACCTGACTTTCATGTTACAGATGTGTCAGCATAAGTATGGATGCACTAATCATTCTGGTATAATTAACTGCCTGGTGAAATGTCTTATTAGCATGGGGAGTTACTGAAGACTAATTTGTCATATTCTAATTATTCCTTTCTCGCCCCCCCTTCCTTTAAAAATACATAATTATAAGCATTTAGGAAATAACTTACATGGTGTTGAAAATCTACCTCATAATTTAGATCCTTCCAACTTTTCTGAAGAGAAGTTTATGTTAAGTGCTGAGAATTAAAGTAGCTATGGAAAGAGTTGTTCTATAATGTTGCAGCACTGCACAAGGGCCTGTATATGATCTGGAAAGTTCCCATCTGAGAAAGGCCCCTGTTGTGCTTTACTGCCCCAAGGATGAAAGCAATGAGATATAGAATTAGACTGTGCACAGACTCTGCTGTGTCTGAAGCTTCAAGAATATGTTAAATTCCTTGCTGACCAATTTAAAGACCACATGTGATATCAGCTCCCCCTTCCTCACAAGGCTCTCCTAACTTAATAGAAACATATTTTAGAGTGATAAATGGTTCAAGCAGGTTTCCTCTAACTAGAGAAAGGAAAAGTTGACACATCCCTGGAATCTGGAAAAAGCTGAGAGTCGGATAGTTTATGTTGCACGCACACATCCAGTAAGCATTCGAGTTATGTGGTAGCTGAGGTTTACAGTGAACCTTGACATACATTGATCAGAGCTGAAGCTGGAGGATGAATGAATGATGCACATTTGCTGTGCTGTTTGAAAGTACCGGCAAGGGCTCTAGCTTCAATTAGCATGTGTACCTTGATAGCACGCAGCTCCAGAGTCAAAATGTAATGAACTTCATCCACTTTGTACTGTAGTGTGTCTGAGCAGACAGGGCATGATGTGCATTATGGTTCTGCTCCAGGCAGATAGTATTAAGTTGTCCCAAGAAATTGCTTCTGTGCTTTCCTTTCCTCTTTTACTTTCATTCTTATTTAGTCTGCAAAATTTGCTGAAATGGGAGCAGAGAGTAAACAAAAATAGCTTCGTGTTGTTGTGCTTGCTTATATACAAGACCTCTCACGGTGAGGCATTTGCACATTACTACAAGTATAGCCTTGTAACAGCTTCACTAGAATAGTACTATTAACTAATTTTCCATCTTTCAGGGCTCTTATACACTACATGAAGTGCTAGGCACAGGGAATTCACAACAGCCTTTCAGTAAAATTTGAGCCAGAAGAGGAGAGAAAATTCAAACAGTCAAACTAACTACTTAGACAGGATAGGGAGGCAAGTAAGGTCAGATGACAGTGCATGGAAGGCCAACCGGTTGCAGGTCATCTGACTCTAGAGAAAGCTAGTACTGGTCAGCTCTGTTGGCGGAATTGTGGATCTCAGCATCTTGGAGCAGGATTCCCTAAGGGTAAATTTTCTTTAGTCCATCTCCCAAACAAGTGGATGAGCTGGAGGTTTGCTCCTTGTAGTCACATCACAAATGCAGCTCTAACTACTTTCTTTCTCTTTATTCTCCTTTTTAAAACCGGAAGGAAATGGCTAGCCCTTATGATTCAAAAAAAACCTAATAACTTTTAGATTTATTGTCCAAGAGACAAATAAACCTTCTTCTATTTAAAAAAGAAATTTTTGGTACCTTAGGAACAGTGAGGGTAACTTCAGAGTATTCATCAGATCCATCTCTTTTTTCCTGAATTAACATCCATTTCTATCACAATTTTCAGTCTTAAAGCTGTTCAGCATGCTTCTACAATGTAAGATGCTTCTCCTAAAGTCTCACAAGTCCAGTTATCATTATTATCACAATGACTCTGTCCTTTTAATAGCCCGAAGAGGAAGATATAGCATTTTATTACTGAACACCCCCTTTGTAAGCTTGCTGAGCACAAAATCCTAAGAAAAATATGGAGCATTGCCCTCTGGCTGCTTTTTGTGTTAGCCATAGTCCTAATTTTGTATTCTGGCATTGACTGAGAGTTCTGGGGTGATAATAATTGAAATAAAATTTATGAAGCGGAGACAGTGCCTTCTGTGAGCTCTGCCAGTCTCTCAGTTGTTTCCTATTTTTTGTCATCCTTCTATGCTTTCAGGTGTTTTTTTGTTTTTCAGCACCTCCCCCATTTTCATAGTCAATCTGGAAATACAGTAAGTGAAAACTCAGTGGAATGGAAGAAGAGCCGGTGAAGAGCAGAAAAGTTAAAAGCCTCACTCACCTGTTTTTCTGCACATATTTAATCTTTGTGAAGGGATTAAGTATTGTGAGGCAAATGCACAGGCCACGCATGGGAAATACCTTGCAGCCCATATTCACCAAGCATTCCTATCCCTGTGCTCTGAATGACATGACTATAGATTCAGTTCCCTGGAATCATCCCTGTTTTCATTCAGCATGTTGTGGCAACCCATGCAGTGACAGAAGAAAGGCAATTTCTTGCCAGTAATATATTCAGGGCTCTTTAGAAAACAAGCACAGTAATGCTGTTAAAAGAAAGGAGCAGAACCTAAGTGGGTTTCATTCTGAAGCTGTGCGACACTGTTAGAGTGTGACTTCAGTCTCTGTATTGTTCACTTTAACCCACTGTGTCTCTTTTTCCCATCATAAAATTGGAATAACAGTGCTACCCCACTTCACAGGAAGCTTCTGAGGCTTATTTTTTTGTGAAGTTTATTGAACTGGGAAATGGACAGAATAATAAAATGTCACAATGATACACCGTTATCCTCCCTGCTTCCACATCCCTCATCAAAACCTGCTATATCTCAGAAATCATCAGTGTTAATGGCTAGAATGACAAATGGTATTCCAGTTTCATTGTTTTTTTTTAATTTCTCAGTGTTTTAATGAAGTTCTACAGAATTGCTTAACTGAAATAGCCAAAATAAATAAACAAGTGTTAATGCAATGACCTTTATCCACCTTTCTCTCCTTTACTATTGTTTATTTTATATCAAAGCACTCTTCCTTTCTGTCAGGGACTGTGTCTGTTTGCACAGTATCTAGCAACACAGTGAGTTTATAATGTGAGCAATGAACTGCTGGAAAAGTTTACACTAAAGACTTTTCATCACATGGAATACCTAAGCCTCCTAGTCAAGAAAATAACCCCCTCTAAGACAGAATTTAAATTAATGGTGTCCCCAGAAAAGATGATACACTTAAATGTAGACTTGAGTATTTTCCCAAAGGGAGGCTTAGATGCTCTTTGGACTTTTATTTTTTCCTTTCCAAGAAGGAAAAATTCTGAAGTTCAGGAGTGCACAGACTTGTTTGTGTCAGGTGTCATCATTAGCAGAGGTGAGTACTGTTCCTGGCTGTGACAGGCTCCAGCTGTATTTGGGGCAGTGTACTACTGCTGAACAGCAGCTATGGCCCTAGCAGTGAAACTTGTATTTAAATGCAAGCTGTCGTACTTACAGGAATGATTGGCTGCCATAATATGAATTGTATTATGTGGAAGGCAGCTAAGAAGATCTCTACATGTAACTTTTGGCCTTAAACAACTCAAGTAATTGATTCTTCTAGTCTTTGGGAATGCTTAGGATGTTACTGTAATAAATAAACAGGCAATAAGTAATTTCTTGAAGTATCCTCATGACTGAAGTATGAGGCTTTGTCAATATACTTGAGAATAAATGCCATCCTGGTTGTCATTACTGCAAGTAGTTTGTTTGCTCTGGAAATTCCATATCCTAGGGTGAACCATGATGGTTTTATTTATAGTTTCAATATGAAAGTACCTCCTCAGGAGATAGGATAACCTTTAATAGTACAATAGCTGGGAAATAAGCGACTGACACTTGTTGGAGACTTTGAATTCTGTCTTGTATCTGACAATTTGGTGCATGTCTATATAGATGGAATTCAATTTATTTTTCATTCGCTTTTGTATTTTCATTTGCAGGTTGGAATTTTTTGTCACTCCTCCACTTAGGAAATCAAGAACATTAGAATGATTAGTTTGCTGACAACCTTGAGGAAACTTTTAAAAAACACTTCACTTCGAAGCAATCCTGTCTCTGTAGTTTATATTACCTATAGAATCATAGAATCATAGAACGTTAAGGGTTGGAAGGGACCTCTGGAGATCATCGAGTCCAACCCCCTGCCAGAGCAGGACCAATCTAGGGCAGGTTACACAGGAACACATCCAGACAGGTCTTGAAAGTTTCCAGAGAAGGAGACTCCACAACCTCTCTGGGGAACTTGTTCCAGTGCTCTGTAACCCTTACGGTAAAGAAGTTCTTCCTCATGTTGAGGTTGAACTTCCTGTGCTCTAGCTTGCATCCATTGCCCCTTATCCTATCACAGGGCACAAGTGAAAAGAGGTTGCACCTTTCCTCTTGACACCCAGCCCTCATATATTTATACACATTAATCAGATTCCCTCTCAGTCTTCTCTTCTCCAGACTAAAAAGCCCCAGGTCTCTCAATCTTTCCTCATAAGGCAGGTGTTCCAGTCCCTTAATCATCCTCGTAGCCCTCCATTGGACTCTCTCCAGTAGATCTCTGTCCCTCTTGAACTGGGTAGCCCAGAACTGAACACAATACTCCAGGCGAGGTCTCACCAGGGCAGAGTAGAGGGGGAGGAGGACCTCCCTCGATCTGCTGGACGTACTCTTCTTAATGCACCCCAGGATACCATTGGCCTTCTTGGCCACAAGGGCACATTGCTGTCCCATGGATAACTTGTTGTCCACCAGGACTCCAAGGTCCTTCTCCACGGAACATCTCTCTAGCAAATCACCTCCTAACCTGTACTGGTGCATTTTATTACTCCTTCCCAGGTACGGGGGTCTGCACTTATTCTTGTTGAACCTCATTAGGTTCCTCTTTGCCCAGCTCTCCAGTCTGTCCAAATCACGCTGAATGGCTGCACAGCCTTCTGGTGTATCAGCCAAACCTCCCAGCTTCGTATCACCAGCAAACTTGCTGAGAAGACACTCTGTCCCTTCATCAAGGTCATTGATGAAGATGTTGAACAGGACTGGACCCAGCACTGATCCTTGGAGGACTCAGTTATAGTTATTTCCAGTTCATTGCTGTGGAAACAAACGTTGTATCAAAACCAAAGGACTGCGTTCTAGGTACAACAGATGCAACACATGTGATCCCTTGAGAGAGGCAATGTGCTGGCAGAGGGATTTGTCTGGCAGACGACTGATGTCTGGACTCTGTAGTTAGGCCCATTTGCACTCACCACAGAACTAAAGACTGAGAACAAAGATGGATTTCAACCACTTTTATGCTTTTTTTTTTTTTTTTTTTCCCTCTGGATAGGTATTGTTTAGGACAGCTTAAAGTGTCCTTCAACTCATTCCTGTCAACTCATGACCCTTTGGGAGCTGATCTGACAAAGAAGAGAGAAGTGGCTTTGGCATTACCTCAGCCCTGCTCTCCAGGGAGATTTATCTGTATAGAAAGGATGATCAAGGAGTCAGTTTGACTAGTTTCATCCTACTGCAGCAGTGATTCAAAGCAAACACAGGAAGAACTAGCTTTTGACTTTCTGAGCTGAAAACCTGTTGTTTGGTTCTGCTGGGTACTGTTCAGCTGGTGAGACTGTGATGTAGCAATTGCTTACCCCAAAGAAATGTGTCAAGAGAAATTATTATTAATTCAAACAGCATAACAAATTTAGGTAGAAAGAAAGCAACATTTAAAGAAAGGCAAAATCTTTAATTCTGTTAAAAACTTAGAATGAAATGTACTGAATTTTCGTTTCAAACTAATGATTCTTTCAAAGTGCATGTAAAAATTATTACAAGGACATTCAACCAGAAAAAAACCCACCCATCCCCCCAAAAAGCACAATAAATAATTTGCTTGGGGTTGACAGATGCATTTGAGGTTGACAGGTTTCTTTCTGCCAGTAAACTGGAAAAAAAAAAGGTCCTAAAGGAGAGCTTTAGTTCTCCTCCTCTTCTCTTGGTCCTGTTGGCAGCATGATGTCTTTTAAACATCTTTGACTATGCCAGATGATTAAATCCTCCAAGCTGGCAATAATTTTTTATGTTGCCTCCATACATTGCACTGAAACCCCTTCCCTGCCTTTTTTAGTCCTCTGTTCCATAACTATCAGATCCTATACTTTTAGGTAACATATCCTGTCCCTTGTTGCCTTTGTGTTTTTTTGTGGCAGGGAGTCTGCAGAACATGAAATGTACCCTACCAGCTGCCAGCCAATCCTGGTCCACCTAAGCAGTGTGCAGAACATTGGTCTTTTAGTTTCTTGCACAGCCTTAGCTATAAAGCTAGATTAATTTTTTCAAAGACACTAGAAATTGTATGATTATAAATAGTTATGTAAATTTTATAACCACAGTATTTTACTTAGAGTATAAGCTCATTGAAATAAAGTCGTCCTTGTTTGTACAACGAGGTGTCACACTATGAGGTGATAATCAGTCATTTAGGCTCTACATTAAAAGCAACATTTAAAGGTATGATGACATAGAAGAAACTTTTCTATTTTCCGTAGAACAAATGACCATTAATTACAAAGTGTGCACATAGAATGGGCTTTCAGAATTCTCCATGCTATTTTTTTTTTTCCAAAAAACAGAAGGGAAAAGAAGACTTTTTATGACCAGTAAGATTTGCATTACCACTGCTGGCCACAACAAAGAGGTCTGCAAACTGGAGGTAGATCTCAGGAGTGAAAATGTATCTAATAAAAATCGCTTATTCACCAACCCTTATAGACTGTGTTTGCAGCAGAAGGATTTGGCATGTAATGCAGAGTGGGAGCAATTTTTTAAGCATGGAAAAGGACATTTAGAGGAGTTTGGCTAGCTTTGCTACATATAATTCCTTTACATGAAAGGCATTAGACTCTCAAATTCTGTCCCTATAGATGAATTGAGAAAAAGTATGAGCTAAGTCTTTTTATTTACTGCACATCAGAATTCTTAAACATGAACTTTGGCTTTAAATTTGTCCTTGTGTGTGAGTTTTTTCATAATAGGTTTCTGAACCACACAGGAAGATTAGTAAATGAAGGACATAATGTTAGCTCTCTCAGAGAATGACATCTCTCTGGTGTTTGCTTGATTGCCGCTTCTCCCAAATCACCTGTGTTTGCTATTCCAAATAGTTGTGCTGTTCTTAATGGTTTTGTTTGGTATTCCAAACTGATGTTGCATCAAATTATGTGCTTGCTTGTTTGTTAGTTTTCCACAGGAGTTCTCTTGTAAATTAGCAACAGTTAATGGGGAGTTAAACCATTCTCAAAATTGACTATCAAATTCATTCAGCAGAAGAAAAAAAATGACCTTTAGAGAGAATTGAATGTTACAGAAATATACCCCAAGGATCACTGAGAATGACACATTAGGAGTGGTAGCCATCAGGGAAAGAACTTATTAAAAGAATTTCATAAATAGCAAAGCCCAAATCAGAGCCTTTTCTCATCCTTTCAATAATAATTGCCTCCCTTCACTGCACTGGATCATGCTATCTGATTCATTATTGGCATTTAGAAATAAATACAACTTTTTGGTCCATAATTCACTGTGGTGCTCCTGGTGCAATCACTGACATTGGGAGTAGGGAGGAAAGGTGAAGTTATACACAAGTCTGGCAACTCGTGTCTTAAAATTTGCTCACTTGAATTACTGTGAACTGGATCACTTACAGAATCAGTGGGAAACGAATGAACTACGAACTTGTCTAACCCATTGTCCAAAGCTGGAACTCATGGTCTCCATTCCCTAATGTACACAGGAGTTTATCTGTCTTTTAATACCTCATTTTCTCTTGCATTATTTGTCAGAGAGACCAAAACATGATGAAACACTGTTTAATCAGTGTTGCTAGGCCTATCCAGAACAGAAAAGCACTGGAAACCTCACCTTAAATACTCTCTAATCAAGAAGTCCAGATATGCCTCCAGTTCAACATATAAAATATACATTAACTGTCATGGAAGATGAGCACTGATAGAGTCATGTAACATTTAAGCCTCATTTTGCAAATGGCAGAGATCCAGAGAGAGTTTGCATAATCGTGTAAACTCCTCAACCTTGAAGCAAATTGAAAATCTAACTCCATTTGAAGATTTATCTATTGCTGAACTAAAATCCTACCTTAGATTCAGAAACAACCATGGGATTTTTATTATGAAATAATGTTTTTTTAGCATGTGTGCCAGCTTAACTCTGAAATATCTTTCTCAGCCACTGTCAGCAAGATCAGATTGTGAAGAGAAAACTGTCCTTTTACTTTCCAATTATGAGTGAGCTGTGACATATAGATTTTCTGCAACACTGCTTCTGCAACACTGCTTCAGCTTTCTCATACGTGTAGTATATAACAGTTTAAGGTAAACATCTAACATGTCTGTGAGGTTTGGTGTTTGAAAACAGCATCTTGAGTCCTGGTTTTAAATTTTTTGAGGAGAATTTGGTGGGTATCTCTTCCCTAACTTGAGTTTAAAAAAAAAAGTTAGATAGAATCACACAAAATGTAGGATAGGTTATACCTCCAGATATGGCAGCTTATGCATCACTGAGAAAGTTCTTTTTAAAGTAATGAGTCATAGACATCGTAAACTCAACATCTCTTCCATTCTAGACTCTTCTATAGTTCAGCTGAAAAAGGTTAAGTATCAGAGATGGATATTATACAAGCCCAAGTCGTTGACATGGACAATATAGTTTTACTTTTAGTAATGGAGCAGTTTACCAAGAACAGCATAGCAATGTGAACAACCTCAAGAGCATTAACTAAGCAGTCCAGCAATTTTTCTGAGGGAAAAGAAAAGGTAATTTATCAAAATTAAGAGGTTTATAATTCTGATGGAACTTCAAAATATTACAAAAATGCATTGTGAGCTAACTAAAAAAGCAAAAGCAGTTACGTAGTTCAACCTGATATATTTAATATTTTTATTTTAGTGGGAAACAAATATCTATGTTTCAGACTGCTGCAATAAGGTAACTTGTTCTCATCCTTTCCCTTTTCCTCTGTCTCTCCCTTTCCCTTTCCCTTTCTCTTTCCCTTTTCCTTTTCCTTTCCCCTTCCCTTTTCCTTTCCCCTTCCCTTTTCCTTTCCCTTTCCCTCTCCCTTTCCTTTCCTTTCACAGAAGCACAGAATGGTTGAGGTTGGAGGGGAACTCTGAAGGTCATCTTCTCCAACCCCCACCCTGTGCAAGCAGAGACGACTTAGAGCAGGTTGCCAAGGACCGTGTTCATATCGCTTTTGAACATCTCCAAGGATGGAGACTCCACAACCTCTCTGGGCAACCTATGCCAGTGCTCAGTCACCCTCACAGTAAAAAAGTGTTTCCTGATGTTCAGAGGGATCCTCCTGTGTTTCAGTGTGTGGTCACTGCCTCTAGTCTTGTCACTGGTTACCATTGTAAAGAGCCTAGTCCCATCTTCCTTGCACCCTCCCTTCGGGTATTTATATATATTAATAAGACCTGTAAACCTTCTCTTCTCTAGGCTGAACAGTCCCAGCCGTCTCAGCCTTTTCTCATAGGAGACATGCTTCAATCCCTTAATCATCTTTGTGTCCCATTGCTAGACTCTCATCAGTATGTCCATATCTTTCTTGTACTGGGGAGCCCAGGACTGGACAGAGTGCTCCAAGTGGTGCCTCACCAGTGCTGAATAAAGGGGATCACCTCCCTCGACCTGCTGGCAATACTCCTCTTAATGCAGTCCAGAATACCATTAGCCTTTTCTGTTTTAAGGGCATACTGCTGACTCATGTAAATGCTGGCTTATTCCTTTTTCCCTTTCCCTTTTGTTTTTCTTTTTTTCTCTCTCCAGACAGTGAACCAAAAAAAATATCAGCTTTTACAGAGCTTTCAATTCCTTCTCTAAAAAGGCATTGAGTTGATATTTAATTATCATATGAGTAGACTGTTTTAGCTCTAAGGATACTCATAAATTTCAAATAGTGTATTAGCACTCTTCCAACAGGCAAGTGCTTCAGCCGCGTCTCTTACTAGCTCATAATACTCCTTGAATAAAATGTGTGCTCTAGACTGTGACTGGTAACTAGCTAAATCAAGTGGTCTTAACTCAGGTATCTGATGGATCTCACGAATCTTTCTCTTATAGGTCACCTGTTTCAATCTCAGACAGCACAGTTAACTTCACGAATGCAAGTTACAAGTATCAGTTGACTATTTAATGGCCTATGGAAAGTAATTGAACTTATTTCAGTCTGGTTTGAGTGCTTACATCTCAGAAATGTGGGCACTGGAGAAAGTTGCAGTTGTATTCCCTTCACCCTTGACAACTGGAGAATAATTAAATCTAGCTTCAATTCACTTAAAAAGATCAGCAACAAGTCTACTTATAACATTGCAAATTTTTACTAAGGCCTTTGTCCAAATTCTTGGAAAGGGTCCTTTTTGTCCTTGTTTTAATGCTTCAGTCAGTTGCCAAGGGGAGCTGCTCTAGAGCCGTCCCGTCCTGCAGGGGAGAGGCAGATCTTGGGGCACAGGGAGTTTTCCTGAGGCAGGGAAACACCAGGGCAGTGGAGAGACCTGCCAGGAGTCAGCAGCTCTCGCAGGAGGTGCTGAGGAGGCCTGGTCAATGCCAGAGCAACAGCAGCCACCCTTGCACCTACAAAAAGCGGCCTGGGAAATGCCAAAGGGCAGGACTGCTGCCAAAAGAGCAGGCAAACAGGGTGTGCTGTGGCAGCCGGGGCATGGCAGTTTGCACGGAAGGGCACGCAGGGAGGGCGCCTCTTCGAAGGAGGGGCATTCCACTGGCCGAGTGGGAGCCTTGAAGCACACATAACCCAGCCACTGGGCACCATTCTGTGACCATCCGCACAGGTCAAGGGCGTACACCCTACCTGACCCTCGAGGAGGAATGGTGGGCACTCATCTGAGAGCAAAGGCTGGAGCCCCAGCGGGAGGTCTGCGCCATCTACCCCAGCAGTGGCTGATGCCTCCACCCAGATGGAGCTGCTGAAGGGAGAGCTGCAGTGCAGATCTCAGGCTGCAGGAAGTGTCTAGACCTTTCTCCTGGAGCAGAGACAGGTGGCAGACCTGCCTGCGAAAGATGTGCCCAGGTGGAGGACCTCCTGCAGCAGGTGGCTGAGCTGCAGGAAGTGTTGAGAAGGCTGTGTGATATCAAGTAGGCTGAGAAGGATTTAGATAGCTGGGTGCAAGTGCTGTCTGCAGTGGCCCCACAGCCCACAGCCAAAAAGAGAAAACTCCCCCAGTGTCACATACAGAAGGGAGGGAGGACAATAATGCAGAAGAATGGATGGCTGCAGTGGCAAGGACCAACAGAAGGAAGAGACTTCCCCTGAAGCCTGAGGTGCCCTTGCAGAACCGCTTCACTGCTCTGCAGACTGAAGAGGTAACATCCATTACATCAGGAGAGATGCTAGAGTGGAGTAAGGCAGCCAGATGTGCTCCCCATATAACAACTAGTGCAACCAAGAAAAAGCAACAGGTGATAGTAGTAGGCAACTCTGTTCCGAGAGGTAGGGAGGCACCAATTTGCTGACCCAACACACTCTCTAGAGAGGTGTGCTGCTTACCGGGGGCTCGCACCAGGGATGTCACCGAGAGACTACCTAGCCTCATACTGTCCACTGATTATTATCCGCTGCTATTGTTTCAGGTGGGCACCAGTGATACAGCCAGGAGCAGTCTGAGACATATCAAGAAGGACTACAGAGCCCTGGGAGCAGCAGTAAGGGTCTCTGGAGCACGGATAGTTTTTTCATCAGTCCTTCCAGTCAAAGGGAAGGGGTTTGAAATGGCCAGTTGAATAGGGCGAATCAACAAATACAGGACTGGTGCCACAGCCAGGGGTTCAGCTACTTAGACCATGGACTCACTTTGAGAAACCTGGTCTACTGGGAGTTGATGTGGTCCATCTGTCAGAGAAGAGGAAGACCATCTTCAGCCATAGGCTTGACAAGATGGTCAAGAGGGCTTTAAACAGAAGTTGCTGAGGGAGGGGAACCTCAGTCCATCCCGCTCCTGCCAGTTTGATGCCAGGGTCAGCAATAGATGTCCAGAGCCTGGAGAAGGATCACAGGTCAGCAGAAGAGCACCTGAAGACCAGCACAAAGAAATTCCAGCCAGTAAGTCAGCTTCATCAGAGGCCCAACTTAAATGACTCTATGCAAACGCACGTAGCATGGGGAATAAACAAGGGCACCCAGAGACATACGCATACCTGCAGGGCTGTGATCTTATCGGCATCATAGAGATGTGGTGGGACAGCTCCTATGACTGGAGTGTTGGAATGAAAGGATACAGGCTCTTTAGGAAGGACAGGCAGGGCAGAGGAGGAGGGTGTGTTGCCCTTTATGTCAATGACCAGCTGGAGTGCATGGAGCTCTGCCTGGGGATGGAGGAGAAGCCATCTGAGAGTTTATGGATCAGGATTAAAGGGAGGACAAGGACAGGTGACATTATAGTGGGCGTCTGCTACGGGCCACCTGACCGGGAAGACCGAGCGGATGAGGCCCTCTATAGACAGATAAATGTAGCCTCATGTTCACCAGCCCTGGTCCTCATGGGGGACTTCAACCACCCCTATATCTGTTGGAGGGACAACACAGCTGGGCACAAGCAATCCAGGAGGTTCTTGGAATGCATGGATGATAACTTCCTTCTCCAAGTGATAGAGAAGGCAACGAGGAGAGATGCCATGCTGGACCTTGTTCTCCCCAACTAGGAGGGGCCAGTGGGGAATGTGAAGCTCAAGAGCAGCCTTGGCTGCAATGACCATGAAATGGTGGAGTTCAAGTTCCTTACAGCAGCGAGGAGAGTGCACAGCAATCTCACTACCCTGGAATTCAGGAGAGCATTCTTTGGCCTCTTCAGGGATCTGATTGGTAGAGTACCATGGGATAAAGCACTGGAGGGAAGAGGGGCCCAAGAAAGTTGATTAATATTCAAGGATCTCCTCCTCCAAGCTCAGGAGCAATGCATCCTGACAAAGAGGAAGGCAGGCAAAAACACCAGGAGGCCTGCATGGATGAACAAGGAGCTCCTGGATAAACTCAGACACAAAAAGGAAGCCTACAGAGGGTGGAAGCAAGGGCAGATAGCCTGGGAGAAATACAGAGAAACCGTCCGAGCAACCAGGGATCAGGTTAAGAAAGCTAAAGCCCTGATAGAGTTAAAACTGGCTAAGGATGTCAAGGGCAACAAGAAAAGCTGCTATAGGTACATCAGTGATAAAAGGAAGACTAGGGAAAATGTGGGCCCTCTCTGGAAGGAAATGGGAGACCTGGTTACCTGGGATATGGAGAAGGCTGAGGTATGCAATGACTTTTTTGCCTCAGTCTTCCCTGGCAAGTGCTCTAGCCACACCACCCAAGTTGCAGAAGGCAGAGGCAGTGACTGGGAGAATGGTGAACCACCCACTGTAGGAGAAGATCAAGTTCAAGACCATCCATCATTTCTGAGAAGTTGTGGCAGTCCAGTGACGTTCCCACTGACTGGAAAAGGGGAAGCATAACTCCTATTTTTAAAAAGGGAAAAAAGGAAGATCCGGTGGACTACAGGCCAGTCAGTCTCATCTCTGTGCCTGGCAAGATCATGGAGCAGATCCTCCTGGAAAATATGCTAGGGCACGTGGAAAATAAGAAAGTGATTGGTGACAGCCAACATGGCTTTGCTAAGGGCAAATTATGTCTGACAAATTTGGTGGCCTTCTGTGACAGAGTTGCAGCGTTCTTGGATAGGGGAAGAGGGACTGATGTCATCTACCTGGACTTGTGCAAAGCATTTGACACTGTCCCACATGACATCCTTGTCTCTAAATTGGAGAGACATGGAATTGATGGGTGGACCACTCGGTGGGTAAGGAATTGGCTGGATGGTAGCACTCAAAGAGTTGCGGTCAATGGCTTGATGTCCATGTGGACACCAGTGATGAGTGGCATTCCTCAGGGGTCGGTATTGGGACTGGTCCTGTTTAACATCTCTGTCGGTGACATGGACAGTGGGACTGAGTGCACCATCAGTAAGTTTGCCGACAACACCAAGCTGTGTGGTGTGGTCAGCATGTTGGAGGGAAGGTATGCCATCCAGAGGGACCTTGACAGGCTTGAGTGATGGGCCCATGAGAAGTGCATGAAGTTCAACAAGGCCAAGTGCAAGGTCCTGCACGTGGGTCAGGGCAATCCCAAACACAAATACAGACTGAGCAGAGAATGGATTGAGAGCAGCCATGAGGAGAAGGACTTGGGGATGATGATTGATGAGAAGCTCAACGTGAGCCAGCAATGTGCACTTGCAGCCCAGAAAGCCAACCGTATCCTGGGCTACATCAAAAGAAGCACGGCCAGCAGGCCGAGGGAAGTGATTCTGCCCTTCTACTCTGCTCTCATGAGACCCTACCTGCAGTACTGTGTCCAGCTCTGGGGCCCCCAACGTAAGAAGGACATGGAGCTGTTGGAGCAAGTCCAGAGGAGGGCCACGAACATGATCAGATGATCACCTTTCCTGTGAAGACAGGCTCAGATAGTTAGGGTTGTTCAGCCTGGAGGAGAGAAGGCTCAGGGGAGACCTTACAGCAGCCTTCCAGTACCTGAAGGGGGCTTACAGAAAAGCTGGAGAGGGACTTTGTACAAGGGCATGTAGTGACAGGATGAGGGCTAACAGTTTTAAACTGAAAGAGGGTAGATTTAGATTAGATATTAGGAAGAAATTCTTTCCTGTGAGGGTAGTGAGACACTGGAACAGGTTGCCCAGAGAAGTTGTGGCTGCCCCCTCCCTGGCAGTGTTCAAGGCTAGGTTGGATGGGGCCTTGAGCAACCTGGTCTAGTGGAAAGGTGTCCCTGCCCTTGGCAGGGGGGGTTGGAACTAGATGATCTTTAAGATCCCTTCCAACCCAAACCATTCCATGATTCTATGATTAGTTCGAGGATAAATGATTTATCTTCTGTGTACATCTAAGGTGACATGCTATAATTTATAGAAATGCCAGTGCAATGAAATAACGCAAACACAAATGAATGTACTGACAATTCCAATATAATTACTTCAGAGCTGTCACTTTTCTATGTGTGCTCAGTGCATTAGTGCATAACGAATGTGAAACACCCCAGTAATCAATATTCCTTGTCAAGCACAGCTATATTGCCATGGACTTATTACCATGTTATTCCTTCTGATTCTTCTTTTCTACTTATTTAATTAATCTAGGTGCATTACATTACCATTCCTAACATATAACACTGCATCTTAGGTTGGATCATTAGCAAATTCTAGGCAGGGTGACTCCATTATTTTGCAACCTGTTTTTAAAAGGCTCAGTAGCAAGCCATATCATTTACAGCACACTGTGGGAACAGAATGCTTTTTGAGATTCTTCTTGTTAATGCAACATGGATGCAGGCTGTGCTAGATTGCTTTATTTTGTGTGGTTAATGCATATATGAGGAAAAGAACAATGGCTGGATTTACTGAGGTGCTGCACTGAGTCATTGAAAGTACGATTTTGTGATGAGCACTTTCATTGAAGTAAGGCAGTGTCTTATCACCCTGTCTAAATTTATCTCTGTGATAGCTGGCTGGTTTGTACAGTGCATTTTCTCTGTCTATGAATCTGCAGAATGTGATCTTTTTTCATCAAGTTTTCAAATCCATTCTATTCAGGAATAGATGTACATTATAGATTTACCACAGGTCTGTGATCCATATCATCCCCTCAAAATTGTCTCTCTTTTAGCTGCTGCTTGCTCTTTATTTCTATCAGGGCACTGTGTCTGTAGTGTTTAACAGCTTAGATCCCCAGTTCACTTCACATCCTGCTTCCCTTGTCATTCATGCTTGCTCCCTGTGTATTAGTCTGTTCCCAGGACATTTTTGGAGTGAACCGAGTTCTCTGTGGTGAAATCCAAGAGATTATTTCCTCTGGGACCTGCTCCCAAAGATCAGTGGGGATAAATCTACATAAAATCTAACTCTGTTTATCCTACCTAGTCCTCTGATACTATCCCAACAGTTGTTGCACCATTAAATATCCTTATATACCCTTTCTACCATGCCCACACTTGTGCAGCAAGTAGCCTTGGTGTCACACTGTGAAGCACCACTCTGGCAGGCTGCAGCATGACCCTGAAGTTACTTCAGGCATTTTCATCTTCAAAAGTTGCAAAAAATAATGATGATATTTCAGGGTTACAGGACTTCTGCATAGGATGAAGGCAAGCCCAGGGACAGGTACTGTGTTGAATAAATACAGACAGTCAGCTCCAGAGAGAGCTATCTATCTGTGAAAGCGTGGACGTGGACTACTCTTAGCAACAGAGCCTGGGACACAGCCTTTGGGTTGGAGCTCTTTACCTGCATAGCCAAACCTTCACTCTGAGAAGCCAAACAGTGGTAGTCCTTTGACAGATTTGGGTCCAGGCTTCCTATGACAGCCACGCCAGTGTGGGGTTCCAAGCTCTGGATCTATATCTCACCCCTGGGATTGCACTAAGAAATCAAGAAAGAATCTGAAGATGCTCCAACATGCACAAGAGGCGCTTCATGTAACAGCTGAATCCTAAGTCACTTGCTGCTTACTGACTTCCAAGAGATCTTATTTATCATTATTATTATTATCATGTGAAAAGAATATATTTTTAAATTTCAGCTTGAACTACTTTTCTGTCAAGGCTGTAGGAGGGTACTGACCTAAAAATATGCAAACTTAAGAAACCTGAATGAACATCTTTTCTGGTTCAGTCATCTGAAACAGCAGCCTTATTCACCCAAAACTTTTCTCCAGGATGGTGAAGTTCCCAACAGACAGGCAACCCCACAGAAATATATGAGAAAGGCCTAGGAAGGATAGAATTTAATAGTACTGAGAGATTCAGAATCATATCATAACCATTGTTTGACTTCACATCGTAATTTATGAAATGAGCTATTTTTTTCTGGTGCTTGCAGATAAGTTAGCACTGCTTCCGTCAAGTTCTAAGTTACTGTCACAGAGATGTTGAGAAAAGTATGTAGACAACAAATACAGCCTCTGGACTATTGAGCAGAATGGCTGAAATTCAGCAAACTAATGTTCTGCTTTACTGTATGAAGCAAGCAAAACAAATGCTGCACCCAAGGCTTTCAGTAATCCACACCCTGAAAGGTATTTTGCCTGGAAACAAAAGGTGAGAAGCATACCAAATGCAACAATCCAACTAGCAGATTCTGGCTGTCATCTCCCTTTGAAACTCATCCTTTTGGCCTC